>NW_022111372.1:63808427-63813341 GCF_000313985.2 Echinops telfairi
GATAAAACTAAAAATATGGTAAGTATCTTCAAATTAAATAATTTCTAAAAAAATTATAAAAAGAAATATCACAGCAGAAATTTTATTTCCCACTAAACCATAAAAGAATATATATGTAAATATCTGGATTGCTACTAGAATAGTTAGAAAGAACTGTTATATTTATGCGTTGATTCTAAAAGAGAAAAGGCTGAAAAACCATGATTTAAGATTCCATATTAATAAATAAATAAATCAAACCTTGAGAAAAACAAGCAAATTTAATATAAAGAGCAGAGGAGATATTAAATAAAAAAGAAAAGAAACATGTCATAGAAAAATATCAATAAAGCCAAACATTGAGTATTTCAAAACACTCATAAATCTTATGGTCCTCTAGCAAATTTGACATAAAAAAAGGTAGTACTAGAAAGGAAAAATGCAGATACCTACACTTTTTAAGAAATTACTAAGAAAACAACCCCGTAAACTGCATGGGCATATCTGACTTCCAGCTAGCCAAAAAAGAAACACTACCATGTGGGAGAAGTCCAATACACATCCACTCTCCATCTTTATGATTTGTTTCTCTAGT
Source organism: Echinops telfairi (assembly GCF_000313985.2). Lineage (NCBI taxonomy): Eukaryota > Metazoa > Chordata > Mammalia > Afrosoricida > Tenrecidae > Echinops > Echinops telfairi. The sequence continues at coordinate 63,809,002 of NW_022111372.1, forward strand.
ACCCCACTCCTGGTAAACTACAGAAACAAATCCAGGGAGCCTCATATGTGTATAGGAAAGAGCTTTTTATATTAGAGCAATTGAATATTGAGAAAACATCACAGACCAGTCCAGATCAAGTTCATAAATCCAATATTAGCCCATATGTCCGATACCTATCTATAAAGTTCTCTTCAGACTTATGAAAGACAGACAATGACACTGAATGCAGAAAGATCACAGGCCAGTGAGTGGGAAGTCTTGTTGATCCAGTAGTGTTGTAAACATCTTAGTGCTATTAGGGGTCTCCACGTGGCACGTTGTCTTTGGTTATTCCTGTGTGAAATGATTAAAATGAAGTTTGTTAATGTATATTTTGAGCTCAGGGGACAAAATTGCCCCTTGAATTTCTCAGAGTTACTTCGCAAAAATGGCTGACAGAAGGTCAAAATGTCTGACAGAAAGCCTGGTTTTGGTTTGATGCTGTCAGAGGCCTAATCCCATATTTTGTATAAATTGAATCGTTTAGATAAGGATTAAGGTAAGATAAGTAAGGGTTGAACTTGACTGTTTTAAGAATTGAGATTAGTATCTAATTCTCCTTTGTTTATACTGATTTCCTCGCTTATTGTTGTTAGACAGGATTATCGGGAAGTATGAAAACAGAGAGCTTGTAAAAAGTCCACTTGCCTTGAGCCATTAAAATCTGAATCTTCAAATGGGTTAGGACATGCCTGCAAAGAAGTCTCTGTAAAGATAAGTCCCTCCCGGTGCTTTGGAGTACTCTGCATATTTCCTAAGTGATCACCTGGATCTACTTGTTGAGTGGAAGTGGGAGAGAGGCAGCAATAGAGGGATGGGTTGGTTCTGGCCACTGACACCTGTGGACCTAGTTTGCAGAAGCTAGAAGCAAAAATGAGAGCAGGTTTAGTCTGAAGTTCAAGACCTAGCACAAGGGGGCTAGGCTTGAGAATTTGTGATAGTGACATGGTCTAAAGGCAAGACGATCAGTGGGCACTCTGGTGAGGCTAAGTGAGGCAGCCTACATTGAGTCGACCAGAACCCGATCAGATGAAGAAAAGATTTTTCAGCCTGTTAATTGGTACTTATTGCTGCAGAACTTATGGATTGTCTGTCCTGACTTGACTTTGCTTATGGATGTGGATTTCACAAGTTTCCAACTGGAAAGAAGATTCTTCATGTCAAAGATTATGATTGTCTCCTCAGAGCACCAGGTTGATGTAAATGGGTAGTATAGAAACTGGATACCCAAAATAGGTAGGATAAAGGCATGAAGTGGTTGGCTTACAAACTTCCATAGGTGGGGTAATATAGTCATATGATTATAGGATTAAGGTGTAGGTGTTACTTAACTGCTAGGCACAGGATATTTTTGTTTTTTTCACTTATAGAATGTTATGTTTAAATGAGGGTGGCACATATTGAATTGTATACATTTTAGTTTTATCCTGTTAGGTACAGATATTATTTTATAATTGTTTGAAAACTATATAGCTAAGCAGTTGTATGAAAGTGTCAAATTGACAAGGGGTGGTCTGTAGTAGTTATATAATCTGTTGTCAATTTGAGAGGATTAAAAGTGAAGGGGTGGAGTCTAGTCTGTCAATCAGGTCATAGCTTGATGACCTCATTTGGAGGTACTAAGGAGATAAATAGTTCATTGGAGGCATAACACAGGCTCACTCCCTGAGTCACTTCTGACAAGAAGCCACATGAAGCTACCCTGATGCAGTCAGAGCCCTGGTGGATAGAGGAGTCACATGCAGACCCCCACCAGCAATGAGATGCTTGCATCACCACTGGATCCACAAGACTTCCCACCCACTGACCTGTGATCTTCCTGCATTCAATGTCCTTGTATGTGTTTCATAAGTCTGAAGAGGACTTTATAGATAGGTATTGGACATATGGGCTAATATCAGACTTATACTTGATTTGAACTGATCTGGGATGTTTTCTCAATATTCAATTGCTCTTGTATAAAAAGCTCTTTCCTATACACATATGAGTCTCCCTGGATTTGTTTCTCTAATATACCCAGACTAACACAACTACAAAAATTCTACTACCTATTGTAGGGTGGAAAAGAGGAAACATTTCTGGTACATGAGAGCAGTATAGCCTCATACCCAGGACATTGCATGCCTATAAGGACAAAAATTCAAAAAAAATATTAGCCTAGAGAACCCAGCACATATTCAAGTGACAATAAATCTGAATCAAATTTAATTAATTCTAAGAATGGATGATTTACTGTGCATGAGAAAATCAGTCAAGGTATTCTCTACTAAAAGAAAATGAGAAAACGATACAATCATATTTACTAAGTGAACTGACATCCATAAATTCCAAATGCAACCAATAAATAATGGAGCCCTAGTCACACAGTAGGTATATGATCCCTATTAGTAGGAATCAACTCAATGGTAGTGAATTTGGGGATTTGTAAGTCGCAGTGTGGTTACAACATTCGGCTGCTCACCAAGGCATTGGCAGTTCCATACCATCAACCCTGTTCTCTGGGAAAAAGATGTGGCAGTCAGTGTCCATGTAGATTTGTAGTCTTAGGAACCCAATCGGACAGTTTGTTGTCCCATAAGGCCATTATTAATTGGAATTAACTTATCAGAAGTGGGTTTGGTTTGGGTTTATTAGCAAATAAAGACTAAAACTAAGCTTACTGTCACTGAGTTCACTCCAAGGCATGGTGGCCTGTAGAGAAGACGAGAAATGGTCCTGTGGTTTTCTGAGAGGGCAGGTTTGAACTGTTGAACTTGCAGTTAGCAGTCAAATGTGTAACCTTCTAAGTCACCATAGCTCCTCTAAATAAAAACTAGAAAATATTGTTCTTCTATTTACGATGACCTGTATGAAACTTATAGCAAATACTGTACTTACTGATAAAATAACAAAAGCTTTTCCATAAGATTGGGAGCATTCCATAAGCCAGTACTCACCACTTCCAAGCAATATTTGTGGGAGACACTAGATCAATAAATCAAGAAAGAAAATTCATGTAAGGATTTGAAAGAAAAAGGAGTAAAAAGCCTACCATTATTCTCAGATGAAATGAAGCGATACATAAAAATTCCAAAGGAATCTATCAGTGACTAGTAAGTTAATTTTGCATATTTTCTAGAGAGAATATTAATACATAAAAAGGAATTGCATTTTAAGTCAATATAATGCAATAAATCAGAAAAAATCAACTAGGAATTGAGAAAATAGCATGTTTGGAAATTTTAAAATATCAGACAAATAAAAGAGATCATTTTCAAGAGGTAAAGAAGGACTTTGAATATATTTAACTGAAACAACAAACAAATAAATTGGGCATCAGCAAAGTTAACTTTGAAGAATAAAATTGGAAAAGGTAGACTATCAATTATCAAAGCCTTACCTAAATTAGTACTATGTCATTATTGTACTTATAAAATACAATGATTCAGGAAGAGACCAGGGCAAATATGGTCCCTTAATTTCCCAAAATGTGCATAATGCGGTGAGAGAAGGATGATCATTTTCACAATTTCTAGATCTGTTAGAAATTAAAAATATTTTTGTTGCTTATTTTAATCCATATACACATAGAAAATTACAAATGAATTTTAGATCTACATGTGAAAGTAAGTTAACAAATTATCTGGACAAAAGCATAAAATACTATCTTCAAAAGTGTGGAATAATCACTTGACAATATCAAGTGTCAGTGAAGAAGTGATTCATCTGGAGTGCTCATATTACTTTTGTTTAATTATTAATTGGTAAAACAGTGTTACACACCCTTACCTGTCCATATTTTACTCTATGATATACACTGTGCAGAAATATGTACATTTCAACACCATAAGACATGTATGAAAATGGCCATTGCAACATAATTCACAATAGCCCCAAAATGAAATATCACCAAACAATAGATTATAAAAAGAAACTATGTTTTGTTATTTCAATTGAGTTTTATAAATGGATGAACATACATACAAATATTAATGAATCCATCAAGATAATATGGGAAAAATAGTCAAACAAAAGATTAAATACTACATAATAGTTTAGTTAAACTGAAAAGCACGTGAAATACATAAATTTTGGTAAAAGTCAGAATATTGGTTTTGTCTACTATTTGGATCACAGATGTTGATCTGTGTGAGATAGATTTCTGGGTTTATAGAAACATTCAATTTCTTCACTGGGATTGTATTACATAGATGTTTCCACATTTAGGGAACCTTAAGTGGCATAACTAGTTGGAAGTCATAAGCTTGGTGGTTCTAGTTCATCCAAGGGCTTCCCACAAGAAATGCATATTGACATATTTCTGAGAGATAAGCCACATA
>NW_022111372.1:63813441-63833427 GCF_000313985.2 Echinops telfairi
CATAAGCTTGGTGGTTCTAGTTCATCCAAGGGCTTCCCACAAGAAATGCATATTGACATATTTCTGAGAGATAAGCCACATACTAATTCATGGAGCATAGTTCTACACACAAGGTTGCCATGAGTCTAAATTCCTGGATGTCAACTAGTTTATGTTTATAAAAATTAACTGGGCTGATTTTATTACTTGTGTAATTTTTCATTTTATGTCTTGTACTTCAAAGACGTGTGGATTATGTAGGTAAGCAGAGTAAAATCAATTACTATCAATTGGCTTTGTTCTCATTGCACATTAGGCCACTGTGGGTCAAGGATCACGCCACAGCAAATAATAACAAACACATGCTTATGGGCAGTGTAGTTACCTAGAAATATCACTTAACAATAGATTATATTGTTACCTAGATTGTCATTTTGATAACTTGGCTATTCAAAAACATAATTCAGAATAAGTACCTGAAAGTCAGATAAAGAATCAAAATTCCATGGAATACCCTGAATGGATGTTATAAAGAATATATGTATAGCTCTAGATAGAGTAGACTTCCAAAGCTTTCTTTCTCAGTATGCACTGAAATCCTTATGGTTCTCTTTTCAAAGAACTTGTAAATTATGTTATTTGAATTCTATAATAATAAAAATTTGTATATGAATTATTTAGTAACTATTATTACAACAAATAGTAATGACCATTAATTTTATTTTCTGATTTCCAAAAGCAGGGCAAATAGGCTAATAGTTCTGCCACCTGCATTTAAGAATGACTAGTGGTATCCAGGCTCCAGGAGTATATTATTACTCCATTTGTGATAAAAATCATAAAGAGAAAAATAAATAGCAAAAGCATATGATTATTTCTGTAATTTAACTTACATTTTCTAAAACCAGTAATAACTAGTGTAATTTAGATCTCATAAAAGAGACAGAGATGCTCTACTGAATCTAAAATCAAAGCCCATGAAAATCTTTTCATATACAATGTAAACAGACATGTTTAATATAAGCATCTGCCAATGTAATCTGATAATTTTGCTCATGCTGTGTTTTTTGCCCATTTGTCTTGTTTTTATGCTGCAATTTATATACAGCACTGCATCAGCATATATTGGGGTATACAAGCAGCTGTATCTTATTATATAATTTACAGAAAAAAGTTTGAAAAGACAATTGCTTTCAAATTAAATATGGGGGGGTGCGCTATATACACTGATAAACTTGATAGTCTGTCAGGCGAGCACACATGGGTGTCTCCCATGCCCGGATCACCGAGTATGGTATTTTCTCTTGTGTAGATGGCCATGCTGACAACAAGGCAGATTCTAGTCAGACGCTTCAGGATTGATCCGACAACTTCCAAGTCAACTTTTTAAAAAGATAGAAAATGCAGCATGTACTTTATTCTCCCCCACCCCCCCAAAAAAAAACAGTTTCTTGAAAATTATAGTGTTTTGTGCCGAATCCAAAAATTGTGAACAAAATTAAACAATGGTGGTGATTAAAAATGCACCAATGGAAGGATACATGAGATGAGAAACTGAGTCATTTGCATAGTTCCTGTTTTCCAAAACACTGCTTTTACTACAGCAGAAAAACAAAGGGAAGTAAAAATGGGTCATAAAGTTTCCATATCCTGTCTCCCAAATCCAATGAATTGTCCCATACATTTATTCATGGAACATATTCAGGGAAGTTTTCAAGGCAAGAAAACCTTGAAATCTTTGGTCCATGTGAATCAACTTCATTGGATTCAATAAGCATGTGCACATGTTAGCGGTCTTGGTAGTTTATTGTCTTTCAGTAGTTTAAATATATTGGCGATACTTCCTCTTTTGTGAGATTAATGTTTTTCTCCTGTGCCATAACCACAAAGGGATCGATTTCTTAGGGCATTTAATATGTATTTTGTCTAATTCTTATTATTTTTACCCAAGAATATCTGGAGGTCCACATTAGAATACGTAGAATAGGGATTCATCAATCTTCAACTGTTATCCATATCTTTATCTTTTGTTTTTAGCAGATGTAAACTGAACAAGCCTCTTGGGGGTTCAGATATATTCATTTTGAATTATGTACTTAGGGGAGCAGAATGCACTCCTCCAATGAACTTAAAGACTTGTAGTGTACCTCCCTGCTTTGGGTACACTGAATCATCAAGAATCAACAAAGTGACTTCCTACTGTCATGTAACTAACTCCCTACGTCTCTTCATACAAGTAGCTCTACTGACACTGGGGGACGAAGTATGCTGGTTCTAGTTACAGATCTGGTTTCTGTCAGGTGCCATTGAATCAGTGACAGTGTATAATGAATGTATGTACAACCGAACAAAAACTTTTTATCCTGCATTTCACAATTGATGTAATGTGTGAGTCCATTGTTGTAGTTATTGTGACAGCCCATCTGATTGAGGGGCTTCTTCTTTTTTGTTGACCTTCTACTTTATCAAAGACTCGTGAAAGGACTGGTTTTTCCCAATAACACACCCAAAGTATATGAAACAGAGTGTCAGCATCCTCCCTTCTAAGGAGAACTCAGACTGTACTTCACCCAAGATTCATTCTTCGGGCAGACCATAGTGCTGTCCCTGGTCTTTGCCAGCACCATAATCCAAATGCATGCATTCTTCTTCAGTCCTCCTGATTCGTTGCCCAGCTTGAATACACACATAAGGACATTTAAAATACCAGGGTTTGAGTGAGGCGCACCTTAGTTAGTACTCCATCTGACCTCCTATGCTTCAACATTGTAAAGAGACCTTGCGCAGCTATGTGCTAAATGAAATGAGCTGTTTGATTGTATGAGCATTGAGGGTGAGTCCAAGCTGACTGAAATTCTCAACCTCTTCAATCTTTTCTCCATTTATTGTGATGCTGTCTAATGGTTAAGACTTTTTTTTTACTTTATATTAGCTACAATCTGTACTAATAGCTTCAGTCTTTGATTTTCAATAGTAAGTATTTCAAACGCTCTTGACTTTCATCAAGCAAGGTTGTCTCCTGCATATATGCCTTCTGCATACTTCAGGTTGTTAATGAGATTTCCTCCAATCCTGATTCAGCATTTTTGGTATCGTCAAGTTTCTCAGATAATTTGTTCAACATACAGATTGGATATGTGTGGTTGAAAGATGTTTTCCTAAATCTTCCTTTTCCTTTTTTTAAAAAGTCATAGAGTGGCCCCTTGTTCTGTTCAAACAGCTGCCTCGTCTTCTATGTACAGATACAGCATGAACACAGTGAAGTGTGTGGAATTCCCATTCTTCTCGTTTCTTATGATCCACACCGGGGAATGCATGTTCAATGAAATTGCACATTCAATCAAAGAGAAGTGCTTATCTTTCTTGAATTCTCTGTTTCAGCCCAGCTTCGTTTGACATCAGCAATGAAATCCTTTGTGGCACAACCTCTTTTAAATCTGGCTTGAATTTCTGACAACTCCCTGTTAATAAATCACTTTAAACATTTTAAAAATATCTAAAGAAACATTTGACTTGAATGTGATATTTATGATATTGTTGGATAATTTCTACATTCTGCTGTGCTACCTTTCTTTGGAATGGGCATGAATATGGATTGGATCTCATTCAGTAAATTGGCTGGACAGCTATCTCCCAAAATTCTTGGCATAGACTAGTGAATGTTTCCAGCACTGAATCAGTTTATTGAGATCTTCCAATGGTTTTTCTTTTAATTCCTGGAGCCTTGTTTTGGCTAATACCCTTGGTGAAACTTAGGCCTTTTCCGTATATATTTTTTAGTTCTTGATTATATGTTATATCTTGAAGTAGTTGAATATCAATCAATTCTTTTTGGTACAATGACTGTGTATTCCTTCTATCTTCTTTTGATGCTTCATACATTGACAAATATTTTGCCAATAGAATCCTTCGATATTTCATTTCCAAGCTTGATCTTTTTTACTCAGTTCTTTCTGCTTGAGACATATGGAGCACGTTCTCTGTTATACTCTTCTTGGTTGTTGTTGTTGTTTTAGCTTCTTTAGTGTGGTAGTAACATAATTTCATGTCAACTTGAATATATTAAAGTGTAGAGGTGGAGTCTAGCCTGTCCATCAGGTCACAGCCTGATCATGCCACCTTGTGAGCATGGCTTTCTCATAAGGAGGGTCCTGGGACCCTCCCAACTCTCTCTCTGCCTTCACCTTCCTCTCGATGACCTTCACAAGCTCTGTGCTGTGGCCAATGCCATTGAACTTACACAACTCTGTCCATCCCAGCCTGTGGTCTTCCTGCCTTCTGCATCATTGCATCTGGCTGCATGAGTCTGAAGAGGGATTTATGGTCTAGTATTGGATTTATGGATCAGATCTGGATTGGGCTGGGATGGTTCCTTGATATATAATTGTTTCTTGATATAAACTCTTTCATACCTATATGAGTGTCACTGGATTTGTTTCTCTAGTCAACCCGACCTAACACACTTAGTAAACATTTTCATGATGAATTTTGTCTGTGAGTTCTGTATAGCCCTTGCAGTGTTCACAGGTGTACTATAACTCTAATAGCACATCTCACTGACTATTCTCACAGTCACTGAGCAGATTCTAGCTCACGGTGACCTGATTTAGTGCTACAACTTTTGTCATTTCAGGTAGGGTCACAACATGCACTCCGCTGGTGGCTATTTTTTCTTGACCATCATGTGATGCTCTTTCTTCTTAGGAAACAGTCCACTCATAGGCATCCCCCCATCCCCAAATGGCAAAACTAACCCCCTCTATTAGTGTGTTGTACGCTTTCTTTGCATGGCTCCCCCAATCATTTGTTTGGAATTACAATGACATGAATGGAAGAGCAATTCTAAGTAATTTTACTTCACCACACACTGATAACAAATTCGTTTGACTAATAATTCCCTATTCTTTCAGCAACTAGCTAACGTGCATTCCTTAAAAGATACAAAATTTAAACAGTTATTAACACCTGGAAGACATAGTATACTTTAAAAATGATTAAGAAAATTTCAGTAGAAAAAATGAAAGGAAACCTATCATGTTGTTGTGATTAGGTGCCACTTCATCAGTTTTGACTCATAGCGACCCAATTGCCAACAGAAGGAAACACTGCCCTGGTCCTGTGCCATCCTCACGATTGTTCTCATGTTTGAGCCCAGTTGTAGCCACTCTGTCAATGCATCTGGTAGAGAGTTTTCCTCTTTTCACTGACGATATGCTTCACCGAGCATGATAATCTCTCCTGACAATGTGTCCCAAGTATGTGAGATAAAGTTTCCCCCTCCTTGCCTCTAGGACGTATTCTTGGTATATTTCTCTAAAAGCAGATTTGTTTGTTCTTTTGTAAGTTCATGGCACTTTCGATATTTTCCCACAGTACAATAATTTAAATAAATCAATGTTAAACTTTCATATGCATATGAGGCTCTTGAAAATACCACAGCACACCTTAGTCCTCAAAGCAACTTCCTTGTTTTTCACTACTTAACAGAGGTCTTACACAGCACATATACCCAATGCAATATGTTGCTGAATCTTTTGACTGCTGCTTCCATGAGCATTGATTTTGGATCCAAGATAGACAAGATCCTTGACAATTTCCTTTTTTTTCTTGCTGTTACCTATTAGTCCAATTTTAAAGATCTTTGTTTTCTTTACATTGAGTTGTAATCCATACTGAAGACTATAATCCTTGATCTCTTGATCATCATCAGCAACTGCTTAAAGTCCTCCTCAATTTCAGCAAACAGGATTGTGTCATTTGCATATCAAAGTTTATTGATAAGCTTTCCCCCAGTCCTGATGCTACATTCTTCTTCATGTACGTCAGTTACTGTGATTACTTTCTCAGCATACAGTTTGAGTAAGTATGGTGAGAGGATACAACCCTGATGCACAACTTTCTTGATTTTTAAACCATGCAGTATTCCCTTGCTATGATCCAACAAGGATTTTTTTACAAGTATTCTTGAATTCTAATTATTCTCAAGATCATCCATAGTTTGTCCTGGTCTACACATTCAAATACCTATGCACAGTCAATACAATGCAAGTCAATGTCTTTCTGGGGTTCTCTGTTTGTAGCCAAGATCCACTGATGCCGTTGCTATCTCTTGCTCTCTGTCAGTGTCCTGCTGCAACTATTGCTGGATGATCTGCACATTTTACTCGCATGTGATTTCAATGATATCACTCTCTAGTGACACATTCTGCCGGTCACTTCTTTGGAATGTGTACAAAGAAGGATTGTGTCCATTCAGTTGGCCACATATTTGTCTTCCAGATTCATTTGTATAGACAAGTAATTGCTTGCAGTGGTTCATTAGCATGTTGAAACACGTCAATTCATATTCCATCAATTCCTGTAGCTGAATTTTTGGATAATGCTTCAGTTCAGCTTGATTTCTTCTGACAATTCCATTGGTTCTTGATCAATCAACCTCTTCAAATGGCTGAATGTCAGCTAGGTCTTTAAGAGTGACAGTGACTCTGCATATTCCTCCCATCTTCTTTACACGCTTCCTACATCATACAATATTTTACTCCGATTCTTTTGAATATTTCAATCAAGGCTTGACTTTTTCTTTTGTTGTTTTTTTCCACTTACAGATATGTTGGTAGTATTCTTCTTTTTGGTTTTATTACTCTAAGTTATAGCCCATTCATAATAATATTTGTTTTCTTGTTGAGTGACCCTTTGACATTTTCTGCTAAGTTCTTGGACTTGATCATTTTTTGCATTTGCCTTAGCTATTTTACAATTAGGAGTGAGGTTCAGGGTCTCAGTTTACATCAACTTTTATCTTTTCTTTCTTTCCTGTCTTTTTAAAGACCTTTTGCTTTATTCATGTATGTTGTTATTGATGTCAACCAATAGCTTATCTGGTCTTCAGTCATTAGTGTTTAATATGGCAAATCCATTCTTGAGATATTCAAAAATATTCACCAACTACTAAAGCTATGATGAAGAAATTGAGGAATTCTACCAATGTCTTCAATCTGAAATTTATTACACATGCAGTCAAGCTGTATTGATAATTATTGTTGATTGGAATATGAAAGTTGGAATCAAAGAGGAAAGGAACAATAGTTGGAAAATATGGTCTTGGTGATAAAAATGAAGCTGGAGATCAAATGATTTAATTTTGCATGACCAATGATTTGTTTATAACAAATACCTTTTTCAATAATGCAAAGGTACTTTTACACATGCAATTGTCCAGATGAAAGACACAGAAATTAAATTGGCTTCATTTGTAGGAGGAGACAATGGAGAAGCTCAATATCAGCAGCTAAAACCAGGCCAGGGATTGATCAGTGGTGTGATTCAGCCAGATCTGAAAGGTTCAGCAGACCCATGCCTAATTTTTTGTCAAGTTCAGCAAACCAGTTGCTAAATCGGTACTTAGAATCAAGGTTTGCTCTAAGGTGGGTGACTGTTGAATTTCCCAATGTGGAAATCACGAATTTAAATTCCTTACTCATTTTTAATGTTCATCAGCGCATCTGTGGAAGAGCATATTTTAAATGCCTGTAGTAATGTTCATTCCATCCATAGGTATAAAAATTATCCTTCTAATATTTATTTATTTCATAAAAGTCATCTTACTTTTGATGAAATACTACATTTTTATTCCCTTGTGTTTGTTACTTCAGTAAACAGAGATATAATATAAAGAGAAAAAGTGTCAAACAAAAAGAGTGTGACAATGCTGTCATTCATATCAGCTTTGTGTCACCCCCCCAAAGCCCCAGGAGATATTATGAGTAAATTATGCAACTCCTGAAAGTGTTCAAAGATCTAAACATACTGTCAGATAAATTTCTGTAAGTTCAGTACACGCAGAAAGGGATTTTTCGAAGATGAACATCGTTTGCTCAGAGAAGTCATCTGTTTCTACTGTATCAAATGTTATGAGTTGTCGAACTGGCCTGCCTCTAGTGGAATGGAATCTTACTCCTATCATGAAAAGATGATTAAGGATAAATCACACAGCCAATGAAGCCTGCATAAAAGTGAAGAATGTAGCACCCGTGAGGACACCAATCTAGAGCAAGATGAAAATAGTATCAATAAGAGTTTCATTGTTTTTTGACAGGTACTATTTAATATTTTTCATTAATATTTTAAAACCTTTTCTTTTAACATAGCCTAATTTTTTGTTCCACAATTTTAATGCATTGATTCTTCTCAAGTCTTTCGTACTCAATGTACAACTTTCACATGCATATGGCATAATTGAAAATACCATGGCTTAGGGAAATACCACAGGACATAGTAACATATATATAATTATATATATGTATATGCATTTATATATCAATTATCTATATCTGATTTATCTATTTCTTGCTAGGTGCCATCAAATTGGTTCTGACTCATAGTGCCCCTATACACAACAGAACAGAACTCTACTAAATTCTGCACCATCCTCAGAACTGTTCCCATGTTTGTACCCATAGTTGTAGCTCTTGGGTCAATCCCTCTTGTCTTGACAATACATCTTTTTTACTGCCTTCCTCTATTTGCTGCCACACTACTTTACCAAGCATGATATCTTTCTCATGGGACTGGTCTCTCCTGACAACCTGTCCAACGTATATGAGATGAAGTCTCCCGATTCTTGCCTCGATGGAGCGCTCTTGTATGTGTGTGTGTGTGTGTGTGTACACATATAGTCACAAAGATAATTTTAAGCAAGAAAATCGTTCACCCAGCAGTGGAGTAGTTAAGTTCAGTCTGATTCAATTCTGTGCATCAGATGTTGAGCTAGAGGCTATTGCTAATTCATGTAGCTGCTGCATCTGAGAAACAAAATAACAGGAAGAAGAACCACACAGCAAGCCTGACTCGTGGCTGCAAAACTGAATGTACACAAAGTTGGAACGCAATATAACAGCCCACTGATAGTTTCCAGAATCTGCAGGTGATATGATAAATTAAGTACCAAATGTAAGATCTGGACCAGAAGGAAGAGTGGTAGCTTCTACATACTTTCTATTTTATATCAGAATATGCCACACTCCTGGTGAACCGTCCTTCTGATTGAATCACACCTGAGAGCTTATTGAGGGCATAAACTTCCCAATATTGCTTACATGTTCACAGCAGAGCCACATGACAGAGCTGATTACATTATGTCAGCTCACATCACGTGGGAGGCTCCAATTGCAAAACTAAGGATCTTGGTCCAGCTAAGTTGACAGAAAACCTGTCAACGTGGCTAACTAAAATATTGGTGTTCAAATCCAGTAGCGACTTTATGGAAAGAATGATGTGGCAGTCTGTTCCTATAAGTGGTTTACAGCATTGGACACTCTATGGGGGTAGTTCCACCCTGTCCTATGAACTCACTGAAAGGCAAAGTCAATTATAGGGCAATGGATAAATGGAGAATGAAGAAGAAATTACTTGTAATGCAAAATTGTGTCTGTCTTTATTGGAGGGGGAGAATTATTCATAACAGAATTCTGATAATTCTTCCTTCCCAGGAGGAGTAATTTTTTTACTTTTGAGCCAAATCGCATGGTCATAGAATCATTCCAAATGTTATGGTCATTAGTATGACTCAGGAGCAGCAAAGACTACTTACAGCAGATTTTGCCTCAAGCACAACTGTGAAGTAAGTCAAATCCATCTTCTGGGCCCTAGTGTTCTTTTCATATATCATCCAACTCCTTCTAGCTCTGCCTGCTATTGTTTTTGTTTAATCATAATTAAATAGTTACCAGTTATTTAAACTTTATTGTAAATGCATTTAAAGTAGTGTAATTAATATGTTTCTTTATTTAGTATTAGCCTAGTTTTAAGATTGATCTCTAGTTTTAAAATAAAAGGTTTAATAATATTCATGCACCAGGGAGAACAGGAAAGAGCTCTAGAGGAAATCTTTATGGAAACTTCCAAGTAGTTACGAAATAACACCATAAGGCAATCATCTATAGAAAGGAAGATATACACAATTAGTGACTATTTTAAAGACTTAAAGAAACCTTGTATTTACAAAGTTAGGGTTGAAATGAAAGATAAACATGACTGTGGTAAAAGGTGTGGAGGTGGACAAATCTAACTTCTGGGTTTCCTATTGCCACGAGACAAGATTCAGAAATGCTCCACCTTTGTTACCTATTGTGACACCAATGTTCCTCCTGTGCCATTCTACATGTAGGCTGGGTTTGATCATTCATTGCAATGGCTGCATAGAACGTACAGGCAATGCTCACGATTAAGGGGGTTGTCGGGGGAATTTACCACGTTTCCTTAAGTCAGGATCCGCAAACACAGGGATAGCCAATAGTCTTAGCCAATAGCCAATCTCTCTTTCCAGTTCTCTGTCTCTATCTTAGACCAGGTGTCTAAAGAAATAGACCAGTAATACTCCTCTATATACATGAAAGAACTTTACATTAAGGAACAACTTTAACAGCAAGAAGGCACCCTAGCCCAAGCCAACTCAAGTCCATAGATCTAAACAACGTAGCCCAGTCCTCTTCAGACTCAAGGATCTGCAGGCTGATGAGGCAGAAAGAGGAGTAGAAGACAGAGAGATCACAGACGGGTTGGTGCAGTCTCCTGAATCCAAAGTCTGTGGAAGTCTGGCAGGGTGCCAACAATTCTCACATTCATGTGGCCCAGATAGAGCCACCCCCTGGAGGCAATCACACAGTCCCAATGCAGGCCTAGCAAAGAGGAGGGTGAGGTGGTAGAGAGGCAGTGTCCAGAGTCCCTTACTCTCATCAAAAAGACCACAACCCCAAGGCATTATTCTTAAGCTACCACTTCATTGACAGGAGTATTTGACATAAAATCATTCAACTGCTACCACCTCTCAACCAATGAAGCTCACCTGCCTGTCCCTCCCTGCCTGTCCCATAGTCTTGAGTCAGATGAGGTGAAGGTAACCCCTGTTGTCTGATGCTGTTCCTCTGAGTCTCTGCCACCTCACACAGACATCTTCAAAGTGCCACTGCTTTCTCTCTCTGCTACTGCTGCTGCTGCATCAAAGAAGGTTCAATTAAAACTGACCAAGTCCCTCTAATAATGTTACATGTGCCCTGTTTTCAAGGTCCCACCCAATCATTTGGTAGGAGTCATAGAGACTTGGGCACAAGAACTATATTAAGACATTTCACTCCACTACAATGTACTTGATTAATCATGTTCTTGTATTAATAGAAATTTAATTGGTACGCAGAAACAAGTTTACCATTTCCCCTGATGATTTGTCCCTTATGTTTTCCCCTCTCTGCTTGTTAAAAGCAGAGAGCTCTTTTCTGTCCACATCCCATGCACAGTTCTGCCTCGTGCAGCATTACTGTTTGATTTCCATTTATTTTTCATCTCAGTAAAACATCTTTCCCACAAAGTATGTATTTCTCAGTAACATGCTTTCAACAAACAGCTGTGTTAGACAATAATATGATAAATTAATATTTACCTGAATGTGTGCAACTAAAGACAGCTTGAAAATTTAGTCATCCATCTTCTTAAATATATTTTGTTAATTTTTTGCTGTTGTTAACAAAGTGGAATGTGGTCCAACTTTGATGTAGACTTTTAAACCCTCAGTTCATGGTAGCTATAAGTAACAAGTGTAAAGGCAGGTGACATGCATGCTTCCTACAAAGAACAACAGTTATAGGATTAGCAATAGCAGCAAGAGCATTGGTAATATGCACTGACAACATTGACTACCGGGGAGGCAATTCTTACCCTGCCTGGGTGTGAGGCTTAGTTTGCTTTTCAGGGACTATGGGAAAAATGGTATTAATACACAGTTTTATACAGGAAGAACAGTCTACTATGAATGCTGCTAATGCGTCTATTCGTCAGGAGTGTTAGAGGATGCAGAGATAGTTATCAATATTAAACAACATTAGAATTATTTGATTTTCTGGCATTCCCCATTCAATCATCCCAAGTGTTGCTTCAGAGTCATTTCAATCACACTTCAAGTCCCATTAGTGCCAAAGGCTCCCTGGAACAATCTCTAGAATTCTATCTCTCCTCTCGTAGATACATCGTCTTTCTCTTCCATAGCCCCACAATATCTAGAGCTTCTGATCTCCACTATTGAAAGGAAGTTTGGATTAAAATCTTTAAACAGTTATAGGAAATAAGGCTAATTCTTTTTCTATCTAGATACAGCAGAGAGTAGCTGTGCGCATACAGATAGCATTCTCTTTCTCAGTCTAGCAGTTCAGATCCCATGGCCGTTTCTCTTTGATCTTCCTCATGTTCCTGCTATCACTTTGAAGCAGCATGGCACGCACTCTGGGTACCAGCTTATTAAATACAGGTTATTGTTAAAAGAAAATTCCAACTGAGACTGACCTGATTCATGTATGGTCTCTCTTGTTTACTAAGAATACTTTTGACTGGAAAATAAAGAAAGGAAGCTGGCTTTTCAATTTTTTAAAGAAGCTTTAACTCCCTTTTATTGAGGAAAAAATTCTTTGAAGCAAAATTTCACCAATCACTTCCCAAATTTGTTTAATCCCAAAGCCTTTGTACTTGAAGATATTTCTGCACACAAGTGACTCAGTTAAATACATATCCTACTGCCTCAGTGGCTAATATTTTCACTTTTTGCTTGAAAATCAAGGTTGCTATTGGGAAAGTGGGAGGCAGACTGGCAAATATTGATATACTCCTGGATAACTTTTGAAGTTTATATTTTTCATAAATATGAAATAAGAGAAATTACTGGGATATATGTTTTTTTATGAAATTAGTAAAACTACATAAGTTTCAAACTGCCAAATAATATGAAATTATTAAATAATGTTACTCTTAAATTGTAATATATACTATATATGTACATGACGCTATCATATGGGGTCCTACAGTACAGAGTGGAATGGCCCCTGTGAGTTTTCAAGACAATAACTCATTATGGGAGTATAAAGCCCAGCTTTCTTTCTCAGAACTTCTGGTGGTTTTGAACTGCCCACTGCAGATCAAAGCCCAACACATATCCACTATGAAACCCCACTATGCCACCAGGGCTCCTATAAGTTAGTTTTGACTTGGTGGTAGTTTTTTTTTTTTCAATGTACATATACATTATATGACATGAATATGTATATGATGCACACAATCATAGATTACAGGTTTTAGAGTCAAACAGTTCTGAGTTGTATGTATCTTATTTACTGTATGACTTTGAGACAGTTAAACTCTTTGACCCTACATTCCTCCTCTGTAATACATAGGGTTGAAACCAACCAGCTTGTGAGACTGGTATGAGGATTAGAAATTACAAACATGGACTTTTAGAATACCTGACATTGAAGAGGTCCCAACAAATACTGGCTCTTCTTATTGCTGCTAATATTGTTGCTGTTTCACAGGTTATTAGCCAGCCTTAAGTAAGTAGATGCCCTTTACCACTCACATAAGTTGTGTCAGTGAGATACAACGTTCTAGGAAACCACATCTACAATTAAGCATAGCCACTTCTAAGACTTTTGATTTGAAGCTTATATTTCATAAGCTTTTTTGGTTGGTTTTTGTCCTTGAAACCTTTAATAAATGCTGTGTTTCTTCAAGAAGTTCCATGAGCCTCAAGTTGTACGTGTTATATGTACTGTGGATGCTGCTGATGTACTTCTTAGATACACCAAAAGCTATTTTGTTTTAAATGCTTAATAGTCCTTAGTTAAAATCAAATTATCTCACTGACATATAGATATTTCATGAAAATCTATCTAAATAATCTATTGAGGCAGTCAACAGACAAAGCAAAATTACAAAAAGGCCCAATTTTATGGGAAATACTGGCATATATTTCTCCTGTGGAGAG
This sequence comes from Echinops telfairi, assembly GCF_000313985.2. NCBI lineage: Eukaryota > Metazoa > Chordata > Mammalia > Afrosoricida > Tenrecidae > Echinops > Echinops telfairi. Next base: position 63,827,222 of record NW_022111372.1, read on the forward strand.
GCTGGTGTGTTTAAACAGTCAATTTTTTCCTTTTGGAACCTGTTTTAGGGTATAAAAGGGACCCTAATCTCAAACATAATTTAAGGAGAACATTTATTAAGTCTTCAAATAAACCAAGACAACACAAAGACAAAGACACATATAAAGGGAGCCATTAGCATGAGGTCAAAATCTCATCAGAGAAAAGTGGGTGAAGGGAGATGTCGGACAGGGCAAGATATGACAAAATACCCATTTATAAACTATCAAGGGCTCATGCGGGAGGGGGGAGCGGGGAGGGAGGGGAAAAATGAGGACCTAATGTCGGGGGTTTAAATGGGGAGAAAATGTTTTGAGAAACGATGTACAAATGCGCTTTACACAATTGATGTGTGTATGGATTGGGATAACAGTTGTATGAGCCCCTAATAAAATGTTAAAAAAAAAAAAAAGGAAAAAAAAATCTCATCAGAGGAGTCATAATTGAGGAGCTAGATAAATAGGCACAGAACAAAGGGAATAGTCACATATTCTAGATTAGTGGAAGAGTAGTTGCAAGTGGGACAGCAGAAACAGGGACGGGACCTAATTGGGACACATTAATTATTAGAGAGGAAGACTTACAAGACTGAGCTAGCCCCTATGAGCAAGATTGCCTCTCCCTGAGCTGGCTGGAGAAGAGTGGAGATAACTAACTTTCCCAGGCACTCTGCCTGAGGGTAAGATTACATTCATCCTTGGTTAATGATCAGAAAGAATTCAGCGGAGTCTTAATCTATTTGGTGACTGTGTTAGTCTGGCTGACCAGAGAAACAAATTCATAGACACACATATGTGTATGAGAAAAAGCTTTATATAAAAGAGTAATTGCATATTAACAAAACACCCCATCCCAGTCCAGATCAAGTCCATAAGTCTGATATTAGTCCACATGTCCCATTCCAGTCTATAATTTCCTCTTCAAACTCATGCAACACATCGATGACACTGAATGCAGGAAGATTACAGGCCAGTGGGTGGAAAATCTCTTGGGTCCAGTGGCAGTGGAAGCATCTCAGCATTGGCAGAGGTCTCCATGTGGCTCTTCCAGCCTCAGGGCTCTGGCTCCATCAGGGGTCTCCATGTGGCTTGTCAACAGGAAAGCCAAGCAGAGTCTGTGTTGCATCTCCAGCGAGCTATTTATCTCTATAGTGCCTCCAAATGAGGTCACTCAAGCAGTGACCTGATTGACAGACTAAACTCTGCCCCTTCACTCTTAATAGTCTCAAATTGGCACTAGATTGTGTAACAACCACATTGATCCTGCAAATGGATTTTGTGCTATCACCGCCATGCACAGACTTTTGCAAAGCAGGGTGCTCATAATTTAAGCCTAGTCATTTGACCACTTTGAAGTATATTAGGACTCCTAAATTAACAACTAGATGTAAATTATTTTATTAATATAATTGGTTATAATTCTCCCAACAGAAGCCGCTAGAAAAAATTATTAAAAACATCTAGATCAGATAAAAAGACATTATTGAGAACACAACTACTATTCCCTTATGCTCAAATAATACAAGAATTAGTTATCCTTATCATTATATTGAAATCTAAAATGACTCTAATGCAATACTCCTGGCTTTGTTCAATGAAATGTTAACAAACACGTGGCCTTTACCAACAAAATCTATAATTTCTGGTCAAGTATTAAACCTGCTGTGCATCTTTACGTGTTTAACTGTTATGGTGGTTTGGATAAAAATTTATGGATTCTCAGATTACATGCTAGTCTTAGACATTCATCCTTCATGCAATTTGTTAAGTTTTGAAATTAGAATAACTTCTTCAGCATTTTCCCCCTCCTTTTCTTACCTATGTAACCAAGAATTTGGACATGAAGACATGTAAGATAACCTGCAGCTGTCAAAGTCTAATATCTATGATCTCATTCCTGAGATGTTAGCTGGTATAAGTGTATCATTGAAAACATTCCTTCCTCCTGCTGTAAGAAACTGCTAGTGCCTTCCCTCTGGGATTTTGCAAGTAGTAAAACATCCTCTGGATGCCATCACCTGCTCTTTTCCAGATTAACTCCTACTCATCTTTTCAGTCCTGGTTTCAGTGCTATTGTTTCTCCTGTGGTCTTCACTCCCTCCTGACCATACCCCTGTTAATAAGAGTTAACACCCTCTTTTGTATCCATAACATCTTAAACTCCATTTCTCATAACATCAATTTAACAGTATTGTCTTGCCCTTTTGTGTTGTTGGATTTTTCACTAGATGGTTGGCTTTGTGCCTTACTTTCACATTTTAATTTCAGGCTTTAGCTTACTAAAGATGTTCAATGAATATTTCTTCAATTATTTAAGGATTAGTAAATGACCTCTGTGCTTTGTCTTTCATATGGGTTCCAAAACTTCTTTGTTCTACCTTTCAAAGCCCCCTTTAGCTTGCAGTGAGTCATGCTACCAGCTGCAAATGACAGCACAATCAGAAAGTGTTTTTTTTTTTTAAATCAATTTATTGGGGCTCATACAATTCATCACAATACATAGATCAATTGTGTAAAGCACATATATTCATTTGTTGCCCTCATTATTCCCAAAATTTGCTTTCCTCTTGGGTTTCCAGAATCAGCTCATTTTCCTTTTTTCCCCTCCCCTTCCCTTCCTCCTTCCCTCTCCCCCATGCACCCTTGATAATTTATAAATTATTATTGTATCTTATATTACACTGTCCGGCGTCTCCCTTCACCCACCCCTCTGCTGCCCGTCCCCCAGAGAGGAGGTTATATGTAGCACCCTGTGATCCATTCCCCCTTTCTACACCCCCCTTCCCTCCTGGTATCGCCACTGTCACCGCTGGTCCTGAGAGGTTCATCTGTCTTAGATTCCCTGCGTTTCCAATTCCCATCTGTACCGCTGTGCATCATATCCTTTTTTGGGGGATAAAAAATCTCCTAGTAGAAGATAATTAAGGTCACAACTCATTCCTGTGGCTAACCTACATCCAGTGACTGGTTTATGCAGGCCATAAAAGCTTAGTTTTCTTAGTTAAATGCCAGAGAACTCTTCAGATCCATACTACCTTGGGAAGTAATGATTGAGGTAATTGTGGTGACTATAGAAGTTCAAGTTGGATTCAGAAGAGAACATGGCATAAGGGACATCATAAGCTGGTTCTTAATATATCAGAAAAAAATTTACTTGTGTTTTATTGACTATGCAAACACATTCAGCTATGTGGATTATAACAGAATATGAATAACTTTGAGAAGACTGGGAATTCCACATGAACCTAAAGTCAGTCTTTTAATATAACAAAGGAACATGGCATGCTTATAATAAGGGCAGGTGTGGATCAAAGTTGTATCCTTTAGCATATTTTTTCAATCTGTATGCTAAGCAAAGAATCCAAGAAACTGGACTATATGAAGAAGAATATAGCATCAGATTGGAGGAAAGCCATGAAGCTCTTGCTTATGATGAAGGTCAAGGAGAGTAGTACAATTTAAATAAAACAAAAATTTTCATGGCTGGACCAATTGACGATATCATGATAAATGGTGAAAAGATTGACGTTGTCAAGGATTTCTTCTTGTTTGGATCTACAATTAATGTTCATGGAAACAACAGCCAAGAAATCAAAGGACATTGGGCAAAGCTATTTTAAAGACCTCTTCCAAATGTTGAAAAGCAAAGAGGTCACTTTGAGGAAGGAATAAGGTGCCCTATCTCAAGTCATGGATTTTCAACTACCTCATATGCCTGGGAAAGTTTGACATTGAATAAAAATGGCCACAGATGAATCAGTGAATTGGATTATGCAGCTGTTGAAGAATATTGAAAGTACTGTGGACTTCAGAAGAACACAATGTGAGGATGGAGCAGGATAGCGCCGTGTCCTATTCCTTTTGAATAAAAGGTTGCTATGAGTCAGAACAGACTGATGACACTTAATAGCAATAACACACCACAACTCATTTTCTTCCGACTCCTCCTATTTTCCTGCATTCCACAGTGCTCAGCAATCAACTTCTGGCTCATATAACTCTATCTCAGGGTATGATTTTAAGGACTTCAACATTGCATACCAGATTTTTATAATAAAATCTAAAATTCTTTAAAGTTAAATGATCATGGCTGATTTAGCATATCTTCCCTCTCTGTCTGTTGTCATCACCAAGCCACCTTCTTCCACCTTCCTATCAATGACTTGTATTCTCTCAAGAATGCACATTAAATGTCTAGATAAAGACATATTTCTTTTCTAGTTCCTTTTTCTAGTATGCTCCTTCTTGCCACAGGCCACTGATGGCTCATTTGCATTCCTCAAATCTCAGAAACCCTATGGATGCTTTCCTTCTAGTTATTTGTAGATCATGCCTGCCCTGACACTCTCCTCAAAAAGATCATGCTGCCACTCTTCTCTTAACCTTAGTTATTTTCATTACAGCGTTTTCCAAAATTAAAGATCATCTTCTTTACTAATGTATTTCCACCATAAGCATCTAAACATTCAAATTCAGATAGGATGGATAAAAATATCAATAGTATCAAAACATACTATTATTACTTGATTGTATATCCCCTGTTAATCATAATTTTAATAATCTTACATATAATAATATACTTCTAACTTATCTAGTCCTAACAGCAATATTACTAGTTAATTATTATTTCTTCTATTTTATAGAGGAGAAAGTGAAGAACGGCGATACACCAACAATAAGAAAAATGAAATTGAGGTCCAAACTAAGGCAACCAGTTACTACATCTATACCATCCATGTGTGCTTGCTTTAATTACTGATTTTCTATTTCTACAAGTAGACTTTTGAATCATTAGGAAGAAATTTCTCTGGGACTTCTAAATAACATATTAAATATTCACTTCAAAAATCAATAATAAATTTATAGTTCAATTTAAATCTTTTGAAGTGAAAAATATGAGCAAGCATGATCAAATTACATAGAGTAGATGGAACTCAATTACATTTCATCATTAATAATGGTAAATAATTGGAAAAACCATGGGAAAAATGCTATAAAGTTGTAGCTTTAAATGTGATATTTTGAATAATTTACTATTCTTTCCAAATATCGCTAGGTTTGATAGTTTCCTTATTCTAAATCACATTTATTAACCTGTGACAAAATATACACATTTAAATTTCCATTCTAATTGTTGTTAACTGAATTGGTCATGTAATTTTTACCTTCTAATCCTATGAATTGGCTTTAAATTGCTTTAAGAATAAGTTCCTAATATGTCTGTAAACAAGTACAGTAGGTGTTTGTGACTTTAAATTCATTGAGCACTGAGTAAAATATACACTTTCTGTGTGTGTGCATAAGATCCTAACATTTTTAAATGTAGAAAAATATGTGGCTATATGTTTTATTATGATGAAAATGTGTGAAATGTCTTTGATAGGTAAGGAAAAGCCAATAACTTGCCTTTTTGATGGTTTTTTATTCTTCCAATGAAACATAAAAAAAAGAAAACCATTGTTAACTTGTCAGTTATATTGAAACATTTTTTTCTTCTCTTTTTTGTCACTAAGCCCTTTGTAGTGCTTGCTACCATCCCTCCAAAGTTAACAAGCATCTATCACTTGTACAGTGTAGCTTTTGTTAGCCAGTGTGAGGCCCTTCCTTGTCTCGAAATCTATCTTCGAATCTCAAGCCTGGTAAAGTAACAGAATGTGTTGCCACCTAGCAAGCCACTAAGTAGAAGTTATTAAGTGATGTCAGTGCTTCGGGACATAGTAATATTGCGCTGGAGTCCTAGAACATCTCCCGGTTACAACTTCACCAATAACAGATCTACAAAAAGAGAGGGAAGTGGAGAGAGGGGCGGAGAATAGAAAAACAGCATTTGAATATAGTCCGCGGATATTACCAGTCACTTTTCAGTGCTCGATGTAAACCAACAGCGGTCCTCTATTAGGTTTTGTAACACAAAGTTAAATTCTCAGAGCCTGTTTTTCAAAAATATATTCAAGACTAATCTATTGCAAAAGTGAGTGTTCCTATCAAGAGTGAGTGAGCGAGCAAGCGAGAAGAGAGTGGTGGAGTGGCGAAAATGAAAAAAAGGATAGAACACCATTCTTAGCTAAAACTGTTCTTTACTTGACTCAATATATTGTAGTGTGATTTTACATATTTATCTTCCTTACTCATGATAATTGGAGTATAGGTACATATTTCATATTATAAAAATAGTTTACTTTTTTTTT
>NW_022111372.1:63835065-63839547 GCF_000313985.2 Echinops telfairi
TGAAGAAGGGTGACAGTTTTCTGTAGAAAAGGTGACATTCTTCTCCTCATATGGAAAGACAAGCGAGATGTCAGAATGATATCAACAATTCATGACGCTTCTGTCTCAAATACAGGAAAGAGCAATAGAAAAACTGGAGCGGATCTATTGAAACCTGTGTGCGTACATCAGTAGAATGCCCACAGGAAGGGAGTTGGTGGTGCAGATCAGTACCTCTCCTATTATCCGATTCTAAGGAAAACAATGAAATAAACCAAAAAAGTTGTCCTTTATCTCATAAACTGTGGACTTTTCAATTGTTACAGAATTTACAATGCCCTGAATCCAGAGTAAAAAAAGGAATTACAAAGTTTCTCCTTTCAGTGGCAAAATACTGGATTACTGATGATGAAAATGAAGGCTCTCTGGAACCAGAGAGAGATACGTCCAGCCCCGCCCCCAATAGAGCAGGGAGAGCACCACGTAAAGATGCACCAGGAAGGCTACCAGGGGACATGAAGCAGCACGGACCTGTGTTCATTTCAAACAATGGAAAAAAAGAAAGTTCCTACCAGAGCCTGTAGAGTTTGTGCTGCCCATGGGAAAAGAAGCGAAACATGGTATATTTGCAAATGTTGTAAGGTACTGCTTCACAGAGAAAAATGTTGCACAAAGTACCATACATTACAAAAGTACTAGGAACCGTTGCTTATATATAGGTCCTATGCTAACTACAATATATGAAATAACTGTCACTGTTTAGGATAAGGTCTCCACAACTAATCCAACCAAAGGGCGGGGAGATCATTTGTGCACAGTGTTTCAGGGATAATGTTTGCACTGTCTTTGTTTCTCAATGTAGTTGTAGAGTATAGTTGTAGAGTAACAATAGTACATTGTATAACAAAGTAGCATATCAACAAATGAACACTGGGGAAAAAAGAATGTATTTTTTATTTGATATACTGTATTTGTTTTTACTGTTTTTCAAATTAATATGGATTACATTGATTATTTTTACAAGAAGTTTATAATTTCATGAAGATTATAGTTCATAAAAGTAATAATGTTCCGCATACATTGCAAAATATTGTTTGATGTAAGACAACGTTTTATTTTCAAAAGCTGAAAGTTATAAATATGATAAAAAGTTGAGATGTAAACCCATTTATGGTTTCATGCAAAAAAAAACCTAATGGCCAAAAAAAAATACATGGCCACTTGGGTAAGTTGGTTAAAAAAACAACCGGTCTTTAATGTGGTATCAGCTCATTTTCCCCTCCCTATTTGCTCCCCTCTCCCTCATGAGTCCTTGATAATTTATAAATTATTATTAATATTATTATTTATAAATTATTATTGTCATGTCTTACCCTGTCCAACCTCTAAAAGACTACTGAAGATACTGTTTTCACTATAATTATGACATGAATTAGTACCACAAATTGGGGCAGTTGATTTGCTGATAGGGAACTGATTTGGGGGATCTACTTTTAACCTGGGACTACTGCAGAGCATCTAGTACCTAAAGAACGCTAGGCCAAGAGACCTAGAAGTATTCGTTTTAAGAAGGAAGTTTGTAAAGACCCTTCTCTCTTCCCTCAAGGTATTCGGGGAAACTGAATAGGCACGGGTGAGAAACAATAACAAACTGGAGGTTTTCTAGCATTTAGTGAAATGAAAGAAAGCAAAATGCATCTTAAACCTGCACAAAAGTCAACTAAAAGCTTGAAGCACTCCATCTGCGTGGTGAAAGGTGCTCCCATCAGTGACCCAGTGGCTCACAGCCAGAGCTGCCCATGAGTGCTTTGTTGAGAGAATTGACTCCAGTGTGTTCCGATAGTCTCTGCTCCTGGGTGTCAGTTGGCTACAGCCTCCCCTGGGCGGCGGGGTCTGAGCACTGCCCCTTCACTAACACGGTGTGTACCGCCTGCAGCGCCTGGCGCTGTGCGATGTGCCTCCTCTCTTCAGTTGGTCTCTGGCAGCTATTCAAATGCAAGTTAAATATGTTAGGACTGGCTTTGCAAAACAACTCTAAGCAAGAACTCCCACTGAATAGTAAAATGGTAATTCTTCTCTTAGAAAACATCCAGAATTAGGTTTTCTTCCTGACACCTCAGATAACAATAGAAAAAAAATTGTCTTCATACAGTCAAAGTGCTTCACATATATTATTTACATTTCCTACATCTGTGAGGGGTTGAGAGAAAAAGAATACACATGAAAATACTAACGCATAGAAATGATCTGTAATATCCCCAAACTAGCATGATCATGAAAACAATAATAATTTCTGCTACAACTACTATGTCTACCACTAATTTCACTACTCCCACAGCACATACCATAGGCCAGAAACTATCCAAAACACTTCCCACACAGTCGCTCACTGAATTTTCATAGCAACCTTACAGTGGTTCTGTCAACCCATTTTATTGCGGAGGAAAATAGACTGGTGCTAAATAATGTGTTCAAGGACATGTGACTGCTTCACACACGGACCAACACTGTCCGTTGCCAAAGGCCATAGTGCTAAACACGACACTATCCTTCAATCCAAGGGAAAACATGTTTCAATACATGCCATCATTCTTTGCGTCATTGTGTTTCTATGTAATTTCCGTTATATACAAAAATATATTGTAGACTTCGGTCTCACAAGGTGTGCATAAAACTGGTCAAAAAATTTTGATCATTCTATATAAAATAGTAAGTCCACATGGACAGAACTCTTTGAGTTTCAAAGCACTTATTACGAATAAATAAATACATAACCACACCTACTGTCATCAAGATAAAGGCCAGGATACCAACGCTAGAGGGCAGAGTAGAACAGCCCAGAGGTTTCCTAGGGCTGAATGAGTCCCCAATGAAAGCAGACTGCTGTAGCTTTCTACCAGGGGGCAACTGGTGGGTACAAACTGGTGGATTTTCAGTGAGCAGGGAAGTACACAATCACTTTGCCAGGAAGGCTCCTGATACAATACAAAATCATTGGTTTCCTTATTGTCTGTCCTCTTCCCACTAGAACCTAAGGTGCATTAGTACCAGAATGTCAATCTGAGTCATTGTTCTAGCCCAGAGTCTAGTTTCTCAATATGTATATAGTGAATGAAAGGATGACTGAATCAGTTAGAATTGAGAACCCCAAAATATCAATGATTGTCTCTAGTTATTCAATTTAAATTGTAATTATACTTTGGAAAAGTCGAAGCTTATTTTTCACTTGAGCTATTCAACTAGACTATAAAGACCCAGTTATGACACAGTAACCAAAGAGTGGCTGGAAACTGCTATATCAATTTTATATTAAAAGGCAAATGCAACTGAACTAGGAAACAAATACTCAAGAAGAAATATGTCACAGAAAAAGGAAATTTTTAAAAATCAAAGCTTTGGTGTATTAGGAAAGATGTTCAAATCTCGGTTCTGTCACATAACAATTTTATGATTAAAAGTAAGTCACATAACTTCTTTTCATCCACAATAAGAAGGAATAATAAATAACATATAGGGGGTTACTAAGGGAATAACATGCAATAAATCATGAGCCTGAAACTTCTCAAACATAACTGTTTGGCTTTCCTTTGAAACACTGCAAAGAGGTCGAATGTAAACAATTGCCATTCTACAAATCGTCTCTGCAACCAAACAGAGGCAAAGGAGAGACAGAGAGAAAGAATGCCACAAGGCCCTCAGAGACCTGGCACTCAACTGAGAAAACGTCAGACAGAACATGGTGTTCTGGGTGATTCCTAAGCTGAATGGCCAAGCTGAGAGAAGAAAGGGTAGGCAGAAAACGCAGAACAAAAAGAAAGGGAACAATGTTGCTTTAGAACTAGGTAGGGGTGGACTCTGAAAGTAGCTTGGAAAGTAGTGGACAGAACTAAACACAGAGGGGAATGCTAGAACCTTTCCTTTCAAAGTGAGGGAGCAGAAGGATGATGATGCCTTATGTTCCTGGGAGCTTCATAACCTTTGGGAATTCCTCAGGTGATAAAAGTTCAATAAATAAAAACAGGCTTAAAGGAGTTAGGTTAGGTAGTCCACTTCTATCCTTCCTTTGTTCTCATAGATGAGACAGAATTAAGAATGAGAAGACAAAATGAAATAATTAGTAAAGAGAAAGTTTATTGGAAAATACTATGGAGATAACTTATATATCATAATAAAGTTTTAAGTAGAATTTTCAAAATTTAAATGGTCAATCAAATTAAGAAGAGTTTTGCAATCATCACTTTCTGTGTTCATTGTTGTTAGCTCCACAGTTCCCCATCCTACCCTGCCATGCCCTTAAGTAATTGAGGTAGGTAGTTTATTGTGCCAACCTGGCAGATAAACACATGTGGGGTTAATTGAAGGGTGGAGGGATAAATGGCTCAGTGAGCCTCACCTTTCTAGTTCTCAGGTCTCTTGCTTTGTGATGGTCTGACCAGGGTGCAGTTGCCTTGGTCAGTTCCCTGCTTCAGCTGGCAAGGCTCACTTCCTGCAAGACATCCCCAA
>NW_022111372.1:63839702-63850283 GCF_000313985.2 Echinops telfairi
TGTGTTTTGTGCGATGGAGGAGGACTCTGTGGATTGGTGTCGGACATATGGGTTAGTGTTGGACTTGTGGACTTGGGCAGCACTGGGTTACAGCAGTAACTGATATTGGGATACCAGAAGTGCAGGCCAGATTCAGCAGAGAGCCTGGAATAAGGGATAGCCTTGCTGATTTCAGATGGATCTTGCCTGAAAACAGAGAACACCAGAACGATATTTGCTTGTGTCTTATTGACTATGCCAAAGCATTTAGCACGATATGGATAACCCTGAGAAGAATAGGAAGTCCAGACTACTTCCTCATGCTCTTGAAAAACTTGTACATGGATCAAGTCAGTGTGTGCAGAGAATAAGGGAATGCTGCAGGGTTTGAAATCCAGAAATGTGTGTGTCAGGATTGTATCCTCTCACTACACTTATTCAATTGTATACTGAGCAAATTCCCGAGAAGCGGGATCATCTGAAGAAGAATGTTGCCTATCAGGACTGCAGAAGGCTTTTTAACAACCTGTGGTATGCAGATGACACAACTTTGCTTGCCGAAAGTGAAGTGAACCGGGAGCTGTTGCTGATGGAAATCGAGAATTGCAGCGTTCAGTATGGAGGAGGTCTCAATGTAAAGAAGGACCCAAGTCCTCACACCTGGACCACTAGGTAACACAACTGGAGAAAAGGCTGAAGTTGTCAAAGTTTCTGTCTTGCTTGGATCCGCAATCAAAGCTTACAGAAGCAGCATCAAGAGATCAAAATATGTGTTGCCATAGGTAATTTCCTGCAGAAGAAGTCTTCTGGAGAAGCCTTCACTGGAAAGCAAGCATTTTCCTTTGAGCACTAAGATGTGCCTGATGCAAGCGCTGGTATTTTCCATGGCCTCATATGCACGTGACCTCTGGACACTGAGTAAGGAAGACGGAAGAAGAAGTGAGGCATTAGAATTGTGGTGCTGGTAAAGAATATGGAAACTACCATGGACTGAGACATGGGGAACTGAACTGTGTTGGCGTAAGCAGGGCCAGAATGCTTCTTAGAGGCAAGGATGACAAAATGTCCTGTCACGTACTGGGGACATGCTGTCAGGAGAGACCAGCCCCTGGAGAAGGACATCACGCTTGGTCAGGTGGACGGGTAGCAAAACAGAGGAAGGCCCTCAAGGAGATGGATGGACACAGTGGCTGCAACATGGGCTCAGAGAGAGGAAAACTCGCGAGGACACTGCGGCAAGGGCAGTGTGCCATTCTTTTGTGCACAGGGTGGCTGTGAGTTCGAGTCAAATTCATGCCAGCCAAGAACACCCAAAACAGCCAGCTCATCTTCATATTGTATGTGAACAAATTTGGACAGTTATGTATTTTTGTTTTAGTATTTCAATAGCCTTAGGTCATGTTTATAATGAACATATACAAAATATTTTCTGTGTGTGCACAGTTTAAACAAAGACTAATTCAGGGATATTTGACTTTTTGTCTAGAATTCTAGTTAGTGTGGACTCTGTTTGAAGAGGTATGGACTGCTTCTAATAGTGATTGTAAGGTGATCAATGAAATACAAAAATTTTAGTGGTGCTATATTTATTTATATTGAAAAATAATGGTTTTCTGTCAAAGTAGGAATATAAACTTATATTTACAAACAATTTAAGACTTTTTAAATGTTGAGTTAAAATTTTAATCAAATTAAAAATAATACATGAACATACTTATGTAAACTTTGTTAATGTTTACATATGACAGGTCTCAAAGAACACGAGTATAAAATACATTTAAATTTAACTTCCTATAAATCATCTTCATAAACTATAGAAATACAATACTTTGCATTTCGGTAGCATATATTGTGTAGGCAGAGTTTATCTGGCTACATAGTCATTTAGTGTTTGTGTGTGTGTGTGTTCTTTGATAGACATTAATTACAAATAAAGCATGACACTTTAGTATATGGGAAACAGTTCTAACCTCCTTTTACATATTGTGAGAGGCAAGCTACAAATAAGCATGATAGAAAAGAGAACTACTAAAGTATATTATTATGTGAGCTAAAATAAAAGAAACATTTTACTTCTCTTATTCAACATTACTTGTCCCCACACTTTTCCAAACAGACAGAATGAGTATACATTATACACACACATACATACACACACACACACACACACACACACTCAAAACACTACCTTGCCCCAACAGTTCCACAGTTCTAATTAAAAGCTACATTTTGTTAAGCAAATTAGGAGCTACAATAAAGTGGAGGGAGCATGTGAAATGAATAATTAACGTTGTATAGACTTCAGCATCATAATTAAGATTAAATGCTGTATGTATTCAAACTAGATTAGCACAGCCATTGAAAGAAGCAATGTGCTCAGTGGGAGAGTATGCTTTTGCTAAATAATGTTTTATGAAGAATATTCTAAAAACATTAAGCATAAGGTTGTCATATATAAAATGATTAAAGTTTTATACAAAAGAAGCTGTAATTCCGGTAAATGAAGTAATTTCATTTTCCTGCTGTTTTCACCTTTAGGAACATACTGTAAATGGAAAAGAACTCCATGTGCTATCTTATTAAATAGAGTATGAATTCCTTGTTTGAAGTTAATGAACCCTCACTACATAAATTTAGAGTGATGGACAGTTGTAGGCATGTAACTTCATCAGTTCCTTAGTTATCTTTTCAAAAGGTTCATTAGTTAACACATTATTTATTGAATCCCCGAATATCACTACCAAAATACTTGTGCATTACACAATATAAATGCTCATTTATTTTTACCTCAGTTCCATGTGGCGTCTTGCCATAATTTTTTAAAACTCTTATGTTGACAATATAAATAGCAACTTAAACAACTTAACTGCCACGGAGCCAATTCCAACTCACAGGAACCATGAACAATAGACTAGAACTGCCTCTCTGGGTTCCCACGGCTGTAAATCTTTACTGGAGCAGAAAGCCTTGTGTTTCTCCCGCAGGAGAGGCTGCTGGTCGGAGCTGCGGATCTATCAGTTAGCAGCTGACCGAGTCCCCCCGACACCAGCAGGGCTCCTTTCAATTGGAACCAGAAATTCATTTACTTTCATAGCATGCACATTTCCGTCATGTGGCAGATGCCAACTTCTATGCTGAGATCACTCTTTATTCTATGAGCTTTTATGAACTATTCTTTCTTATTTCTTTGCCACACATTTTTGCAAGTTATACTTCTAACAAGGAGCCCTGATGATGCAGTGGTGAGTGGTTCAAAACCACCAGTGGCTCCACGGGAGAAAGCTATGGAGACAGTCTACTCTGTAAAGATTTAGCACTTTGGAAACTCTCTAGTGTCGTTTTCCACAGTCCTGAAGGATTACTTAGTGCTGGGATGGTGGGACTTCACGGTATCAGCAGATGTGAGACAAAGTCCCGGAAGAGGACATCATGCTTAGTAAATTAGAGGGGCAGGGAAAAACCGGAAGAGCTTGACAAGCTGGGGTGACACAGCGGCTGCAACACTGACAATCGCAAACACGGCACAGAACTGGGCACTGCTTTGTTCTATTGTGCGTAGTGTCACTATGAATTAGAATCAGCCCCATGACACCTCACAGCGACGACAGAGGATTGCTCAGAGAGACTCAACAGGACAGAGTTTCATTGACTAAGTTTTTATGGAGTAGAAAGTCTCTATTTCTCCCAGGAAGATACTGGTGGTGTCAGACTGCTGGCCTTACATTTAGAAGAGCAGCACATCGCCCGCCCGCTGATTTGATGACAGGGAGTGTCTTGATAGGGTTGCAATGGAGAACTGCTACGAGCAACATAGCAGTGAATATGGTGGAGCTGAGGTTTGGGTTTGGGCAGGATTTCAGTAAGTTTGAATAGACTTGACAGCAATGATTTGGGGTTTGGTTTTTATAAATTTAAAACAAAACCAAAGCATGTAACATGTGCACGCATTACTATTACTGGGTACAAATCTTTCCTGACTTATCTCTCCGTTGTTTTGTCATTGACTTGGAACAATTCAAAAAGAAAATTATGGAGATTTAGCTTAAATGCAAATTAAGTTTTCTGTGAAATGAGAAAAGATCCATTTTTGGATAAATATAGGCGGATAGATTTGTTTACTTCATGTGAATAAGTTTATTTAAATTAAGAAAATATATATCCTGGATCATTAAAAACCAAATGGTCAACTAAGGAATAAGTAATCTAGTGAAAATACCAAAAACTATAGGCGGCCCACTTTGTGTAAAATTACATGCAACATATGATGCATTCTTTTGAATTAATCAAATGCAAATTCCCTTCTGAAATATAAACTATAAATAAAGGACAAGATGGTTTCAGAAGTCTATAGACATATGAAATTGAAAGCTGATGTAATTTTCCCATGAACTTTTTGATGTGCCCTCATATTTAGTTATAGTGGCTCTGGAAAGGAAAAAAATTCACAGGAATGGGGAGGGGGAAGTGTGTTCAACAGGGGAATAAGGTGTTATTTTACTCCTGATAGCATCTACACAAACATTGCACTGTGAAGCATTTCAAATGGCTTTCCTAAAGATAAAAACTTCGGGGCTTGCTTTTTTCGTTTTTTTCCTTTGGGGTTGGGAGGAGGGAGGCGGTGAGTGTGAAGAGAAGGTATTTCACATGGTAGTACCAGCCTGTAGGCCTTTGTCATTGAACATGCACAAAATTCTAAGTTTCTATCCACCTGATTCCAATGCTTGCTTTATCAAAAACATTGTTTAATTATTTCAGGGAAAGATGACTACTATAAATTGTGGGCAGGCCCTTTGTACTATTTATTTATTCTTTGATGATAAATTATGCTGTAGAATTAACATTTAATACTGAAAAATAAGCAAACCCAATAAAGAAAAGAGATAATGAATGCCAAATCAAAATCTGTGAAATCTATTACCAGTGAACCAAGAGGGAAATCCTAAAACTATTATCTGTCAGTAGCAGCAGAAGTTGATAGCCAAGGTTCTTCCACTAGACAAAAATAAAACCCCCAAAATCCAAAACCATTCAAGCAATGGGTTTGGTAAGAAATTTAAGAGTTTTATGTTTTTGCCCAATCAGGCTAGGACAATATTGTAAATTGTGATGAGGATAGATAACACAAATATTGTGCTTATCAAGCCCTGTATAGAACAAAAAATATAGTTACCATCTTTGCTAATTAAGCAAATTATTTTTTTAAATTACGTAAATTGAGAGTTCTTCTGTAATAGCATTCCAACTTTATAGATTAAAGTATTATGTTGATAGTTGGATACTATTACTGTAACTGTAATTTACATTTATAGCCTTGTAATTGCAGGTTCTACAACGGGGTAGCACTCATAACCTTATCAATTACAGTGCCTTGAATATTGTTTATGGCAGCATAAATATTGATATTAATGTAATCAAGAATCAATAGTGGTAATTCAAAGAGTCGTGTAAAATATAACTACCTTGTTAAATGAAATATTTTAAATCGTATCAGGAATATATACTCTCACAAAAAAAAACCTGTGCCTAAATTTGAATCAAATTTAAATGCTAATTAAGAAACAAAATAAAGGTGTGATCTGTGGACATGTTGATGTGGCAAGGTTTTCCCTTCTTAAAATGTTCTCCTTAAAGATCATATTTTGTATTTTTTAAAATTTTCCTGTGAATGAATCTAGCAAACAATATTCTAGATTTTCAAATGAATGAGAATGAGCCTCATCGAATAACACTCAAGTTTAGTTCAAATTTATTTGAGAAAAGCATTAATATTAGTAATTTGAGAAAGACATCAACATTATTGGGGTGCTCAGTTTTATTGCTGTGGTAGGTAGTATGCTAAGGTGCCCCTAAATTCCCTGAACCCTGTATAACTCTCTCCACTTGTGGTGGATATGATCTAATTTGAAGGCTCTTTTTCAAGAGAAACACCAGACAGGCTCAAAGTACAGCAGATCTTCGGGTGACGTCACAGGAGCGAGTGTCAGGCTCTAGAGAGGGTGATAGAGCAGTGATTGTGACTGTCTCTGTCTAGGAGTTCGGAACCACCACCAGGAAAATGGAGTACTCGGTGATGCAGCTGCAAAGCAGGAATTGTGCTAACTACCTAAAAGAAGATTCCAATCCTCAGGTTAAAGTGCAGGCGCAATCCACACCTTGACTTCAGCGAGAAGAAACCCTAACCAGAAGATTCCATTAATCTGTTCCTTTACTTCTGACCAACAAATATCTAGGACTGCGAAAATGTTTATGTAGAACAGAAAACGAATACATTTTTTAAGCTGACCCAAGTTATCCGCCCCCCTTGCTTACCCATTCTAGTATCAAAGCAATCGAAAATTTGAAAGAACGCACCATGTTTTGCCTGACTTCTCAAACTGATACCATTTCATCTAATCTCTAAGACCCCAGGCTTTTAGCTTCAATCTGAGTCCAAACTGAAGTTCCAAACCAAATTTAAGTTTCCAGGAGATTAATCACTACAGGATGCAGAAAGGTCACTGAGGTTAAGCCTCCACCGAATTCCCTGGGAATTCTTGTGTGCAACAGGGTGTATTGGAAATAGAATTCCTGCAGATGTTGTTAGGTTAAAATTTAACATGCTATCATTTGTGACCCATTTTTAATTTGTTCTAGTTTCTATTTCCTGCTGTCTCTTGGATTGAGGTTTTTACATGTTCTATTTTATTGTCATTGGGATATTTTTGTGTGATTTATAAAAATATCCTAGATAGGTAAAGCTATAGACCAAGTAACTAGATGAATTGTTCCATAGGATTGTGGCAGCAGAGGTTTGTGGGTGATGGGAGCTAATTATAATGCATGCAAGTATAAAGAAAATGTTCTAAAATTGATTGTGGTGATGCTTCCATAACTCTTTTGAATTCATTTAGAGCACTAGGTTTTGTTATATCAGAATTAGATGCCAATAAAGCTGTTAAGTAAGAAAATAACAACAGCCATAAAAGAATTGAAATATATGAAAATTTTCAGGGCAAGGTTAGAAATATAGAAGCACCACTTGCAGAAATCTGTAGATCTACATGGAGAATATGTTGAGAAATAATGCCTTCATATTTTCATATTTTGGGCAAATAAATAGGGTTTGTAGTGATATTTCTTAATTAACCCTCCTATTTCCTAACTTCATCCAATTTTCAACAAAGCCTAGAATTATGTATCATAATTTAAAGGATATAAGGGAAATGAACATTCAGTATACATTTTAATTGTAAATTAATAAAAAGAGCATGGTTGCACTGTCTGACCTCCCCTGAGGTCAAAAGGAGACAAAGAATCCTGACCTCCAAACTGCGTCCTGCCAGGCAAAGGGGAATAGCACCTCCACTCTGTCTTATTCGTTCTACATACCTGTTGTCCCTCCAATGTCACCCTCTATATCTCTCCTGAGTGCAATAATTTATTGAAATGACTGAACTGAGCTCACACACAATAGTCATAAATATGAGGTTTATTAAGGAAAGTAACGGTTTGCAATGCAGGATCAGGAATGTTCCAGGTACAATTCTATGGACAGTAAAGTCTCTTCTCAGCTGTATCCTCAGACAGACACCTCTGTTAGGCTCGCAGTGACTTGGTCTCTGTCCTGATCAGGCAAGTATTATAAAGCAGCCTATCTACTGGCAATGAATGCCCAAATGGTACTCTAGTTTGATATAAGACAACCCAAAGCTGCTCACCTCCAGCTCTGTGGATCAGCAAACATAGCTTCCCCTATTAAGTGATTGGGGCACTCCACTTTACAATGGATCCTTCTGCTTAAAGGCAACCAGCATTCCTCTCTCTGTGGGCCAAGGCGGATATGCCCTCTGTGGACGAGGCAGAGCATCACTGGCTCTTGGCTCAGGCTCTTATTTCTGTGGCCAGAGCAGCCTTTTCTTTTTTTTTTCTTTTGATGTTTTATGAAGATTTATTTGTATTAGTTATGTTAAAATCTTATTCCATGGGTATCCATCCAGCTAGCTTTCAGCAGGAACCGGCGTGGTTGATTACAAATCCTTTAGTTCTCCAAACATGAAGTCTTAGATCCTATCCTTTTTTTGAGAACTCATTTCCATCCGCTACAGCAAAAACCTGAGTCTTCACATCTTTTAAAGTACTCCAATGTGCAATAATTAGTGGTTCCAGACATGTCAGAGCAGCCTTTTCGAGTAATTCACTCCACCAAAATATTTCATGCATAGACGTTATTTTTGGTATTTTATCACATTTAATCTTCTGAAAAAATTCAGAGTGCATTTGAAAGATACAATAAAGCAGAAGTTCTAAGCATAAGAAACAGAGATCTTTGGTGGGAAAAATCAGAGCCAAGGGAATGCTAGGGGAAAAAATGAAGAAGAGGGTCGTCAACTCCTATATGTTTGATGTTCTTAGGGGTCCTCTAGTTGGTTCAGCATCAGTGATTCTATAGACAACAGGATGAAACATTGTTCAGTCCTATACCATTCTTACAACTGTTGTTGTGTTGGAGCTCATAGTTGAGACAATTGTGTCCATCTAGCTCACTGAAGGTCTCTCTCTTTACTGCAAACACTCCACTAAATATCTGCTCATCTTCACTTCTAAGGAGCATTCTGACTGTACGTATATGAGAATTAATTTGTTCTTTTTACAGTCATATTTTGAGTGGATATCAACTTAAGGGGCTTCTTGCCAGCACTAATATTAATGTTCGACGGTTATTCATGAGTTCAATGGTTAACCTTTAAGAAGTGGTCTTTCTGTTCCTTGTCAATAATCCATATTAGTTCAGAGCTGTTTTTTAACCTGTCTTTCATTGTTGACCCTTTTGGTGTTTTAAATACCAGTGGCATAGCTTCCAGCATTAATGCAACACAGAAGTCACTGCATTATGGTAAACCGATAGATTATGGTAAACCGGTGTGATTCTTCTGGCAACACATAGTATATTCATTAATCTTCAATGGCACCATAATCTAAGTGCAAAACTTCTTCCCCAGTATTTTGGGGGTTGATGAGTGTCTTCAACTGCTGAATACAGATAATATGGTCTGAAATGTAAACACCACCCCTCCCCGATTAATTCACATTTAAAAATCTTCTCCAGTCTTTCTTACGTATTGTCTAGCTTTCACATGTAGATGAAGATATTGGACATGACATGGACTGGGTCATGTCAACTTGATTCCCATGTTAGCTTTTTTAACATAAATGGTATCCAAATTAATATTTTTAAGATATCATTTTATTGGGGGTTCGTACAACTCTTATCACACTCCATAATCCAATCATTGTGTCAAGCACCTTTGTACATTTGTTTCCATCATCATTCTCAAAACATTTTTTTTCTACTTGAGCCCTTGGTATCAGCTCCTCATTTTTCCCCTCCCTCCCTCATCTTCCCCACCTCCCTCACGAACCCTCGATCCTAAAGTAATTTTTCAAATGTTCTGTTCACTAACTGAAATGCAGATTGCCACCATGAGCGACTTACTGGCTTGCCAAATAATAAGTACATGGTGCAATGGTTAGGGACACAGGCTTTAAAATTGGTTAGTAAAATCCTTGTTCTTTTGTTATTTAACCTTTCCAAAACATATTCTCTTCACCTTTAAAATGCAATAAAAGTGTCTATTTTTATTAAGTTGTCATAAGTATTAAATTAGATAATGAACATAAAATCCTACTAAAAGTATCAGACCCTAAAGGCATTTCAGTCAATAACTGGTAGTAAATAATAGGAACAGTGATGACTGAGTTGGAGTATTGAAACTTAAGAATCCATTTTCTCAGCTAAATTATTGAAAACAGTATTGAGAGTTGTACAGTGCATTCAACTTTCCACTTGTTTCTTTCCATACATATATTTCAACCATTACATTTTTGCTAATCATTCCTTACCTGCTTCCACCTATGAATTTATATATGGATTGATATCAGTACATCATTTGAAACGAATCTGATTATTATCACCTTGATCTCACATAGTTTAGGAAACAATCCCCCCCTTCCATAAACATTGGCAGGCAATAATTCAATAATTTGTGAAGGAAGCAATATCTAGGAATTGTCTTTTATTCACTATTGATGGGAACATAAGCTTCCCATTTGTCTAAGTTAGAGATCCCAAGAACCAATTATGGATATTTTATTTGACTAAAGAAGTATGTGTCTACTCTGCGCTTTATAAAATAAATGATTTACAAGTAATTAGCTTTCAAATTTTAAAAATCAGGAAATGCACTTTAAAATCATAATTTCTAGCTTTCTTTCCTTTAAAAATGAGATTTGCACTTGCATTTTGAGAACAAATTTTACATTACATTGACCAATATTTATGGTCAAGACATTAGGATGGGATTAAAGCATTTGAACTTAAATTTTGTAGAATTTAAAGAAACCATGAGAATTTCTTTCTTTAATCATTTTATTGGGGGGCCCATAAAACTCTTATCACAATCCATACAGACATCCATTGTGTCAAGCACATTTGTACATTCATTGCTCTCATCAGCCTCAAAACATTTGTTCTCCACTTACACCCTTGATATCAGCGCATTCCCCCCTCCCTCACCACTCCCTCCTCCTTCATGAACCCTTGATAATTTACAAGTTATTATTATT
>NW_022111372.1:63851471-63872964 GCF_000313985.2 Echinops telfairi
GGATTCAACCTGGATGAGATCCTGATTTATTGATTTTTTTTTTTGCCTCCAAAACTATGAGAAAGTAAAATTCTATTTTTAAAATTCACCTCTTTGGGTATTTCTGATGCAAAAGTACAAGGTAATTCAGTAAGGGTTTATTTAATTAAATTTATCATATTTTCTAACACATTGCCATAAGTTGATTCCAATTTTTGGAAACTGCACAGAAGTCAAAATAGAGCGTATACTCCATAGGATTCTCAAGTCTAATTGTTTCTGAAGTAGATCTCCAGGTCTTGCTTCTGAGGAACTTTGCAGTCCAGTCTAATCTCGAAACTTTCACTTAGTGGCCAAGCATGCTAATCCTCATTTGCACCACTCAAGAACCCCACAGTACCATCTAAACGCTATTAAATCCAGAGAACTAGGAGTTATCACAACTCCATAAAATTTTTTTGAAGATAAATAAAATAAATAAATAAAAATGATTTTTATTTAGAAGCAATTTACTAAAGAGTGGAAACAAATTGTTCTTTCAGACATTTAGGTCATTTTACCTTAAAATGAAAGCATTATGTAATCACATTAAACAGCAATTAACCATTAATTATTCAAAAAGTGGATGACTTTTATAAGAAGAATTATCTAAGAATAACAAAATGATAGTGTACACTGTGCTATTACATATTGGATATTTTGCATTGCCATCTACTTTTGGGAATTTCCATAAAAGTACTTTTCTCTTGAAACAGACAATTTCATGTGATTCTATACTTCACTCCCTGCAATTTAGGGAATTTTCTTTTTCATTTATTGGACTGAATCCTAATTACTACTATAAAGAATTTAAGCCACATATTTAATGACTATATAATTGATACTTTGGTGGAAACTCACCGTACATGATTTTAAAGTATTAAATATAAAAGAGCATTCTAATCACTCGTAAACAATATTTTTTTTAAATAACAACACATTTTCTATTATAAAACATGTTTAAAAGTGCAGGGACATTAAACATCAATTAACAACTATCAGGTAGTTTCATAGTTAGGGTGAAGTATTCTAGCAAAAGCACTTTTTCACCTTGGGGATTATGTTTCATTTCCAAGATAATCCTCAAATTAAAAAGATATACATGTTGCTACAGCCCTATTACCTATGCACAGTAGCTCCCTGTTGTCCTAAAGTGTCCCCTTGGGTCATCTTACTGTGAAAGCAGTTATTTATTTATTTTTTCACATTTGTATCCTGAACTGCATAGTTGGAAAACAGTAAACAGTTCTGCATATTTAGTGTGTGCTTAATTGCAAGCTTAAAAATTGCAGAAGCATTGAGGTCAGGATTATCATAGAATAACCATGAAGTTTGCAAAACTTGGGGTTTCATTTCTTTGTGTTTGGATCTGAGTTTATTAATGTAATTGATATAGGTATACATTTAGTTACATATATAAATGTAGATGTATATATGGAAAACAACATGGCATTAACATATATTTCTTATACCAGGCTAAGCCTCTGCAAATAGAAAAATAGAAAGTTTTTGTTTGTTGTTGGTTTGGTTTAGTTTTAAATAAGATTCCTATTTTGTGCCCACATTACAGCTTCATTTTATTTTGAGAAAAATAAAATTTTCTAAAATTGATTGTGGTAAAGATTATACTACTCTTCTTGATCTGGTTGAATAGTATGATATGTCGATGAAATGCCAATAAAACTGTGTTGTTTGTTTTTTAAAAACCTTCTTTTAAAAAAATCTACCAGAAAGTTTAACCTTTGGAATAGCTGTAATTCTCAAGGGTATTTAAGCTGTCAGCAAAGGTTGGAGAAAGACTCTGTTGGTAAAGCATTTAAGAATGCTATTTGCATAAACCACTTTCTGTAAATTAAGTGTTAAAAAATGGTATTGTCTAAAGTCAAAGTGGTCAGAAATAAAAGTCTGCTCATCAATTCTTCCTCCTATTATTCTGCAAACAAGGAAAAACAGCTAAGTCCACTTCTTACTTCTACGGTCCATAGGAGGGCTCTGGTGTGAAGAAGAACCCTAACGTTAGGATTGTACAGCCAAGACAATTGGAAGCTCTAAATATTGGATAGAGATATGTGATTAGGATCTAAAAAAATATACAGACCTGTGAGAGAATTTTACTCAATGGAGGATTTAGCTCAAATACTTTTTACTTGATGATGATGCTTAAGATATAAATATTAGCATGTTCCTAATGCATGCTCACTATTATCAATTATTTATTTTAAAAAGGTGTTGATTGATAACTTAGCCTTTCTTTCCAGAACACTAACCATTGAATCTTTCTCAGTAGCCTAGTACAATCTTTTGAAATAGATTTTCCAAAAACAAATCTTCTTAAAGATCTCAAGAGCTGAATACTAATATTTCCAAGAAAATTGTCACACCTCTTTCAATCTTCTAGTTATAAGTCCAGTAATAACTTTTAGACTATGAAATTCTAAATGGTAATAGGAAGAACTTCCAAGCCCATACCCCAGGGGGGATAAAAGTACCATGATAAATATTTTGTTTACCAATAAACTCCTTAAAGTTTTCCATGAGGACAGTTAATATTGTCCAAAGAACAAATTCAGTCTTTACCTGCTGTGTAAAGAAAGGCTTTTGCCCGAGGGCATTGAGTTAATTGACAACTTGTAGAAAGGAACTTGCTTTGTATATGCCAAGGCTATATTACAACTAGTGGGCAAAGATTAATAGGTCTGAAATTCAGAAACTTGTTATGAATATTAATTATACCACACAAATATTGAGTGAAAAAGATAGATATGTATGCTATTGTCACAGTTCTTTCTAAATACTCAAGTATATTATAAAAGCATACCTTCTTCTATATGACTACAGTTAATTACCAAATTGCTATTTGTGTTACAAAAGATTAATGAAGTTAAATCATATTTAGATGATTTAATAGATAATTATATATTCTTAAATTATTAATGCAAACACAATACCAGGAAGATGTAAATAATTAATGATGTACTTATAAATAATTTCTATTAGTGAAATAGATTAAGAAAATGATTTGTCCTTACCAGTGGGCTCATAAATGTTTAATAATAATGATCACTGACATCATTTAGATTCACCTAAAAACTCTAAAATTTAAGTCTTTAAAATAAATAATCTGCAATATTTTTTAAATGGAAACTAAAGGCCAAAATAGTGGCATGCATATTAGCTTTATTTACTTCAATTCATTAAGAATATTTTTAAGTATATTCAGTATAGTGTTCCCATCATCTTTAATAGATGTTTATAAAGATATGGTATTTTAAAATATTATATCTGAACAATATTAAAATATATATGCTTGTGTAAATATAACTGGATTTTATAGCTGTAAACCATACTAGACTTAACTTTTATCGCCTCTAACTTTATATTTTGCTATATTAGAGACATATAAATGTTTCTGGAATTTCTTTTTCTTTATCTGTAATATAACAATAGGCTCCAATAAGCCTCAACCATGTCCAGCTACTAAGATAATATGCTTGGGTGATTTGCCTTCATTTCCTCTCCCCTTCTAGTTAACAAGCACAAATTTATTTTTTGTTAATTAATAGCAGTTACTTGCAAAAGAAGAGCACAGTATCTTACAGCCAGTTTCAGAACAGAGAGGGCTAAAGGGCCAGACACTGCCGAGCAATGACCCGGAACGACTTCCTCAGCTGCCTCCGTGGCTCCTCCTGGACCCGCAGAAACTATACCTCCATTTGGAGCATGACTATCTCCTGTTTGATAAAACAGTTCTGAGTAGTTACCGTTAATGATAACCCCTAATTTTAACTGTTTCTGTTTTAGTTTTTCTACCAATTAACATGACCTTTGGGGCAACCAAACAAAGTATGTGTGGTTCTATAAAACACACTATTTATCTGTCTAGCTATCTATATACTGTGATAGTTAGGTTTTGTACCAACATGGCCTGCATTAAGATTTTCATTGCTTTGGAAGCTAAGACACAATAATCCTCCATGATGTGACTTAACATATTGTATCACTTTCATAAGGGCATTTACTATGCGCAGCCATTCAGTTGTAAAAGAAGGGGACATAATGCCCTACTCAGATCACAGCCCTGATGAAATCAGTTGAAAGGAAGTTTTCTCCAGGGTGCAGTTGATTTACCATATAAGTAGGTACTGGGGAAAAGCTTGCTTGCTTTATCATGTCTCTGAAGTCTACATCTGAACCATCAATTTCCAGTTCTTTGGACTTGAGCCCACAGCTGCCATAGCCTCTCCCTACACGAGGAGATATCAGGCTTGCTGTCTGTGCTGTCAAACTAAAATCTATTAGCCTTTGCAGGCACCCATCCTCCGCTGAGCTGCAGTCCGAGAGCTCACACAGCTACGAGAATGAGGAAAAGCATCCATTCTAATGTCTGACCCAGGACTTGGAATTTGGCCAGGCTTTGACTTGCTTACTTCGACAACTGTGTGATCCAGTTTCTTGAGATGTGTTTCTATTTACTTCTACTTGTATAAGCTTCCCTCATTTTCCCTTTCACTCAAGTGAATGACTAGATCCACAAATGTAAGTACAAAAGACAGTGAAAGAACGACAATAAATGGGAAGTTGTCCATAAACTTAAATGGAACACTTTAGATGACACTCACATACATATATACATGAGGGTATATAAGTAAGTAAAAAAAAAAAATGTATAGCTATGAAATCATTGAAACCTTTGCCAACAGGAACACCAAATATAAACCTGTTTCTTGATATTTACATCATCTAGGTATATATACTTGTAAAAACTACCCATCCAACGTCCTAATTCACATAATTCCACACTCTTCAACTTATACCATGTCAAAATGGCAGTTCGTGTATCCTCAGGGATTCATATCTTATCCTTTTAAAATGCTCTTTGTATTTTAGGGACAGAAGGAAGCGGCAAGGGTCTGGTCAGGACTGTAGGGTGAATGGAGCAAGGGGCCCCAACAACATGCTCCTGGGACAGTGCTTGCGACTCTCCGTGGGAAGCTGGTGAGTGTCTTTCCAGTTTGTAAATGGGCAAGAAAACCAATCTGCTATTCACATTTCCTGGACTGTTTTCATCAAGGCAGTTATAAATTTGCTCAAAACTTATTTTTAATAAGCTCTTCTGAACACCTTTTATCCTTACAGAAAATTGATCAAAATTACCCTCTCCAAAACCCACCCCCTCCAAAGAATCACTATAACCTTCTGAACTGAACAACTTTTTGTTGTTGTTGTTGTTCTTTAATGAATCTAGTAGATCCCCTCAGAAGTACTGTGTTGACTGGACTCTTTTTCGTTTTCGTAGACTGCTAACAAGACAAATCCCTCCTATCAAGTTGATTCTGATACATAGGGATCTAGTAGGACACTCTAGAACTGCCCCTGTGCTTCCCAGACTGGACGTTTAGTACTGAGAAAACTTGGCTCCAGCCATTCCTGACTGAAGAAGCGTGATCAAGCACACTTTGTTTGGAGTAAACTTATGTGCATATGAACTGGAGACCTAAAAACACCACATTTTACATATCCTCATATGTGTTACAAATTACATTTATATTTTAAAAAATTAAAAAATATTGGCTTGAAATGGATTCTAAGAAATATGTGTATTTCTATCAATTTAAGCAAACAATAATGTAGATGGTTAGACCATAAATTAATAATATTAGTACATGCAAAGGGTGAGTGTGAAGGAATATACAGAAGGGGAAAGAAGGTGTGACAATTCCATGATAATTTTATAATTTTATTTTTTATAAACATGGTGATGATTTTCATACTCAAAATATATTTCAAAAATTCCAACAAGAAGTGGGAAAGAGATCAAAATTAAGTGTTAATACTAACAAATAAGCTACCTTTGCTGAAATATATGTATATATATATATTATATATATTATATGTATCTACTTGTATATATTTATATATTATATATAATGTCATATACAATATATAGATAAATGTGGGGATTATATATAATATATAAATATATGCATGTAGATATATATAATATATGGAATATATATATATATAATATTCACACCTGGCTGGCAGTAACTTAAGAAACAAGATTTTGACTCTATGTAATAATTCCAAAGACCATAATTTAAATATACCTACACATTGCATTATGAATAGCAAATCGATTTTAGTCTGAGAAATTAGCTAACAATTCTGTCCTTACTTTAGTAATACTGAAATCCCTTTATGTAATGAACAAATAAAATACATTGCTAATGTAATATAAGGTTTCATTGTAGAAGAGGAGTTAACAAATTAGAAACTAAAAAACCCCCCATAATATCATTTCTGTGATGTTCTTGTAAAGAAATGTGTTATTATATCTATAGTATGAAGTAATGAAAACATTGAGGAAAATTCTACAGTATAACTAGATAGCAACTCTTAATATTCTTAGAATTATAAGAGACAAAGGAAAGTGGAATAATTATCTCAGAATAGAGGAGACATAATAACTAAATGCAATATTTGATCCTGCTTTTGATCCTAAATATGAAAAAGTGCATTACTGGGACAACTGATGATATTTGAGTAAACTTTATAGAGAGTTAATAGTCTATCAATGTTAATGTCCTTTCTTTCAAAATTTAATCATGTAGTTGTTATGCAATATGCTAATATTTGGAGAATTTGAGTGAAAGGTCTAATGGACTTCTTTATACTATTTTTGCAAGTTATTTCTAAAGCAGTAATTGCTTTAAAAAGTGGACCAAATTATTGAAAAAGGAGAAGCCTGCTAATGGCATTAGAGTTAACATTAAAAAGTGGGAAAAAATACACAAGTAAGCATAAGAAAAAGGTAAATAATTATTAAAAGAGGGTATGTTAATCATGTTGCCAACTCTGGCTTAGGAATTTAGGAGATTTATAAAACATAGCTGTATCTGTAGGCCTCTCTGATGATTCTATTATGCAGTCACTTTCAGGAGTCAGATATCTGAGTGAAATATAAAAAGAAATTATTGCGAATGTATTATTTTCTCTAAGAACAAGTCCTGGAGAATACCCTTATCTGGGAAATCACACCACTGGGTCCGAGCCGATATTCCACCTGTTGCCACATTCAGAGCTGCGCGTTCAGTTACTTTGAAAGGCAAACAATATCACCTTTATTCATCATCATTATATATTACAGCAACATCATATTAAGAAAAAAGAAATCTAATAAGGAGCCACCTGAAGGCATACTAATATATTTAATTGCCATCAGTTGAAGGCATACACAAATATTTGAAAGCCGTGACTTGCTTGAATGTCTTGACTTTAACATCACCACTTAGCTCAAACGCTTGAAAGCCATCTTAGTGTGCAGTCCTCCTGTCACTGTTGGAGTCAATTAGCCTCAGACAGACCCCACGTGACAGAGTCTCACTGCCCGAGGGCTTCCTAGTCTGTCACCTTTACAAGGCAGATTGCCAGGTGTGCCCTTTGAGGGTGACTGGGTGGGTTTAACATTTCTGTTGGCAGCTGAGTGCTTAACCGTTACACCACCACACCTCCTCAAAATATATGCATTTGCAGGACTTAAAAAATAAATTTACTCACGAAAACTTTAATATGTATGTCTTTATGTGTGTGCATATAGACTCTTTGGCCCTTAAAATACTTTTCTATCAACTCAGGCTGGATTTTAAACTTCTATTTCTGCCTTTAATAGATTTATGTGAATTTAAGTACATCCTTTGATCTTTCAGTTTCTTCATGGACTGCATTCAGTAGTCGTCATTGCACAATACCTGTTTAAAACTGAAAAATCATCATGGGATTCTACTTTAAATCTCCCCACCCGATATCACAAAGCAATAGTTGAGAGCATCAATTGAGACAATGTTTTTGAAAGCAGCTAAGAAAAAAGGAGTATCTTGCTCATTTTTTAAATTATGGATTGGGCAGGCTATATGAAAATTCAGTGTGACTACACTAAAAATAAGAATAACAATATGTACACATAAATATTTATGATTTAGGGGATCAGAGTTAAATGATCTCAGTAAGTGAAATTAAAATTATGGGATAAATGATAAATAACCCATAAATTATGGAATCTAGTTTAAGTAATGTTTTCATCATATATAAAAAAGTTCATTTTTACTTAGCTCAAATAACCAATATGACATATGAAAATCCTGAGTTTTATTTGCTGAAATAAACTGGGTTTTCCACAAGCGTTTGTAATACTGTAGCATTACTATTATAGGTATTTTAGAGATCCATGATGGCTTTGGACTATTTTTTTTCCATTAGTCAGAAAGAGGCTGGG
Source organism: Echinops telfairi (assembly GCF_000313985.2). Lineage (NCBI taxonomy): Eukaryota > Metazoa > Chordata > Mammalia > Afrosoricida > Tenrecidae > Echinops > Echinops telfairi. The sequence continues at coordinate 63,859,762 of NW_022111372.1, forward strand.
TTATTCTAACACAATTTAATCACATTTCTTCCAGAGTTCTATGGATGATTTTCGTGTCAACAGGTCTAGAGCCTGCTCCCAGATACAGAGGTGGCAATAAAGCACTGACCCTTAAATGGCAAGACATACTCTGTGCAAAGACCATGATAAGAAGGAAGAAGGCTTCTTTCAATGCTTGAGCAGTTTTACTCTCCTCCTTTTTCCTCTCCCTTGCCTACTCTGCACATCCACTGACACGCAGCACAACTCATGGGCTTCAAAGAGGATTCTTTTGTTGTGGACAAGGAAGAAAGGGGCTTGCTTCATTCTCTAGACATGCAGCATTCAAAATAGAATACTTCTCCCTACTGGTGTTGTGATAGATATATGCTAATACTTCTACATAATACCCTTTCTCCTCCAATACTCTTCTCTTATGAAGAACACACCATTATACATTCATTAAAGAGATCATGAGCACTGACTATGTCCCACACATAGAATATGCAACGGCCCCACCAAGGAAATGGTTCCTACCAGGATAAAAGCATCACACAAAACTTTCGTAAGAATGAACACAAATGCATGGTACCCTTTGAGAGGGCAAAAGTGCTCTTGAAACAAAAATATCACTTCAGTAGATAACAAGGGTAGTGATGGCTAGATACTATGGTCAGTGAGATAATTTGGGGGAAGCTAATATACAAGATATATTAAAAGGGTACTATAGTGTCTGTGCATTGGGCTAATAACTTCAAGGTCAGGAGTTTGAAACATCAACCACTCTGTGGGAGAAAGACTAAGTTTTCTACTCCCATGAAGAGTTTCATCTTTGGAAACCCATGGGACAGGTCTACCTGCCCTGTAGGGTCACTTTGAACCAGAATCTACTTTATGGCAATGCGTTTGTTTTCTGTGGAGCCATATTATATCTGGCTACTGTCTAGTTGTCTAATAGAACATTTGGAAATATTTAAGTGATTTTGTAGAAACGTATGCAAGGTCAGAGTTAATGGAAAGTAGTGTCCATGGAAAAGATTGTTATTGTCCGTACCTGGGACAATTTGTAACACCATATAATGCAAGCCTCAGAACCTGTGGGCCCAGAATTTGTTACCCACACCTTTAAGACAATGGGCTAAAAGTGGTGGGTTTTAAGCAATGGAATGGCATTTTATAGTTTATGCTTAAAATTCTGGTGATTGTGGAGGATGGAATCGATTATTCAAATAATGGAACTGGAAGCCAGAGCACAGGTTAGTGGTCTGCCATGTTGGATTAAATGCGGTTGGCACTAGAAGAGATGTGGAAAAGTTGAGCTCTTTATGAGCTTTGGCCCTAGCAGTAAAAAGTCTGGCTGATGATTTTGGCTGGTGTGAATTCAAGAGAAAGGAAAGGACAGGATAATCCAGGGTCCTGGATTAACTAATGGATCTATATTGTTGAATTCTCTAAAATATTTATATATGACAATTTAAAGGAAATGAATTTTCCATTTTGGTTTTATTAGTTATTTCTTTTTTAGCTGAAAACATATGTGATTTTTATACTTGAGGGAAAGCTGATTTGGAAAACCATAACAATAAAACCCTAAATTCTTAAAATCACAAAAGTAAGCCTTCCTCATAATGCAAACACATGACCTACTGCCCCTTAGTATGTTATTCATCCAACTGCTTCTTTTTCGAACAAATATTTATGTAGATCCTTGAAGATGCTAGTCCCTGCTATCTCTGATAATACACGACGGAATCATATCTCTTTAGAGCATTTCCAGCAGATGAAGAGAAACATGTTAGGGGTGCATAGAGTGATGCTGTGTGAGTAAGCATACAGTTGATTCAGACACACAGGACCCCAGGCGGGCTAGAGCAGAACTGCTCTCTGTATTCTTCCCGGAAGCATCTCGCCAAATCTTTCTTCTACAGAATCTTTGGGTGGTTTCCAAGGGCCAAACTTTCAGTGAGCAACTAAATACTTAACAATTTGTGCCACCAGAGCTTCTTAGAAGAATCTCATATTCGAATCCATTAGTGGGGGGGGGGGGGGCAAACCTATCCTAACATTTTATGAGGGTAAAATGGGAGCACATGTAAAACAATAGCAGATAATCTATCATCTAATACTTTGGTGTTGTCTTAAAAGAGGCTGGTCATTCAGTCAATTCTCATAATTTCATGCCCATATCAAAATGGGAAAATCTGGTTTTAAATCCATACCTGCTTGGTATATTACCATGAGTATTCATTTCTATAATATCTGACTTTTTTCCTGATTCTTTTCTGGTTCAAATTATTTTACCTTTCTAAGATGCAGTAGCTTTCTGAGAAGCTATTCATTCTGCTTTATTCTACAACTTGGTAAAGAAAAACAAAAATAAATGTAAATAGCCTAGAAGCTCTGGTAATGTTGTTGAGTAAGTATTGAACTGCTAACCGTAAGGCTTGCTGTTCAAACCTACCAGCTACTCAGCAGAAAATAGGTAAGTTTTCTTCTCGTGTAAAGAGTTATAGCCTCAAACAACCTTGTGGGCAGTTCTGCTCTGCCCTAGCAGGTCACTGTGGAATCCACTCGATGGCACTAAGTTTTTCATGAACTGGAATTGACTCTTTGGCAGTAGGTTTGATTGGGTTTATAGCTACAAAGCGGCTGCTACTTTTGGTATGTTTTTTTTTCTTTTTATTTATATTGAAGTTCATATTTTCAGTAGCTGCTCCAGGGTGAAATAAACACAGCTTGACTCAATGTATATTCCATGTCTCACTTGGAATTTTTAACAAAGAGCCACAGAGATTGCAACTAATTTTTAGCACATCTAGCCTTTGGGTACCCAGTCTTTAATGCCATCCGTGCAATGGCAGTTTTAATAAAATTAGATGAGTGTGCCCTTCCTTGACTTCTCTCCCCATTCCAGACACACTGGCCCTTTTGCTAGCGTCCCTTGGCTATTAATTAAAATGAACAAATATAGTTAAACACACATCTCTAAATGATCTCCAACATCTTTTTCACTAGGGATGGTAAAATCAGACATCAGAATACTTACTTCCAAGGAAGATGATAGTAGAATGAAAAACATATTTATGTATTCAACATTCAATACACAATTAGAGGACACTTAATGGGACTGCCAGGACTGTGCTGGGTAGTAAGAATGGGAATATGGGAATAGTAGTGGTCAGTCACGTGTACCAGGATGTATGGTGGTGCAACCCTTAAAGCACCTGGCAGTCCAAAGGCGAACTATGTAAATGTACTCAGTGGTTCTGCAGGACAAAAGACAAGGTGAGTGGTCCCACAGTCTAGGACACCCATGCAGCAGTTCAACTCTGCTCTATACGTTTTAATGAGCTGAAATCTACTCAGTGGCACACAAAAAGGTAACAATGGCCCATGAAGCAGATCTTCAGAGAGGAAAATGTAAACTTCTAATCATTATATGGAGCCCCGGTGGCTTAGTAATCTCCAGATGCAAATGTCCACTGCAACGTCAGCAGTTGGAATCCCCAGTTTGTGGAAGAAAGAGGAGGTTGTCTGTCCCCCTGAAGAAGTAAAGTCTTTAACTGTGAAGGGCAGCTCTACTCTGTCCTACAGAGTTCTTATGAGTCAGAAGCTACTTGATGAGAGTGTGTTTAGTTTGGACAAGTCTATTGGTAACAGCAATGAAAGTGTGCATATTGTGAAGAAAGCCATATGAAAGTACAAAAAATGAAATAGGTGTTGGAGGATCAAAACAATAAGAAGAGAGAATTATGCTAGTATTTGTGTGACTCTGGGTACTTTAGAGAAACAAATCCAGAGAAACTCATGTATAAGAGAGAGTTTTATATGAAGGTTAAGTGCACATCAAGAAAACATCCCAACCCAGTGCTGCCCAAGCCCACAAGTCCAACTTTAACCCATATGTCCAACACCAATCCACAAAGTCCTCCTCCATCTCATAAAACAGACACAATAATGCCGACTGCAGGAGTAAAGCTGAATCAGTGAACGTGTAAACATCTCGGCGCTGGCAGGGGTCTCCACATGGCTGCTCCAGCACCCAGGGCTGCATTGGGGTTGGTCCCTGTGGCTTCTCCTTGGGGAAGTCTTGCAGGAAGTGAGCCTGGCCAGCTGAAGCAGGGAGCTGGCCAAGGCAGCTGCACCCTGGTGGGACCATCACAAAGCAAGAGACCTGATAACTAGAAAGGCGAGGCTCACTGAGCCATTTATCCCTCCGCCCTTCAATTAATCCCACATGTGTTTATCTGCCAGGTTTGTGAAAAGCCTGAGGGTCTAGAAAAATAACAATCATATTGAAATAGTTCTGTAAGTGAAGATTAAAGGGTATACAATTTGGATTAGTGGGTATACAATATCTAGAGATGAGTCTGAAAGTGCTCAAATGAGACAATAAGGTGAGTGTCCCAATCAGTTTTTACTTTAACCCAAGGGCTGTATCTTTTCAAAGGACATGTGGTGACTACAGGAGTTTGGAGAGAACCCAAAGAGAGGGGTGGGTAGTTGGTGAATAGTAGCCAGCTTGTCAAGGACTATTCTCTGCCCTTTCTCCACCTTCCCTTATTTTGCTCAACTCAAAAGTCACCATCATCAAGTCTATCTGCAACTAACTCATAGTGACTCTATAGGACAGTGTAACACTCTTGCTGTGGATTTCTGAAACTATACATCTTTGCGGGAGTTACAAGCTTCACCAATGTCCCACCAAGTGGCTGGTGGTTTTGAACTAATGATCTGGTGGCTAGCAATCCAACATGTTATACCATAGGCTCAGTAAATATTCAATAACTACTTCCTGAGCACAACATTTATGACAAATGTGGAGCTCACCAACAAACGTGGTTTCTTCCTTACCCCGGGGATTAGATGGGATTAGTGGATACAGAGAAGTCTGTATTGTTGTTGGAATCCACAGAGTTCATCCTAACTCAGAGTGAACTCAAGTGGCTCAGGAAAGCCACCCCTAGAGGGTTTTCTTTGCTGTAGTCTTAAGGGAAAGAGATTGCTAGGTCTTTCTCCTGCAAAGCCATTAGATAGCTTTGAAATATCAATCTGTTGATTAGCCCCAGAACACTTAACTTGGTTCTACTAGAGTTTTTTGATACGTCTCTCCCTAAAACCCAAACACACAGACATCAGATTAATACTGACTCACAAGGACCCTATAGGACAGGGCAAAACTACTCCTGTGAGTTTCTGAGACTGAGACTCTTTATGAGAGTAGAAACCCCCACCTTTCTCCCGAGGAGCAGCTGGTGGTTCCAAACCGCTGACCGTGGGGTTAGCAGCCCAACATACAACCAGTACACCACCAGGGGTCCTCTTTGACATCTCTACAGTCGATCCTTACATGGTGTGTATACTGCTGCCAAGGGGAACCAAAGAGTTAGGACAGACACGGGAGGGATAATTAATCACAAAACTTGGTGAAATGAAGGTTGCCTTCCAGTAGACAGTTCAGGCTAGATTAAAACATGAGCAGATCATAATATTATTGACAGGGAAACAAAATAGTCAAGGACAGGGGTATTTAGTGAGATTTAGGTAAAGAGGTTAAGTGAACCACTGAACTATTTTTATGCACCTTGTAACAATTAACAGAGCAGGTCCAGTGCTTCATGACCCCTTCCCCCCTCCCCACCCTCATTGCTCCCTAAGATCTGTCTGCCCTTCTTATATCATAGCACAGCCTGAGGAGACCATAGACCAGGTAGTAACCCAGGAACTAGATTCAAAGAGTCAGATTAGGTTTATCCCTTGCCTCACGTTCTGGCCTAACCATTTGTACTTCTCCTGCCCGGATGCTCTCTCCTGGTTAAAGTCCCGCTTCTCCTGAGGCCTCTCTTTTCCTCTCACCTCTTTCCTTAACCCCCTCTGCGCATCACACCGACTTCTGATTCTCCTTTCCCTGTTCATTTTATCCTCGATTACCTCAAATAGTTAGGAACTCTTTCCTCAACTTGTTGAAATAGTACATCTTTAGTTCTAAGTTCTACTTGGAAAATATTTTAAGGACAGAGTAATTTTAATAGACAGCTCTCAAAAAATATTTTAAAGACAGCAATTTTAATACATATTTTTCAAAAAAATATTTTAAAGAGAGTAATTTGAATACACAGCCTTTTTTCTTGACTGTGGCTCTGCACTGGTTTTTAATGTAGATTGAATGAAACATACAAATGAAAACCAGAAACCTAGGGGTTGGGGATATGTTCCCCAACACTCAGGTGTATTTGTGGTTTTCACCTGACTTTAATAATCAGCATTCAACGTGTGCTGAAGTACAATCAGTGATGAGTTCCAAGAGGTCTCCTTATGACTTTTAGCCAGTGTAACCTATTTTAATACATACAACAAACCCCACATTTGCTTTAAGCACATGTCCTCATGTCCTATGGGTCAGAGTGTGTGTGTGTGTGTGTTTAATACATGAAGTTTCATGTAATATAATAATATTGCCATGGCTGAACCTTGAGTGAAGCTGTCTGTTTTCTAAGGATCTCCTACAGTATACATACACAGTGAAAGCAAGAGCGTTTGGCAAAACGGACATAGTGTAGGACGTTAGCTTTTCAGGTCAGCCCTATCTCTGCGACTTACTACGTGTGCCACTTGGGGTTCACTTGCTACCATCAAGTTGGTTTGGACTCACAGTGACCCTAGAGGACACAGGAGAAGTATCCTTGTGGGCAGCTGAGACTGTCACTCTTTACTGGAGTAGAAAGCTTGTCTTTCTCCCATGAGGCATCTGGTGGCTTCAAACTGCTGGCAAGGCAGTTAGCAACCCAATGCATAACAACTACGCCACCAGGACTCCACTTTGGGCAGTATCCTGTATTGTTGTGGCCCCCTTTTGAAATTCTGAAAATAGGATTAACTCCTTCCTCGGCACCTGATTTGAGGGCATCTTTAAGACCTCTGACCAGAAGGTCTGCGTTTCTTATTTATTTTTAAAACTACATACTGAGTGCCAAATAGGTATTGACGCACGAGAAATCATGCTTTGAAGATGAAATGGGATGTATGATGCCCTGTTCTAGTGTTTGGTACATAATAAGCACTCAGCCAGGGTCAGCTCACTTTCTTCCTACTGACAATACAGGTTTATTAAACCACTGTCCAACCAAACATTTCTATTGCTTCTGAAAAAGTAGAAATGCTTACTTTTCATGGTGCATTTATGTCTTGTTAGTTTGTTGCCTTTCTTTGGTTTATTGCTGACTGCCTGTATTCTTAGAAAACTAAAAAGAAATGGGGGGTGCAAACCAGTTCCTTTCAACCTAAAGAGGTAACTAAATTAGCAATTTTTAAAAAATAAATTCTTGTTTGAGTTCTAAACAATGGATGCAAAAATCCTTGCTAAAGTACAGATGGGTAGAACTGATGCATGTTTAAATCATTGCTTTTTAATGTAACAGCTTAGTCTTTAAAATTTTAATGTCTATTGCAAAGACAATATAAAAAATGGCATAAACATCAGTTTAAAACGATAGAAATGTCATTATGACCTTCATGGATTTTTGTCTAGCCTAAGTCACCCCACAAAACCCTACAGATTGAAGAATGCATCTTCAATCATTTCTCTGTTTTTGCCCTTGATTGTAGTGTTTTGCATTTCTTACAAATACATCTTTTCTTTCTTTCTTTCAAGAATGATGTTAGAATGGGTAAGCTTTAAATGAAAGTCAGTGACTTGTCAAGGGGACTGGCTTAGATCTGTTACTATGGATTTTCCTTGCTTGAATTCGATCAAGTATATCTAGCATGCACATTGCTGTTTTCAAGGAGCCAGCATCTCTTATTTTTGAAAGAAATGTTTTATGTTTTAAGAAATTCCTATCGTAGTTTTTGTCATGCAAATTTCTGTTTCTGAAAGAGCAGATTGGCAAGTCCAAAAATGATAGTGGCCCTCTTTCTGGCCGTTATGTCTGAGATGAATGTGGAAATAGGAAAGAAGCCATGGTACGAGAATTGAAAAGGGATAAAGGATGTCATTATGTTCTGTGTCTGAAACGGACCCAGGATTCCTGATGGTAAGGTGGGGTAAACATTGGACGGCTATCTGCACGCTCAAAGGTTCAAAACTACCAGCTACTCTGCTGGAGAATGAGACGGCCTTCTCCTGTGAAGATGATGCTGTCAGATACCCTATAGAGCAGTTCTACTCGGTCTTATAGGCTCACTAGGAATCGCAATACGCTCAATGGCTGTGGTTTTAAAATGAATCTCATGGCTGCTTTTTCCTCCAGCCTCTGAGGGTTGATGCTACCACTTCAGCCCTAGAAAAAGGAATGAAGTCTTCTTGGGATGAAATTAAACAAGTCAGAGGTCATTGAACAATCATAGATTCCTTTCACCTTGGACACTGGTGCTGATTGCAAATTTACAAGACTCACCAAACTGGACTCAGTTTTCTTTTCCTAGAAATGATTTTATTAAGGACAGTGAGGTAGGGAAACTCTGGCAAGGGGAGTACACACAAAGTTAAGCTCGAGTACTGTGCAATTCTACTAGAGGCCTGTCTGTAGCTGTGGAAGGAAATAAAATTTCCTTCCCATAAAATTTTTTTCTGAATTTACAGAAAAAATATTCAGTAAAGAGAGACATTCTCCCCTCTTTACTTCCCAGGCGTGCTTGTCTCCTTCAAAGTATCCCAAGTATTTACCTTTCCAACCATCATAAGTCATCAGCTGGTGAGGCAGATGATCTATTTTCCTTAATTCACACTCAGTGACGATGGCAGATATCCCATCAGTATCATCTTTCCCAAAAAAGAGAGCCTAGTTATCCAAAAAAAAAAAAAAGTTGAGAAACATGCAGGCAGCTGTGGTGTAAGAGTTTCTAATTTGGAGTGGTGGGCCACTCTCCGGAGGGCTGCCTTTTCCTCTCTCTGAAAGGCTGGTATTCACTTGCTACGCTCACACAATGAATTCTTCCAGAACTTCAAGTTATGTATCCAAATGTAGTTTTCATTTTAGAATGAATGGTGGTGGAATAAAAGAGAAGTCTTGTCCACCATGGCCATAAAACTGTTGTTTTCCAGAATTTTCTTTTATACGTTCTTGACAAATTCTCAGCTTAAAAGAGTTATTATGTGTGCATATGTTTTAGTTAGGTACAGTCCAGGTGGCTTCGACTCATGGAAATGCTATGTACAACAGAACAAAGCAGGGGTCCTTAAACTTTTAAACAGGGGGCCAGTTCACTGTCCCTCAGACCCGTTGGAGGGCCGGACTATAGTTTTTTAAAAAAACTATGAACAAATATCTATGCACATTGCACATATCTTATTTTAAAGTTAAAAAACAAACAGGGCAAAATCACCCGGCCAGCTGGAGGATTTTTAGTTTGAGGATGCCTGGAACAAAGCATTGCCCACTTGTTCCGTTCACCATCCCCAAAGACATGAGGGGTGGATCTATATAAAAATATCCACATTATCTGTCAGTCTGTCATACTGTGGTGGCTTGTGTGCCCTTTTGATGTTTGAAGCTAAATCATTGGTGTTTTAAATACCAGCAGGGCCACCCAAAGTGCAAAGGCTCCAGCAGCGCTTCCAGAGTAAGAACAGATTATGATGAAGGTATGACCTATTTCTCAGGGATTAGCCACCAGAAACCTCATTGGTAGCACTGGAATACTGTCAGGTACAGGAAACGTAAGGAATGGAAACATTGCATTGTCAGAGAGGGTGCCAGAAGATTACCCCTCAGGTCAGAAGACACTCACATGACAGAGGAAGAGCTGACTTCTCAAACGAGAGTCGGCATAATGGCATGAATACAGCCCTCACAGTTTTAAAGCTTTCAGGGCATACAGTTCATGATGGAGCATGACTCAAAATGAGACGAAACAGCTGAAAACATCTATTGATCATTGAAATTTGGAGTGTACAAAGAATGAATCTAGGATATTGACAAAATGAAATGAAACTCATAAAGGTCAACATCATAAGGGTCAGTAAACTGAAATAAACTCATACTGACGATCTCAAAGCAGGAAGGCATCTGGTTTACTATGCCTGGAATGGCATATTCAAGAGGAATCAAGAGCTATTCACATGAAAGGGGACATTTCAAATCCATCTTGAAATACAATGTTGTCTCTGATGGAATTGTACGCATCCTCATACAAGGAAATCCAGTGAATACAACTATTATACAAATATATGCACAAACCACTAAAGCTAATAATGAAGAAATTGAAGAATTCTAACAACTTCTTTAGTTGGAAATTTATCAAACATACAAAGATGCATTGATAATTATTGTTCATCATAATACAAGTTAGAAGCAAAGCAACAGGAATCGATGTTGGAAAATATGCTACAGTTCAACTTAAGAATACACAGAAATCAAATTGACTACATCTGTGGGATGAGATGATGGCTAAGCTCAATATCTGCGGCTAAAAAGAAGCCACTCATCAGACCAGACCATCAATTACTCATATGTAAAATCAGGTTGAAGTTGAAGAACATTTAAACAAGTCCATCAGAGCCAAACTATGATCTTGAGTATATCCTACCTGACTTTTGAGACCCGAAGAAAAGGTTTGCTGCATTGAATGCTAATGATAGAAGAGCTGATGAGCCGGAAGAGGACATCAAGAATAGCAAACACGATCAAAGGGATAAACCTGACTTGAATGCTTAAAACCTTGTCAGTGGATGCCCTCAGCCCACCCCCATGCATGCTGGACCTGATCTGATTTTAATATTTTCTAAATTTGTTTGTTTGTTCATATTAGGGTTTACCTCAGATGTTATGTCATTGGGGGGTCACCCTCTTGATTTTATGTTATATGTTTTTCTGTTTTTCATTTTATAAAACCCAGGATTAATGAATGTGTAAGCACAGCAAGTAGAATAAAGGTCACTGTGGATGGTCAGACAATGGTGGTGGTGGTTGGGGGCTGGGGGTGGTAAAAGGGAGACAATGTTAAGGAGTCCAGGAAGGAAAAGCATGTTTGGAAACAGATTGTGATAGCAATTGTACAACACTGCTGGATGTGATTGAACTGGAGAATGATATGCATTAACTCCCAATTTTAAAACAAAAAGGGAATAATAAGTAAAATAAAATAAACTTGTAAAGACAAAAAAGAATAGCATATATGAAGAAAGCAATTGTCATTAAAAAGATAGGGAAGAAAGAAAAGTTCAAAGTGAATGTCAGACTAGACTGTGAAATGTGTCCTCAATTGTGGAATGGTGAAGGCAAATGGCAGGAATGAAGTCAAAAAGGGGGACAGAAATTTCAAAAGGCAGCTAGAGAGGACAAATTATTCTTTTTCAATATTCAAAGACTCAGAGTTCAAAAACCCAAACAAAGAATATGCTCAGCTTACATTAAAATGAAATAAGTAACGAGAGAATTGAATCTATGCTTTGAGCTGCATTATGGAGTTTATGGGCAAAATATTGAATGATACAAAGTATCAAAAGAAAATTCCAACTGAGTGGAAGCGATCTCTATTTGTGTCCATTCAAAACAGCCTGTGCAAATTTTAGAGCACTATCACAAATATCACATGAAATGAAAATATTACTGAAGGTAAATTCAACTACAGTTGTTGTAATACATTGACAGAGGTTCAAGAATGATTTAGAAGAGAATATGATACAAGGGATATTATTGCTCGGTCATTTGGATCTTACCTGAAAGCAGAGAATATATGTGTTTAATTGACTATGCAAAGACATTACTATGTTAACTATAACAAACTATGGCTGGTTGTTTAGAAAAATGGGAATTCCAGAATATTTCATTGTGCTCCTAGGGACCTGTACATCAATTAATATGTAGTTGTGAGAACAGAACAAAGTAGCACTGAATGGTTTAAATTCAAGAAGATATTCATTAGGTTTACACTTTATAACATAATGATAACAATTGTATACTGACTAAATAATCAGAGGATGGATTATATGAAGAACAATGAGGTATCAGCATTCAAAGATGGCTTATTAACAACCTGTGGAACACAGATGACACAACCATGCTTTCTGGATTACAAATGAATATAAAGTGGAGAGGTCTGGGGAGCTGACCCCAATCCCAACTATTAAGTGGACATATGCCCCTTCCCCCAGAAAAATTTATTTCAAAGGACTACATTGAATCTGCAGCTCCGGGAGAGGGACATATCTGATTGGAGCACACGGGTGCAGATGAAGGGCGAGGAGGAGAGAATGGAGCACATCCTGGCCCACCAGGCAGTGAGGATGATGTTCCCAATTACAACAGCCAGTCCACAGAGAGGACCACATGGCCAGCCCCACTATGAGACATGATGCCCCTCATTCACCCATAGCCCTACAGGGGACAACACCAGAGATACAGTGTGGGAATTGCACCTGATCTGATCCTGCCACAACGAGGCAAAACACTAAAGTGGTGCAACAGAACAGCAAGGGAAATGGAGCGGTGAGGTCCCCAGGGAATGCTGAAGGTGGACTTTGGGGCCAGGGCATGGTGCCCCAACAGACTAGACTGGAAAGGCCTAGACTCCTAAAGGCCAACAAAAAATCCTTGAACTAACTACAAGCCTTTCTTTCTTGTTGTGTTTCACTTTGATTTTTTGTCATTGGTTTGTTGTTGTTGTTTTGTTGTATATTGTTGCTTGGTTTTGCTCTGTCTTGTTTTTGTGCATGTTATTATTTCCACAGGTCTGTCTAAATAAGACAGGCTGGATGAACAATCTGGAGGAGAAAACAATGGTACTGACAGTTCCAGGGGACATGGGAGAGGGGGAGGTGGGGGGAAAGGTAGTGATGTTAACAAACTCAGGACAAGGGAACAACTAGTGATCCAAATCGGTGGTGAGGAGGGTGTGGGAGGCCTGGTAGGGCATGATCAAGGGGAATGTAACAAAGAGGAATTTCTGAAACCCTGGTGGGGACTGAGCATGATGGTGGGACAGGAGGAAAGTCAAAGGAAATAGAGGAGAGAGCTGGTAGGCAAAGGGCATTTATAGAGGTCTAGATAAAGATATGTACATATGCAAATATATTTATATATGAGGATGGGGAAATAAATCTATGTGCATATATTTATAGGTTTAGTATTAAGGTAGCAGAAGAACATTGGGCCTCCACTCAAGTACTCCCCCAATGCAAGAGTACTTTCTTTCATTAAATTGGCATTCTATGATGCTCACTTTCCAGACACAACTGCTGAAAAAGCAGGTGAATAAGCAAATGTGGTGAAGAAAGCTGATGGT
>NW_022111372.1:63873368-63874825 GCF_000313985.2 Echinops telfairi
CTGAAGACAAATGGGTGCATAAGCAAATGTGGCGAAGAAAGCTGATGGTGCCCGCTATCAAAAGATATAGCGTCTGGGGTATTAAAGGCTTGAAGGTAAATAAGAGGCCATATCTAGCTCAGAAGCAACAGATCCCACATAGAAGCACACCGGCCTGTGTGATCACGAGGTGTTCAAAGGGACCAGGTATAAGGCATTATCAGAACAAAAAATCTTACCATAGTGAATGAGTGGGGGAGTGCAGAGTCAAGACCCAAAGCCCATTTTTAGACCACTGGAGATCCCCTTACACAGGGGTCTCAGGAGAAGATGAGCCAGTCAGGGTGTGATATAGCAACAATGAAAAATACAACTTTCCTCTAGTTCCTAAATGCTTCTTCTTCCCCCACCCCCCTCTACTGTCATGATCCCAATTCTACCTTGCAAGTCTGGCTAGACCAGAGGATGTACACTGGTACTGAGGAACTGGAAATTCAGGGAATACTGTATAGGGCAGATGATCCCTTCAGGACCAGTGGTATGAGTGGTGATACTGGGAGGGTAGAGGAAGGGTGGGTTGGAAAGGGGGAACCAATTACAAGGATCTACATGTGACTTCCTCCCTGGGGGATGAACAACAGAAAAGTGGGTGAAGGGAGACGTTGGACAGGGTAAGATATGAAAAAAATAATAATTTATAAATTATCAAGGGCTCATGAGGAAGCGGGGAGCAGGGAGGGATGGGAAAAAAGGAGGACCTCATGCAGGGGCTTAAGCGAAGAGCAAATGTTTTGAGAATGATGAGGGCAATGAATGTACAAATGTGCTTTACATAATCGATATGTATGGATTGTGATAAGAGTTGTATGAGCCCTTAATAAAACGATTTAAAAAAAAGAAGAAGAAGACCAAATTCCTTGCAACCACACCAATATGTAGCATCATGATAAATGGAGAAAGGGTTAATTATGTCAAGGAGTTTGTCTTGCTTGTATCCACAATCAGTGCTCATGGATGCAGCTGTCAAGAAGTCAGATAACACATTGCTTTAGGTAAATCTGCTGCACAAACCTCTTTAAAGTGTTGAAAAGCAAAGATGTTATAAGGGGCTTAAAAATATTTATGGAAAATTATAATTAAAATATACTGACATTTTCACATGAACTTTTGAAACTTCCTTATACAAGATTCTTCTCATATACTCTTTAGAAATAGCTCAATGAAATATGCAATTTTCCTCTAGTTCTTAAATGCTCCCCCTGACCCACTACCATGATCCCAATTCTACCTTACATATCTGGCTGGAAAAGAGGATGTACACTGGCACAGATAGGAACTGGAAATACAGTGAACCTAGGACAGATGACCCCCCAGAAGCAGTGAAGAGAGTGGTGATAGCGGGAGGGGGGAGGGAAGGTGAGGGAGAAAGGGGGAACAGATGACAAGGTCTACATATGGCCTCCTCCCTGGGGGACGGA
>NW_022111372.1:63875935-63910825 GCF_000313985.2 Echinops telfairi
GGGATGTCTTGCAGGAAGTTAGCCTTGCAACCTGAAGCAGGGAACTGCTAAAGCAGCTGCATCCTGGTGCAACCATCACAAAACAAGAGACCTGAGAACTAGAAAGGTGAGGCTCACCTTGCCATTTATCCCTCCACCCTTCATTTAACCCTACATGTGTTTGTCAGCCAGATTGGCACAATAAACTAATTAACTCAGACATTGAATTGATTTTGACTCAAAGAGTCCAAGAGTCCCCTTCCAATATCCTTTATGAAGTTACCTCATAATGACCGTTTCGAACATAGTAGGGATTCTTCAGAAGGGATGGGGGCCGAAGGTTACAACTTTTATGGGAGCTAATAGATACATCTTTATCCTTCAGTGCAGTTGGAACCACTAAATTAAAGATTCACCGTGGAGCTACCAATGCACCACAAGGATCCTTGTCTCAGGTATGTTGAGAATGAAATACTTCCCTGTCCTGTTCCATCTTCACAATTGTTCTTATTTTTAAACCCAACAATGCAGCCACTATGAAATGCTTCTTGTCAAAAGTCTTTGTCTTTTTCACTGTCCTGAGACTTTACCAAGCATGATGCCCATCTCCAGGAACTGGACTCTCCGGATAATATGTCCAAAGTATCATCCTTGCCTTTAAGGAGCATTCTGGCTGTACTTCTTCAAGACAAGTGTGTTTGTTCTTTTGGCAGTCCATTATACTGTAAGTGTTCTTTGCCAACACTGTAATTCAAGTATATCAAGTCTTTTTAGGTCTTCCTTATCAAATGTCCCACTCTCTCATGAATAGGAGGCAACTGAAAATACCATGGCTTGCATCAGGTGAACCTTAGTCTTCAAAGTAACATACTAACTTTTCAACACTTTAAAGAGTTTTGTTCAGTAGATTTACCCAATGCAATGTGTCATTTGATCTATTGACTGCTACTTCCATTAACATTGATTGTGCTTCAGCTATAAATGATCATAATTATAATTTTCAAAAACCCTCACAATTCACTGGCCATTGAGTTGATTCTAACTCATAACAGCCTTATGGGACAGAATGTAACTTCCCCTGTGGTTTCCTGAGGCTATAAATCTTTATGGGAGCAGAACTTCAGTCTTACAGTTAGTAGTCCAATGTGAAATGCATTACATCACCAAAGCTCCTATAAAACTGCCTATAACCAAACTACTTGCCATCCAGTCTGTTCATACTCACAGTGACCCATCAGGGCAGAGTAGATTGGCCCATTTGAGTTTCTGAGACCGTAACTCTTTATGGGAGTAGAAAATCCCAGCTTTTCCATTGGAGTGATTGGTTGTTTTAAACTGCTGCACAACTCAATCCATAACCATTACAAAACAGGGCTCTTCACTGCTCCAACAAATGTTATATATAATTTTAAACATTAAAAAATGCCAATTCTACTAAACAATATGTAGTTATAAAGCAAATGTTTTCCCAAGAACATTTTCTTATCTCAGTTATAATTAAATAAGATTACCAGATATACTCATGTATAAGACGAGTTTTTCAGCACATTTTTTTATGCAGTTTTTGTGGTAAAATTAGGTGCCTCGGCTGATATTTGGGTTGGCTTATACTCAAGTATATATGGTACATATATATATATAAAACATTTAAATATTACATAGTTACTGATAGGTAACTGAGATTTGTCCTATGTCATATGATGGTAGTTTCTTTTTATCATATAATAGGTTCAAAGGCATTATATATTAAGAGCTTTTTTTGGTTGATGTCATGAATTTAATTGTGTCCTCCAAAATAAGTGCTGTAAATCTTAAATTCTCTGTAGGACTGAGTTAGTCTGAGTAGACTAGAGAAACAAATTCTTTTTTTTTTAGAGAAACAAATTCATGGACACGTGTAAAATAAAGAGGTTTATATACAAGAGCAATTGAATATTGAGACAACATCCCAGCCCAGTCTACATCAAGTCCATGAGTCTGATATTAGCTTGTATGTCTGATACTAATCTAAACTCCTCTTCAGACTCAGGAAACACATGCAATGACACCGAACGCAGGAAGATCACAGACCAGTGGTTAGGAAGCCTTGTGGATCCAGTGGTGGTAGAACATCTCAGCATGGGCAGGGGTCTCCATGTGGCTTCTCCAGTTCCCAGAGCACAGGGTCTATCAGTGTAGTGCCATGTGTCTTGTCAGTAGAGCATCTCTCAGGGAGTGAGTAGAGAGAGAGTGTGTGCCTCCTGCCTCCAAGGAAGAAATACAGGGATTCCAGAATGTTCAGGGGAAGGCCACACCCACCCAAAGGCTTCATTGGCTATACAATGACTGACAGACTAGACTCCACCCCTTCACTCCTAATCCTCTCAAGTCCCAAATTGACACCAGATTATGTAATTTAGCTAAGAACCAAGTTGAGGCTATCTGCTCCACATAGATTCAGAGCCTTGGAAATGGTATATAGGATCACTATGAATTGAAATTCACTTCACGGTAGGGCGTGTGCTTTTGGCGTACACATACGGATACAATCACATATAGAAACTGGATTTCTTTGTTTTCTTAATGGAGCTATATCAGTATATGGTATGTTTTAAGCCAGTCCTTTTAAAATATAAAAAGAGACGATTAGATACAGAAATAGAGAGGAATGGGAGAAAGATAGATGCCACTCAGAGACTCCAAGGAACCTGAATAACGCTAGAGAAGCAGAGGCAAGAATCGCATGCAGAGTGGACAGATTATTTCCCTAGAGCTAGTGTCCTAATTGGGATTTCTAGCTCACTGTAAGAAAATAAATTTGTTTATTAAAGCCGTCCACTTGTAGTACTTTGTTACAGCCACACTAAGAAAATCAGACAGTAGGAATTGGGCTCAGAGGGAGAAAGTAGAAGGAGGTAGAGAGAGAGGAGAAATAAAGAGACCTAATAGTAAAGAGATGTTTCTGTTCTGAACAAGAAAAGTTTCAGAATTTGTGCTTTACTATATTTGAATTATGACTTTTATGTTTCCTTCATAATCTTATGTTTATTGATTTATTTTTTCCTATTTAGTCTGTTTAAAAATTTTAAATCTTGCTTTGATTTTCCTTTTTCTCTATCCAGTGGTTAGATGAGATATGAAAAATACTATTTATAAGAGAAAAAAAGCTAATTTAAAAAGTCAATGATAAGAATTATAATTACTTCCCACTAAAGATGTAATTATACATAGATAACTTCCAATTACAGAAATAGTGGAGAGATGAGAGAAAGAAAAAAAAAACTCAATGTACCCTACAATTATTTCCTCAATGACTGTAGATTTTCAGGTCCCTTGAGACTATGTGAATCAGAACTTATTTGGATTCTTATCTAACTTTGTGAGCATTTTTTATATGCACCATCTAAAATGGCAGGGCACTAGAGAATCATACATGTTAGATTCTTAAATCTCATTAGATCCACCACTTGCTTTAAGTGGGCATCTTTAGACTTTAGACAAAGTACCTCTGTTTGTCAAGCAATTATTGTTCCTGATCACTACATTCTTAGTTACAAAGATGAACTAATGCTAGATTTAACATGTTACTGATAAGAAACTAAAGGCTGACTATTTTGATGATGTATAAAAGCCATTAGTATATTTTGGTATTTTTGTATTATAAATTGTATTTTTTCAATATGTACATATTGCTACACTTGGTAGCTTGCATGTCCTCAACATCAAAGTCGTGGCTTTAGCTGTTAGTTGGCATGGAGGCAGTTCCCACCCATAGCGATCCTGGGTACACCAGGATTGAGGGAGACAGAGTTCTAAAATCATTTCTCTATAAGGAAAGCTGCATGTTCTACAGAACCTATCCAAATTGTGTGTGTGTGTGTGTGTGTGTGTGTGTGTGTGTGTTTTATTGAGCAGACTAAAATGCAAGCAATGGGCAATATGCCCTTGATGGGTGATTTCAAACTAAATAGCCAAAACACATTTTCATTATTTTGTTACATAAAGTACACTCAAGTTATTTGCTGATGTTTAATTTCCAAATCAATACCCTTCATCCTTATCCTTTTAAGTGCAATGACTTGCAATTATCCTTGTGGTGTTCACACTGCGAACAAATGGAACTCTGTCTTAGAAGGTTTGCTTTTTTTTTTTTTTTCAAGTTGAATGCTATTTCCAAATTTTTGAAAATACTTTTAATTTAATAATCTGTTTCTGACCATTTAGGTCAAGTACTGACCCAAACTTTCTCAGGTAAGAAAGCATTTCAGTCATCAGAGACAATGTAGATTTATGGCTGCTATCATCAGGTCAAACAATATTAATCCAGCATCAAATTAAATGAGCACCAAAAATGATGACTGTTATTTTAAAAAATCAATCACAGTCCAAATGATAGCATCCATCTTGAGGTAAAAATTCTTCCACTCCTTGAAAAGTTGATGGATTTCTACGTCTTCGCGCAGCAGTGGCAGAGACTCCCTGACAATCTGAGGGACTCTGGGCAGTGTTCTTGAAATATTTCACAGGGGAGACAAACAAGGCAGAAAATGAATTTCGGAGGTCATGAGATTTGAAATTTGGATTGTTACAGCAAATAATTAACCATTTGCAGTCATTTCTGGGGTGTCACAGTGTCTACTTGAACAATTTTCCAACCACATTTAAGATAGTAACATTCATCTCCTATGAAAAGGTTGTTTTTTTTTGAGTGGAAGCATCTCTGCAGATGGTAAATTAATTAAAACTGACATGTCAATGTAAGGTATTAGGAATTGCTTTTTGAAACATTTGACTATGAAAAAAGTTAAACATACTCAATTTTAGTGAGAATAATTACAGGCATCTCTAAGTAAGTAGCACCCTGAGTCAGCAGCCTTCAGGTTTCTCCTCTTCTGCTTCAAATATGCTCCCCAGGCCTCACTCTGTAGTCCTTCCTACCTTCCTTTCAGATACATAAGTGGGAGCTCCAAAAGGTTTGCCAAATTTTTTTGGAATTTTTGAAGGTTCCCTCAGGCATGTACTTAAGTTGGCTGTATTTGCTTCCGATTGGTAATATTAAAACATTTATAAACAATTTTATTATTTCACAAGTTATGTTGTCTGTATTTCTAAGAGACTTAAAATTGAACTTTAATATTTCACATCCAACAAAATCAACAGAATTCATTATAATTATCAAACACAAACAATACTAACAGCAATTCATTAATAAGCACTGAATATTCCCCAAGAGGATTAATATATATTTTTTTCCAGATGGACTGTGATAGTTTTTGTTAGTTTCTAAAAAAAAAAAATGACATTATGGTTTATATGATGTGGCACAGTTGAGTTACTTGATATGATTCTTTTAGCCATAGACTTTGTAAACAAATAACTGAATGCCAGCATGCAAATAAGGCCTATGACACACTTATGTGAGGGTTGGTCAGGTTTGCCCTTCCATTGGGTATAAAGTGAGCTGGAGATTCTCATGATGGACAAGAAAGATGAGCCCTGAGCCATGATTTTACACTTTGGACTCCAAGATCCCTGGTTGGAGAGGCAAGGGCAGCAGAGATAGTAGCACCGAGAGCAGGAGCGAGAGCAGCCATCTTCCCCACCCAATGAACAGCTACAACTGGGTGCCTTTGGGTGAGAGGCTGCCTTAAAGAGTCCGGTATTCTCTGGGCCTTTATCAGTGTTACAGGAGCTTTGTAAACCTTGTCCAAGCAGGGACCACGGTGCCGTGCAGCTGAGTCCACATACTAAAGAGAGATGTGCCTGCTGACAACACTGCAAAGAAACACGACAAATAAAACAACTGTATCCTTAACATATCTGATCCTCAACTTTAACCTACTAAATTCTCCAGTAAATTACATAACTGTGAGTATTGTTCTATGTGGCCATTTCAAAGGAATATCTAACCCGGTAGTGAAATAGAGTGCCCTGAGAAGAATGGCTGGTGTCAGAGTAGAGCTAAGTTTGGAGGGTGGGAACATGTGTGACCTTTTTTGTCTTACAGAAATCTGCTTTGTGAAAATATGGAGCTGGATTTTTATTCCTCTTGAGGAGTCAGGGGAAATTCCCACCCCATTCTTACATGTAGTAACATATTATACTGTCTTAAAATGGCTTCTGTGTATATATTTTTTCTAAGCATAAGAGCCCATTAACATCTGAATTAAATTTTTTCTTGTTCACTTCTGATTACTTGGACTTAAAAAGTAGAAATATATGTGTATTATAACATTCTACAAATAGCAACCATCTGTAAGTTGTAATCTGTATTGCTCAACAGTCTTCTAATGTGAGTAATGATACTAGGGGCATCTGTAACACATGTGTACGAGTTTTACAAATATGTGGTAAATCATCTAGCAAACAATAAATGTAGCCACAAAATGTTGAGTCAAATGTTCTGTCTTAATTTGGCTTTAGACTGTAGTTCCTCAATTTTAAAATACACTGATTCTATCAGTTTGTTATAGTTTCTTGAGTAGATCCTCTTATCAGTTAAAACTTTTCAATTATTATTTTTCCTTAGCATATATCTTGTCCCATATCTTTTCCCCACTTTTATTACTCTTGAGCAGCAAAACGACATTTTGCTACAAATCAAAACTCTCATGTGTACCCATGCAGCCAAAAGTGTTGCAAAACAACTCATAAAGACCAGTAGTTGGGTTCACTGTGAATTCATATTCAGAAATAACAACAACAAAAGTCATTAACAACCAAACAAGCAAAAATGTTGTCTGCAAGTTCATTCCAGTTCATAGCAAGCCCATAGGAAAGATTAGAAGTGTCTCATAGACTTTCCATGGCTATGGATGCAGCCTTGTATACCTTTCTCCAGCTCAGTGACTGGTGGGCTTAAACTAGAAGTTTCAATTAGAAGCAGAGAGCTCAACCACTGTATTGTAGAGTCTCTTTAGGAATTTCAAAGTCATCCCTTTATACTTGTAGGTAGACATATATCTTTACAGTTTATTCACTTGCTCTATTTTCCATCATTCCTTCTTAAATCCCTACAATCTCATCATCCAGCTTAAATCTCAATTGGTGACCTAGATCACTATTTCAAACACACACACACACACACACACACACACATCAAAGCAACATGAGGAGGACTTTCAGAGATTTCCATAATCACACTCAATTATCTATTGTTATAGATAAGTCAGACATCTCTCAATTTATGCATAGATGACATCTTATCTAGCCTATTCAATGATAACACCCCAGGATGCTTTTTCTTAAATTCAGTTTCCTTCTATTTATTAGATTATCCCCAACAGCAAGTAAGTATTGTGATTTCACCTCTATTAATTTTTTCTTGACTCTTATTTTTCTTTTAGATATCATCTTACACCTAGCAAATTAAGGTCATTCTTTCAAACATATATAAATCTTAATTGCTAGAGCCTATGCTAGGTTAATTACTGTTGTCAGGTTTACCCGTCATACAGTTTACCACAATGCACAGTGACCCTATGTACAATAGAACACAGTGATGCCTGATCCCGCACCACCCGCACTATTCTTTTCATGCTTGGGACTGGTGTTGCAGCTAATGTGTCCTTTAATCTCTGGGAACACCTTCCTCGTTTGCTCAGACCCTCGACCAAGAATGACGCCTTCTGTGGAGACCTGTTCCCCCTAATAACAAGCCCAACATATGATAGACAAACTTTTACCATTCTTTCTTTTAAGGAGCATTCTCGCTGTACTTCCTCCAAGATAGATATGGTTGTTCTGGTATTCTAGGACAATACAATAATTCAAATATATCAATTCTTCTAACGTCTTTCTAATTCATTGTCCAAAATTCAGATGCATGCGAGGCGATACAAAATACATGGCTTGGGTTAGCATGCCTTAGCGTGCCATCAAAGTGACATCTTTGCTCTTTAGCACTTGAAAGAGACATTTTTTGACAAATTTGCCAGAACAATACATTCCCTGAGTCCTACTGCATCCTTATGTGTTGATTGTGGATCCAAGGAAAATAAAATCATTGATAATTTCAGTACTGTCATGATACTATCTGTCGTTCCAATTGTGAGCATTTTTGTTTTGCTTGCATCAAGTTGTAATCTCTTCCAGGCAGATGTCTTCCCAATCACTTGACATAGGCAGTATTTTCTTCAGTTATTCTAGCTTGAGACATGTTAACTGTGTTCTTCCTTTTTTGATTTTGGTTTTCTGATTCCAGGGCTTTGCATCTTTTATTTTCCTGTTTTACTTTGTCCTCTTAGACTGTCTTTTGAACTTTTCTGTTCAGTTCTTTTACTATATTTCTTCCATTCACTTTAGTCACTCTATGCTCAAGAGTAAGTTTCAGAGTTTATTCGTATATCTGCTGCGGTCTTTTCTTTAGTTATTTTTTAATGGCCTTTTGCCATTAAAAGGATGATGTTCTTGATGTCACCAACAACTCATCTGGATTTCTGTCACTTGTATTGAATGTGCTAAATCAGTTCCTGAGATAGTCTCTACATGTAGGTGGAATATACTCAAAGTGGTATGTTGGTTCTCATAGAGGTGTTAATTTTCTTCCATTTCAACTTGAATTTGCAAAAGTAACTGATAGTCTGTTCCTCACTTGACCCCACCCACTCAGTCTTATTTGGCTGATACTATTGAGTTTCTTTTTCTTCCTTTCCACTAATGTCATATTTTCCAATTACTGATCCTTCTCTTTGTTTTCAACGTCCCTGTCCCATTTACCATTAATTTTCAGTGCATCTTGATTGCATGTTTGATCAACTTCAAGCTGAAGAAATTGGAAGAATTCATCAGTTTCTTTATCAATGGCTTTAGTGGTTCATACAAAAATTTGAAATATATTTATTTAACTGGTCTTCCTTGTAAGTTTATAAATATTGACCTGTCATGTACAGCATTGTCCTCCAAGATGAATTTCATAATGTTCTGTTTGAAATGAATTTCATTCTCATCATCCCACTTGAATTTGTCCTCCCTGACATAGTACACAATTAAACTATTCAGTTGAGAAGGACTCAAATCAGCCCTTTTTCAACTCATTAATGGCTAGAATATCAATCTCTAGGCATTCTATTTCATTTTTGATAACTTTTAATTTTCCTAGGTTTATATTTCATATATTCAATGTTCTGATTATTAATGAATGCTTGCAACTTTTTATTCTCATTTTGAGGTGTGCCCCATCAGCAAATGAAGGCTCCTGAAGGCTTTGCTCCATCGTCACCATTAAAGTTGACTCTACTTCAAGGAAGCAGCTATTGCCATCTCATATTAGAGGACCTTCCAATCTATGGAACTCAGCTCTGGCACGATATCAATGTTCTACTGCTATTCCTGAGACTTTCAATGGGCAATCCCTCAGAAACAGATTACACATTCCTTCTTCCTACACTGTTCTTAGTCTGTAAACTGCTGGAACCTGTTCACCATGGGTGACCCTTTGGTATTTGAATTGCTGGTAACATAGCTTCCAGCATGTCAGTGACATCCAAGCCAGCATAGTATAACAAGAGATGATAGACAAGTGGTCATAGGTTATGTGGCAAGAGGTGAAAAATCACATGTAGCACTAAGTTTGCCAAATTGCTGATCTTAAAATAGGGAGCTGCTTCTGGATTAGCTATTTGGAGCCAATGTCACCACTCAGATTCTTAAGAGAGGAAGAACCAGGCATAAGAAAACCAAAGAAATAGTTTGAGGAGTTTTCTGACCAATGCTATTGCCTATGAAGATATAGGAAAGGGATCTTAAATCAAATAAGGCAGGTCATCTATACATGCTAGTCGACACAAGTGAAGACAATGGTGGTTACTCACCTAGTGCCTCCACAATCAACAGAATCCTTTTGAGAACATGAGCTTAGCCCAGTGTAACGCCTCTTGTACTCGGATCTCCAAAATGGTAATACAATTACTTTTTCATGTTGAAAGCTGCGTCATTGTGGTCACTTTTTAAAGCACCAATAGGGAACTAATACATTCCTTATTTCTTTGATCCTCCTTAAATGTCCTGCGTGTACAGGCCATTTTCAAAAAATAACATAAAATACTTTTCTTTCCTAGCCTGCAATCTTGATAAAAGCGAGTCACAACCAAACTTATTGTTAGCAGCACAGCCCTTACCTGTTGAGCCTCCAGGGATCTGTCCACGAGGTCTCCCTCCATCCATTTTAAATTGTAGACTCCAAGGTGACTTCCAATTTCCTCCACTCCAAAACCCTCAATTCTTCTATACTATTTCTCTATTTTCATAGCACTCTTCATATTTAAAATAAATATTAAGCTCACTATAGTGATTGCAATGTTCCATAAAACCCACTCTGGACACCCTGCAAGCTCATGACAACCCTGTAGAACATAACACATTGCTGTAGAGGGTTTCCAAGACTGCAAGTCTTCTCTTTCTTCTGCACAACAACCTGACGCTTAGTAGATGAGCATCAGCAGGGCTGAGGTTTGATAAAAACCTCATGAATATTTAGGTAGTGAATTCTAACAGCTTTGTTTGACCTTATATGGGATTTTTTTTTTGCCACTTATGCTCAATGCATACAAATTTGTGAGTGACTGTGAAAACTCCAAGAGTACTTTAAGTAAATAGATATTTGAAATAAATCTTCACAAATAATGATTAACACCTGTATATAGTGCGGATGACTGTATCAAGCTCATTGGTTTTTATTGTATCTCCATATTTACTCCCACAAAGTTCTAGCAGTACTGTGAAATAAACATTAGGCTGTTAACCACAAGGTCTGTGGTTCAAAGCCACAAGTTGCTCCTTGGGAGAAACGTAGTGGCTCTTTGCTTCCATAAGGATTGACAGTTTAGGAAAGTCTGTATGGGCTCGTTATGATATGGAACTGAATTGATGGCAATGGGTCTTCTTACTCCTAATCTATAAATTCAAAAATATTGGACATCACCTCTGTCTTACTTTGATTACTTTCCAAGCACCTAGAACAAAATCTGACAGAGACGACAACCTCAATTCAAATACTTGAATAATTTTCCAAATATTTATCTGCTCACCATTTTCATTGTTAATTGACTGAGTGATGGATTCTTCTTGCAGAGGATGGTACTTATTGAAGAGAACACACGGCACAGTAACAGTGGGAGCTGCCCAGGTTTGCCGTGGTGGCTGATGCTGCACTTTTAGTTGATGACAGCCATGTCCAAAGTCCACCAAGCAGTAAGCAGAGTGGCGAACTAAATTCTTAAGTCAAAAACTAAGAGCTAAATAGGTGGATAATAAAAGAACTGTGCTTTTCATCTTATGACATTTCTTTAGTTGTACTATTCTGGGAGTTACTATGAAGTTTAAGGAAAAACATAAAATCGCATCATATAGACCTTAAAGTAACAATAAGAAATCAGCAGGGAAGGCTTGAGCTGATAAATTAGTGCACTCTTACGTGTGACTTTTGACAGTTAAGAATCTTCAGTTAATTTTGGCATTGTTTGCTCTTGCAGATAAAAATGGATACCTATTAATTCTTAGGTCATTATATTACTTAACACAATGCATTTGAATTGAAACTCTTGTAAGTGGCAAACTTTATTACAATTATATCCACTTTAAACTAATAACACAAAGAGATGAAATATGTAGAGGACTTACGAAATGAAAAATTATGGGCCCTTCACACTCTTTAGTTTGTATTTCATTCAAATGGAAATCTTGTTAAATTTGAATTAGGTGCAAGTAACTCAAAATGCTTTTGTCCCTATGCTGACTAAAGTTTAAAGATGGGTATTTTCACATATGATTTAAATGTACAACATTTAATATTTAGCATTTAAAAATATGAAATGAAAAATAAGTTTCCTTGACACCCTCTACTCTGCTACCTGTTAACCCTTCCAAAAAGTAAGCACTAATAAACAATAAATATATATTAAATGACATATTACATATAAAAACAAAAGTATTCAATAATGTAGGCCTATAAGATATTAAATTATTTTTGTTTGTAATGTTCCAAGTATATATTTACCTAGGATATTGATAGGATCACCTGACACTGGATTGTATGTGGTACTGCCATTGCTCATTGCCATCAATTGAGCTCTGGCACATAGTACCTTTATCCATAACAGAAAACAATGCTGCTCAAATTCTGCAACATTTTCAACAAAAAGCTATCATTATGATTGTCAGTATGTTTGACTCTGTTGCTGCAACTACTGGGTAAAGGCAGTAAGTGAAGGGGGCTCATTTTCCAGAATTGGTTTATTTGTGGGAGTATAACCCAGGTCTTTTTCCTACTCTTAGTTTGGAAGCTCTTTCTGAAACCTATTTACTAGGGGAGGCCCTATTGCCGTTTGAAAAAAAAGTGTGATCTAGCTTCCAGCATCAAAGCTACAGTCAAGCTACTGCTGTGCAACAAACCGACAGTGAACTGAAGTGACTCACCTCGCAACTTCTCACTGAACTGCTGAATTTGTCTCGTTTGTCTGCTCTTATATCCCCACGTTGCACACTGCTGACCACAGATGTTCATGGATTTATCAACAAGTCATGGGCTTTCTTAGAAGACTCATGAGAGGCTTTGACAAGTCCGTGGGGAAAAACTCCATGATTTTTCTGTTCAATTTTTCATGAATTTTTGAAGCCCTCTCATGTACAAGACCCTTGTATCCAACTCTTCTAAAGCCCATACAGCCTTTCCCTCTGAATCGCCCGGGAGGAAGTAAGACTTGCTCATGCAGGATGCTCCGTGTGTTAGCTCATTACTTATGTTTGCCTTGCACACCAACCTCAGTGCTTTAATGAACGTCATGCTTTAGATAGAAAAGCCAATGTTCCCAGGAACTAAGTTTCTGGACATGCTGTAAACCTGAGTACATTTACTTTAAATATTTTTTATTTATCCCTTTTTATGGCCAACTCTTTCTAGAGCAGGGATAAACATTTTTATTTCAAGCATCTCACAGTAAGACTTGGAGATGCCATTCAGTGTTTGATGATCTATATAACCAAAGCGATGTACAGTATGTGTATTTCGTCACTTTACTCCCATGATACAAAGTTGTTTGTTTTTCCAGATGGTGGGAAAAAAATTAAAGATGAATGAGGAGAGGGGGGGAAATGAAGAAGTCCTACTTCCTTGTCAATAACTAGGACGGGAAAACCACAAACGTTGCTTATGCTACATTGCAATTCGTCCCTTACCACACAGTTAGGACAGCAATGAAAAAGATACTCTGTTCACAGCAGCCTGAAGTTCCAGAATATGTTTTAAAAATGAATAATACACGTTCTTACTTAAAGAATTTTTGAAGGCATGAAGTATAATCTCTGAATTAACTTCTAAGAAACTGGAGCTTGATGCAGATAAGAGGTGCTTATCTTCTGCAGTCAAGTGGCCCTTCTAAGACCATCAATGTATTTCATGTGCTTCACCTACCTCTTTCCTAGTTGGGGAAACAGAGAAGGGAACAGAGATGAATATCTTTATTTGCATTCAATATCAGAACTAAGAGGAGGACTGAGGCATTCACAATGATAACAAACTATTGTTAGTAGTTAGCAAAACCCACTTAAATATAAAAGGATTCAAAGAGCGAATAGAGTGGCTAATGGAGACTATGATGATATTTTACTATTTTACACCATTCTCTCTTATCCCAGCCTATCTCTTTGTCCATCTCCATTTAAATAAGAATCTTCAATTGTTGCCACTACTATGAAAAATTACTTTGCTGAGTTTATCATAATAGATATATGTATATATTTCAATCCTCATGATGCTGAAATTTTAAAGTGTATTATCTTAAATTTGACCTGTCTTCACGTGTGGGACCTAAAATTACATCTTATAAAACAAGTTGGGAGAGAGGTCTTTTGTAGTCACTGGCTACATACCATCCGTGGATGAAGCTACTTTATGTGACAGAGCTGTGTTATGTCAAATATTCCCTTCCATGCAACTGGAATTTAAGTATTCATTGAGTCTCCAAAATATAATTGAATCAAATGGGAGATGAATGTATGTGTACTTGTCCTTTAATTAAAAACATAATCAGAAATACAACTTCCGACTAACACCTAAGAATTAAAAGGCTAATATCTTTCGAGAGGAATTTATTTGATGTCCTCCTTTGAAACATAAGAAATATACTACAAAGGAAGAAGACGAAAGATTCAGAAGGAAGTCAAGCTCACATTTGCAAAGCTAATTGAGCAAATTCACCAACATTTGACATTTTGCGAAGGGAAAGCAGTCTTGCAGCTGGATAAAAGAACAATGCAAACAAAGACGGAAAGAAACACAGTCTCAATAGATCTGCGGACCCCGAAGCCCCAAGATAGCCTTGTACAGAGTGTGGAATTGAACTGTGAGCAACAGAGAACGTGTTTGTCAGGACACTTCTAGGGAACAGAGGAAACTATAGGCGATCTTTCTCTTTTTCTGTTTTCCCTTTTTTTTAGGAAACAGCTATGTGAAGGGCAGTAGAGTCTTCATTCCTGGACCCCTTCATCAGGGTGCACCAAGGAAGCACACAAATGAGAATTGAGCAGATTGTCCTTTGGGAGCACCCAAGAGCCTCCATGGACAGGACTGTCTTTCATAACAATACAGTCCTAGGCTTGCTAGATTCAGACATGCAAATGCTTGGGAACATCTCACTCTTTAAAATGAAAGGGCAAATCAAATTCAGATATATAAAGAGGCTTCAAAAAGCTTTTGGGGTTTTCAGTGGCCTTTTACTTCCATTTTCCATGAACTCTATTGAAGCCCTCTGTAGGTGTATGCATATGTGTGTGTTTATACACACACACACACACACACACACACAGTATGTGCAAAAACGTATACATTTCTATATAGAGATTTACGGGCCCGGGTGGCATCATGGTTATGTGCTGTGTTGCTAAGTAACCAGCAGCCTCTCCGAGGGAGACTGACTTTGTAGTTACAGACTGGGAAACTCACAGGGACAGTGCTACACTAGCCTAGAGGTTCAGTGAGTCAGTAGCAACTTGATGGGGAATTAGTGTATATATAGATATTCACATTTAGGTGTCAGTATGTATATGTGTGCATATGTACATATATGCATATATACATACCATATATACTAGAGTATACACCGACCGAAATATCAGCCAAGGGACCTAATTTTGCGACAAAAACTGCATAAAAAACTTGCTGAAAAACTTGGCTTATACAAGAGTATATATGGTATATATGCCTGTGTGTGTGTGCATACATGCATGTGTGTATGTATGTGTAGAGATCCCCACCCCTCCTTAAAAATAGTCTAACAGTAACTTCCTATCTTCATAGACATCTTTCTATTGGACCAATTACTGCGATGAAAATGCTGTGATTAACATCCAGGTTTACATTGGCCCAGAACACACATTACTTTAGGAATGCCAGATCCACGTGGACAAATACAGAACTTCTGTGATCTCTGCATGGGAGGCCAAAGAGTTTCCAAGTTGCAGGACCAATCACACTCCCCCTTTTCAAATATCCCCATGGAGTCATGAAATTCCAACAAAATATTGAATCCATAACTGACAGGAGCCTGGCTTCAGGTAATTCTGTTAGCCTCCTAAGGTACGTGTAAGGCCTTTTCAATTTCACCTGTGTGTCCTGCAGTTCCTTTCCTGGACCACTGTCAAAAATAATGGCTCTCTCCTTTAAAAATTTGGCCTTGGGCAGGAGCACACACCTGGTGTGTGCAAAAAGTTTCCTATCTTCTTGAATATTGGCTTCCTCTTTAATTGCAGTGGTGTTGTGGATTGT
Source organism: Echinops telfairi (assembly GCF_000313985.2). Taxonomy (NCBI): domain Eukaryota; kingdom Metazoa; phylum Chordata; class Mammalia; order Afrosoricida; family Tenrecidae; genus Echinops; species Echinops telfairi. The sequence goes on from NW_022111372.1 coordinate 63,891,654, forward strand.
AAAATAACAGCAGGAGTTTTTTCTCTTTCACTGGCCTGATGAGTACTTTGGGGTCTGTCTTAATAAAGTCCAGTAGGAATATTTGCACCACTGTTTAGGGGAATTGGGGATATCTTGTTAAATTACTTTTACTTGATAATGGGGATTTCTGGAGAGGGAGACAGACTCTTTCTTGGGAAAGATAGCTTCTGGATCCAGTTTCTCCTTACACTCAGCCTAGAGGGTCAGTGTGCATTCTCTCCTCATCTGTTCTTTCTGGGGAGGTTTTCCTATAGCATCCTTGCAGGGGGATAAGCAACGAAGACAATCTCATGGGTAGCCAGCTCTTGTGTCTGAATGCAACATCTCCTCTCCTGAAAATTCCGGCCATAGCACATTATATTCAGAGAGGCAGACAGATTTAGCAAGAGATACAGTAGTGAGGTGGCACACAGAAAAGCATATCAAATAACCATATACACACACACACACACACACACACACACACATATATATGTAAGATTCTGAAACAAGCAATCCACTCCTTTTCCCAAATCTCCTGTTTTTGTTCCTAGCCCTCTGCTCTGGTATCTTGCCCTTACAGTGTATTGGTTAAAGCCAGACTAAGGAGTTCTACAGGGAACCCCATTCTTGGGTGAGTTGTAAGCTTCTTTTGCAGCAAATCCCAGTAGCTAGGAAGCAGTGATTTCATGATTTATTAGCATTCAAGCAAACTCTGTATAGATTCTCTCATTCCCAGTTTTGTCCTTAATATTCTGTGCCAACACCAATCTCGTGCGTGTCTGTGTTTCTGCCTGCATACCGATCCATATGAGGCTTCAAGACCCTACAGGCTTACTCAGTGGTTGCTTTTAAATTTTACATGGTCAGCTCTGCATTTTACCTGGCAAGAGTGATAAATTATTAAGCAAATATGATATTATAAGATAAATGTGGGACCTCGAGCATATATAAAAAGGAGAATAAAACTTCCCTACATATTGTGAAGTCAATCAGAAAAATAAGCTTAATTCTTAAAAAAAAAAAAAAAAGATGTATGGGCCCCTTATTATATGCCAAGCCTTATGAAGAGTACCTTGACCCCTTGTGGTATAGTGAGCTATGCACCAGGGTGCTAACTGCAAGGTCAGCAACTCTAATCCCACAGGTCCTTCAAAGCAGAAAGATGAGGTTTCTAAGACTGTAAAGATATACAACCTCAGAAATTCGATGAGGCAGTTCTCCTCCAGGGTCAACGTGAGTCTAAATCCACTCAATTGCAGTGCATTGGGTGGATGACGTGTGCTAAATTACATTATTAAGTTACAAATAAAATACTCATTAATTATTTAAATTTAAATAAAAACTTGGCATATTGAGAAATGAACTTTTTCAAGGTGGGTCGGCTTATTGTTATGGACAAGCAGAGTCAATCCTGGAACTATATCTTATTCCTATTCAAATACCTTTCAACCAGACAGTGATACTTATATGTTTAAGTGGTATACTTATACCACTTAAATGATTAGATATAGTATCAAATACTCTGGGAGAATTTCAAATCTTCCCATGTGCTTAACAATTACTTAAAATAAACAAACAAACAAAGACAACTCTCTCCTCATCCTCAACACTAGATATTCTTTGGAGAAGCTACTTATGTTAAATGACCTATATCCTATATAGGTACTAATTAACATATCCCCTAGTCAACAAAATCTACCTTCATAATCATAAAGTTTGAGATTGATAATTAGATGATAAATAATTATTGTATCCTTTCTAATAAGGTGTCTCACTTATTTTTCCCTCCAGATTTTTTCCTAATTATGTTCAATCATCAAATTCTAAAAAAATATTTCAGCAGGATCCACTAGTTAAATTATCTTTTCAGGTGTTCTTCAGACCCTAGTCTAGTGTAGTGTTTGCCAAGGGGGTATTCTATGTTTGTGGGGTGTTGGAATGATCTAGCACGAGGCTACAAAAGTAGATAGCTACACTTGATCCTGGATTTGAGTTATAGTACAAATGTTTTCATTTGAAAACAGAGGAATATTGGGTTTGGGGGTTTTTTTGCTTTAATGAAAAGGGGCCAGTAGAGCAAATAACTTTGAGAATCTAAACAGAATGTCTTAAACTTCTGTCTACTGGGTAATGATTTGTGCCAGTTCTTCCTTTTTAAAATAAATAAAATTTACTTTGTGAAGATTGCCTCTGATCTGTAGACTTTATTCCTGAATCATTGGTTGAAATGCAGATAAATAAGTAGTAAAGTGAGACTGTTGGGGGGGTGGGTAGAAATGGAAAATGAGAGGAAGAGAGAGAGGGGAGAAAGAGAAAGAGAGAGAAAGAGAGATGGGTGATGTTTAGTATATATAACCTGCTGCCACTCACTAATACAGCATTTCTCAACCTGTGGGTCATGACCCCTTTGGAGGTCAAACAACCCTTTCACAGGGGTCACCAATTCATAACAGTAGCAAAATTACAGTTCTGAAGCAGTCATGAAAATAATTTCATGGTTGGGGGGTCACCACAACACGAGGAACTGTATTAAAGGGTCACAGCATTAGGAAGATTGAGAACCACTGCACTAATAGATCCACTTTAAAATATTTGCCAATTGTAATCACTGACATTTTCTCATTAAAATATGTAATTTTCAGTCCATATATCCCTGTAATTTCTCTTCCCTGACACAATAACCAAATGATCTAAAATTAGCTATTCTCGATGAAAGAATAATTTAGTTTTTAAAATTATCCTTATTTACTTCTTCCGATATTCAGAGTATAAACACTCTTCTAGTAATTCCCATGGTTATAAATATATCCAAAGAGACATTCTCATGAATAAATAATAGGTTTTGCTAGAATATTTATCACAACATTATTTGTACTAGCAAACCATTGAAAAATGAATGCCCAACAATAGAGGATTGAATCCATTTATTGTTTTACATTTTATGTACTGGAATTGTTGTCACCTGCCATGGAGTAGGACCTGACTCACGGTGAGACAGTGCATGATGGTATCAGACTGTTCTGATTCATAACATCTTTATTTGCTGATTTGGGGTTACTATATAGTCAGGTTTTTTCTTCACCTATCTTAGATCGGAGGTACCATTAATACCTCAATATCATTGCAGCACATAAGCCAACAATGACATAGTGACTGATATGCATAGGCTAGGCAAGTGAATCCAGCTCTCCCTCATGGCAGGTAAACATTCTGGCATTGAATCACCATTGCCCCATGTAATGGAATACTATGCAATTATTTTAAGTCACATGAGAGCAGATGATGAAAATACTCATGATTGATTTCTTGAACAACAATAAATATTAAAACAATATGAGCAGAATGATAAAAAGAGAAAGATAAACATTCAAACTTAGTGAACAATGTGAAGCCATCTTTGTACAAGAGCCTATGAATGAACGTAAGATTGAATGACTACACATTATTACTGTTGTAAGTGCCAATGAGTAGGAACGGACTTAAAACAAGCCTATGTCAAAGTAACAAACCCGCCAGTCCTGTGCCATCCTCACGATTGAGTTAGAGACGATTTCTGCAGCCATTCTGCCAGTCTCTCTCCTTGAGGGTCACTCGCTTTACCAAGAATGAAGTTTCCTGCCTACTGGTCTCTCCTGATTACATGTCCACAGTGGGAGGAGTATTTCACGCTCTGGATTCTAAGGAGCATCCTGGATGCACCTCTTCCGAGACAGATTTGTTTGGTCCTTTGGCAGTCCACACTACTCTCAACACTCCTCTTTGAACAGATCATCTAATCCCATCAATCCTGCTGAGGTCTTCTTATGCTTGCCCAGCATTCCCATCTATACGCGGTGGTTGAAAACACTACACTGTCAGATTTGCCCAGTTCAATAGGCTATTTGATTTCTTGATGGCTGCATTCATAAATACTGATCACGAATCCAAGCAAAATGAAATCCTTGACAATTTCAATATTTTCCATGTTTATCAGAATGTTATCTATTGGTTCAGTTGTGAGGATTTTCTTTTTCTTTTTTTTTTTTCATTGAAATTCATACAGAACATTTCAGTCTTTGATTTTCATCAGTGATGCTTACATTTTCTTGGCTAGGCTAAATTCTGTCATCTGCATCTTGAGGATGCTGATAATCCTTCATCTAATCCTGATGCCATACTCCACCTCATAGAGTCCAGTTTCTCCATTTATTTAGCACAGAGGTTGAATAAGTATGGTGAAAGGAAACAAACTATTAAAAACTAGAACAAATTTAAAATGGGTCACAGAACTCGTACATTTACTTCTTATTAACTTACTACCTTGCATTAATTTGATATGTATTACTCTGGTGGGCAAGGATCTGTCCTTGTCAACAGTATTACAGGAAAATTTCCCCTTGCACCGACCCTCATTGTCCACATAAACAGAGTTAAACCATTAAAGAATTCGCTCTGTACAAAGCAACACCTCAAGGACTGTGGTTCACAGCTGGACTATACTTGCATAACCTCCCTTTCCTAACATTATCTTAAATTCTATGTCATGAGATAAAATACTGATGTTACCAATGGAATTTCCTTATACCTAAGGGGGTTGATTGATCATTTGTTTGAGATATTTTTAGCCATAAAGTGTTAATATGACTGGCAAAGTAAACCAGAGACATACATACTGGTAACTCAAGAACAAGCAGGTAAATTCTGGGCTGCCATTTAATTCAAATCCTAAATCCAAGAACAGTTCATTCTTATGAAATTCCCCTGCTCGACACTCACCTTCATGAAGCGATCATTGAAGATATGGATGCTACAGCAAAATGTGGTGAAGAAAGCAGATGGTGCCAGCTATCAATTGAAATAGTCCCTTGTTTCTTAAAGGCTTGTATCAAGAGAGAAGCTTTCTAAATGAAGTGACAACTAAGTCCACATGGACTTAAGCACAACACTATCCAAATATGGTGAAGGGAAAGGTATCAGAACTTAAGTTCTGAACACCTAACACATGGAAGGCTATGGAAGACAGTGGAAGCCCCAAATCCATCTGTAGGATACCTACTCAGATCAAGCCCCTGACAGATCCCTTCTGGTCCTCACTGAGCAATGTGACTAGCCTTCCTATAAGACAAAGGTTACTGTGAACTTGAGTACAGGGGATAGAACTTTGGTACAATATGATAATTGATCAATTGACCTCCCTCTTGACCTATCCTGTATTTGCTACAGGTTTAAAATTTTATCAGTTTTTCCCTCCAATACAAAACTTTTCTGCGTGGCTTATTTTATTATTGCTGGAGCTTTTTCCTCCCCTTTCCCCCCGCCCTTTTTCCTATTTTATCTTTTTTAATTATTTCTGTTATGTTTTTGATTTATGAAGCACAGAAAAAGTAGAAGCATAGAGACAATAACTGATGTAACAACTTATTGTGAATGGAGGGGGAAGTCCGAGGGGAATTAGGGAGAAAATAATGACTATGGGAGGGCCGGTTCATAGATTGGGGCTAGAACTGATTTTGATGATGTAAACATAATTCTTTTTAAAAGTGACATAACTATGGAAGTATATGATATGGAATTTCATATCAATAAATTTTTACAAGATAAAAGAATATGAACCAAGAGAGAGATCAAAAGATAAGGTGTTATATTTTAACCTAACTGCATTTGCAGTAGTCCACTTTCCCATGACTCTGCGTGTTAGAAAGGCCATTCGTACTTCTGGTCTACGCTTCGAGGGGATTCACTGGTAGTTTAATCCATGTGTGGACCCTGCAAATGGATTTTGGGGCACCAAAGTTATCTATAACCCTCTGCACACCAGGTGTTTACAATTTAAGATCTGATACTATTCCCTCCTTAGGATTTGAGCTTTATTATTTACAAATCTTGGATCACACAGGGTGGTGTGCTTCTTCCATGTGGATTTAGTTGATGCCTCACTTAGATGGCCGCTTCTCTGAAGATAAGCATTTAGGACCTCAGATGCTATTTTTCCTCATAGCCGGCACCATCCAGTTTCTTCGGCACGCTTTGCTATCGCACCCGTATCTTCAGTGATCCCTTCATGAGGGCAGCATCAAACCAGGCCAGTTCTTAGATTGAGGCTAGAATTTAATTTAAGCCCCAAATCTATGTAAATATGCTTGATTTTTATATATCTCTGGTTCTTACATGCCTACATTTTTAACATTCTTAATGGGTTTGAAGAGTCTCATTGGAGCAAATAGTCAGTCATTTGATTATTAGAAGAATGATGGGTGGATCAAGCTCACACACAGGTGCCTCCAATTTTTTTAAAAGTCACAACTTTGAAAACTCTATAGAACATTTATTCTCTGGACAAATGGGGTCCCCATGCTGTAGAGCAGATTTCATGGGAACAACGGTGGTTTTGACACAGCAGGAATAAGAACTAGTGTTTAGAAAGTATTGGTTGAGGCAAGAACATGTGAGTGTATTTCAATCTTACAGTTTGATAAGTAGAAACACTAAGCAGGTATCTGTTTGGATGATGATTCTTGGCTTAATGTTTCTTATCCATTCTGTTAAATCAAAACTAAATAAAAACAGCCAATCAAATCAAGATTGTGTTGCTCTTTTGACTAGCACCCTTGAGAGTTTGCAACCATGTTTTGATGATATTTATACTCAGCTATTTTCCAACAAACATTTTCCAGAGAGCGTCAACACATTAAATGGGTCTTTGTTAATTTGATAAGGCACTGAGTTACTTAATGTTATATATGCTGAAATCCTCAGCCTTTAACACAACCATGACATGCAGAAAAAATAAATTATAATATCAACTTAATAGGGCTACTGCTTTTGTCTTCAATTAATTACGTGGAGTTACAAAAGTCCCATTAGATTTGGCTTTGAACTTTTCAAACAAATGCATATTTAGTTTTCTATTCAAAACTTAGTGGATCTTCTTGAAGGACTGCAGTATGTGCAGGAAAAATATATACCAAGATAACAAAGGGGAAAAATAAATTGAACATAATTATTAGAGGAAAATCTATAATTCAAATTAAAATAGAGTATTAGATTGCATTAAATATAGGACAGAGCCTATATTTTAGGAACACTATTTCTTATTACTGATTTCATGCCTAACACACATGCAATGAATGTTTTGCTAGGGAGCTAACAGTGGGAATTGAACATGTAATCTCAGCTGATTCTGAGTTGTTTGTCCGGATACCTTTCTCTAATGTAGTCAGCATTTGCTGTGTCTCATTCTCTAATAGGCAAGTACATTTTCCAGTCTCACCCACAGTGGAGGTTAGGGGGTACAAAGTCTAGAAGGCCCATTGCAATTTGTGAAGTGGTGTGGATGTCTAACAGACAAAGCAGTTATTGAGTCTATATGACGTCACGCATCCACTACCCCTCACAATTCATTAGTCTTTCGGCAACAAATGTTATGCTGACTTTAATCTTTCTGAACTCCATGCCTCTTAAAAATCTAAAAAGTTAAAGGAGGCATTATTTCTGGGCTTCATAAAATCCTACAGAAAAGTTCCAAAGGGAACTATGTTCGTGAACCTTTCCAAATTACATAAAAAGTGGTCACTCTAGAAGCCTCAACTGACTTTTCCTACTTCAACTTCCATAGTCTCCCTCTGTGCTTCTATCTAATTTTCTGATGACTTAGCTACAGGTCTAGCTTAAAATTAGGTGCAACCACAGGAAATTACAAAGAGTTACTTAAAATAAATTAAATTAAAAGGTCATAAAGTTACTTCAAATGTGTTATGTAAAGGTATTAAAAACAATACATCTGCACAGACACAGCCCAGATTTTCTTTTAGCACACTGTGCCTCTCAACCCTCACCATGTGACGCCACGTGATGCTGGGAAAGGCACAGTGATTTGTTCAAGAATGAGAGATGATCCAAACCTGTCCAAATGGAGCCCATTCAAGATTTTTGTTGATGTTGTACCCAGAGTAGCCGTTTTCTTTCTGCATTTCAATTTTAATACAAAAATATGAATCTGGCGGATTTTAGCTGCCATGTTCTGTATTTCTGAGAGAAACTTGATTCTGCAATATTCTGGATAAAAGACCAAACAGAGGTGAGAGACCTCTTGCACCCCTCCCCTAAACCTTTTGGGAAAATAATCACATGAACTTATAAACACATACAAATTTCCTTAGGTCAGTTTGAGATGAAGTTCTGTTTCTTGTAGTCAAAGAGTCTTGAATAAAGCAAAGATACATGTATTTAAGCCCACTTTTATGACACCAGAATTAATCTGTTTATTTTGAAAATTAAGGCAATATGGGAACAATTATTACTTCGAACTGAGTTCAAAATGTTATAGAAAATACTTCAATATATGTATTTTGTGTTTGTAAAGCACAACTATGTGAATGCAGGCACACATATACATAAACATGTTATGTATTGTTACTGCAAAATAATTTTCTTGATTCTTTTTGTTTCCCAATAATTAATCATCAAATATTACTTAAAACATTCCATTTTGTTTTCAGTGAATCTGACTATATTGCAAAAGCCCACTCATAATCTTTCCATTCTCTCATTTTTCCCTTCTTCCCTTTTTGTCTTTCTTCTGTCTGAAGCATATTTGAGCTCATAGAAGGTGCCAGTGATTGTCCTTCGCACTAAGGACATAGCACTGATCATGAAATACAGAGTCGCTTTTAAAATGGAAATTTCACTTTGACGGGAAAAACTGATAGTCAAGTAAACAAAGTAAGCCCACATAGTATAAATAAGACCAAGAATATAGTATCAGAGAGATTTCAAGATAAAATCTCAAGGGAAAGGAACCGAGTATCTGATTGGATGGCTTTGAAAGAGTCCTTGGAAGAGCTGAAGATGAATTTAACCCAAGGAGAAGTAAGAGTCATTCCTTCCAATTAAGAATGAGATTTGTACGTTTAGTGAAAAGAGGCAAATTGGTGAAGTTCCAGTACCATGAATGGCGAGAACAGTAGGAGGAGATAGCAAAGAAGTAGGCTGGGGTTGGGAGTCATGGCCCTTCATAGACAGAATTGTGCTGGGCAGAACAAAGCTTTCCTTGTGTGCATCTTTCCATGCGAAGGACATCAAACAAGACATTCTGAATTAATGCACCCAGAGGCACCACCTAGAAGTATCTCTCTGGCCAGAATGATTTTTTTTTGGTAAAAACAGTTTTACTTGAACCTCGCTTTTTTGTGATGGCCTATCAAAGAGAAAAGCATGCAGCTGTGAAATCTTGTCTCCAGCTCTGGAAAAATGCTGCAGAAACTGTTGTGATGTTTAACACAGTTTACAAGGACAGCACTATGGGAAAAACTCAAGTGTATGAGTGGTTTTCTCATTTCAATAAAGGTGAAATGTCGCTTCGTGACAAACCTCATTCTTGATATATGGGAACTTTCTGAACGGACAAAACTGTTGACTAGTAGTGTATTTGGAGTCCATTCTACTAGGTCAGACTGTTAATCAAGCTTTCTATTTAGAGGTTCTGAAAAGATTGCATAACAGTGTGTGACAAAAAAGGCCTGATCTGTGGCAGACAGGGGACTGGCTTTGCCCTCATGACAATGCACCTGCTCACTCAGCAATCTCAGTGCACCAGTTTTAGGTGAAAGACAGCATGCCTATCTTGCCCCCACTCACCTGATTCACTTGACCTTGCTCCATAAGACTTATTTTGGTTTCTGGAAGAGGGACCTGAAAGGACAGTGATTTGAAGGCAGAAGAGATAAAGAAAAAACGAGGGAGGTGCCATCAGCCATCCAAACAGATGAGTTTGAAAGTTTTCCCAGAATAGAAATGCAGATTTTTCAAATGTATTAAGTGTAAAGGAGAGTATTTTGAAGGTGATAGTTATTTTGTAAAAAAAAAATAATAATAATACATAGCATTGTGAAAGAAATTCCAGGGGGTTGGGGGTATATCCCTCATACATTTTTATGCAGCATCAAATTTTTTTATGTTTAGGCATTTGATAAATGAACAATCCTAAATTTCTTTTTTTTTTACTGAATTTAATATCAAAATTTATTACAACCATTTAATATCAAACATCCCGTCCGCTTCAAATACAATTACTTCTTATGGTAATATTTTTATCTTACATTTTTTTCAAATATCATGAAAATATTCATCAAAATTATAAGTCACGTCATTAGCCTTTATCCTTGACTTCTTGTTTGTTTTTTTCATTTTATTAGGGGCTCATACAACTCTTATCACAATCCATACATACATCAATTGTGTAAAACGCATTTGTACATTCATTGCCCACAATCCTAAATTTCTATCCCTCATCTATACATTAAATCAGTGGCTTGAAATTATTCCTGACCTGCCTTCGAAGGGCCCTGTTTTGTTTCTACAAATATCTCACAAATTTTAATAACGCTCTGATCTATGTAAAAACATTGTGAGGAGGTAGACTGGTTCATCTTTTTTTTTCTGACTCGTCTTTAACTTATGGAAAATTAAATGAATGAAGAGGACAATGATTGGTGAAGTTCAATTCCTTTGCTGAGGGGCTGTCATGCTGGAGGGTGGGAAGATGGCTTAGAAACCCTGGTCACAGAGGCTCAGATCTCCACAGGACTCACTCAACCGTTCATCCTTCCAAGACAGACAAATTGACTGTGGCACAAATTAGAATGTATCTTTCAAATAATGCCTTAAAAAGCAAATTATGTATGAACATTAAAGACCACCTGACTCTATAGAGGAGGAGCAGCCACCTCTGTGTCCTTGGCCTAAATCTCTTTCTTCCATAATGCCACAGGGTGAATGAGTCCAGTAACCAGTATTTTACTCTTGCTAAATTCCTGAGCCATGTCTTGAGTTTTTGAAATCCTTCAGAATGACATGAGCCCGTTAACAAACACATTTTTTACTTACTATGAGTGCTTCCAAACTTGACTCCGGCTTCTCTGTGCCTTTTAACGAGGTCTCCATCCCAAAGACCCCAGTCCTCTCAACCTGGGACTAACACAGTTTGTCAGTGAAAGCTACCTTGATCTCTGCTATAGGAGGTCCTTAACCAGGTAGAAAGCCCAGCATTCAGGGGTTCCCGAGCCTGGAAACAGCCCAGTTGAAGGCACAGAAAAATGTGGTAAGGATACCACAACGAATTCAGGACAAGGAATTCAATCGCAGTCACTAAGGCTGCTTTATTCTGCTGCTCCACTCTTACATTACCAAGCTGCTCAGTCTCCCTCAGTTTCAATACTGAACTGTTGATCATTTAATTTTGAATAATATTCTAAGATCTAGAAAGTTCTTTGATAATGAAGCATGACAATACAAGCATTGCACTGCTAACCTCAAGGTAAGTCTTTCAAACCCACCAACTGTTCCTCAGAGGAAAGGTAGGTAACCTGTTCTAGTAAACATTTATAGCCATGGGAACCCCATATTGCATCATTTTGATCGACTCAATGCCTGTGGGTAGATCTTATTATCTAATCAACTTTTTAAAAGTCCTTTTTAAAACAAATCTTTGGAGAATGTAGGATACATACTCAGTTTTAGATGGTAGAAAACTTGCATTCTTTCAATAATAGTGTAATAATTTTACATATAGCCTTCTCTCTCACGCAAACCTTTATTTCTTGTTACTTAGTGACCTCTTTCTCTAAGGGAAGTTAGTCAAGTGATACTCATTATTGTGCAATGAAAACGAAGAACAAAAAAATTACATTTAAACATTCTTGAATTCCAGAAGTAGAGGTTAAAATGTAAATCAAAAAGTCATGAACAACAACAAAAAAGACATGGAGAAATAACAACCATGATGCAGAGTTTGATCAGCCTTCTAGAGCCAAGCTAGGATTAAGAGATGGACTGAAGCTAGAAGAAATTATGCTGGAGTGCTGATGAGGAGGTGAACTCAGGGGCTGGGAAGGTAGGACTGGACAGGTGTTTGGACAGAGTCAGAGGTAACATTCAGAAACATCTACAGGAAACCACACAGGAACCAAAGCATCCCTCAAGGCAATACACCAGTCACTCATTCTAGATTTCTCCAGGTAGTGCACAATGTTGGGTTAAATTCTAGGTATTAGAAGAAGACAACAACAAATATATAATTAGCTCTAAATGAGTCCAAAGTTCTTTGGTAGATAAATATAAGGGATGAGTCAACCAGGGTGAAGTACAGCCCCAATGAAACACACAATAGTCCTCTGGTTCCTTGAGGCTTCCTCACCGCCCACTATCAGGACCCTAGTCCTGCTGCCTTTCACTGTAGGCTAGGCCAGAACATGTACACAGGTACAGATAAGAGCTCACGACACATGGAATCCAGGTCAGATAAACCCCCCAAGAACAGAAACGAAGGGTAGGAGAAAGGTGGGGAAAGGACAGGGGAAGAAACCCCAGGGGAAGGGAGACAGCAATCGGTGAAATATATGAAATAAAAATAATTTAGTTTATCAATGAGTCATGGGAGGGGGTAGGAGTAAGGGGGAGGGAGGGTAAAAAGAGAAGCTGATACCAAGGGCTCAAATAGAATGTAAATGTTTAGAAAATGATGATGGCAACATATATACAAATATGCTTGATATAATTGATGTATGGATTGTTCTAAGAGCTGTAAGATCCTCTAATAAAATGATCTTTAAAAGTGGGGGGAGTCTTTTATGTTTGCTTAACTTTTCACAAATAAGACACAAGGTCTTTAAATGAAAGACCTTGGTCTTGATCTGGTATGATCTGGTTTACATGAATATTAAGTTAAGGCCAATAATTACAATTTATGTATGACTGAAAAGGACTTACAGAAAATTGTAGATGAGAGAGATCCTACAGGAATAAAGTAATAATAGATAGCCTAATAAGGCATGTGAACGAGTGTGTAGGTGTATAGTGACTTACAATGTGAGAAGAAGTCAGAACTATGTAAATTTAAGTTTTAATGCTTTTGTAATTCTACGGTAATAGAATCATGGAGTGCAATTTTGTTTCATATTTACTGTGATTCCCATAAGATATTTTGAATATCAATTCAAATATCTATCTATCTTGTCTTCTGGACAGATAAATTATTTAGTTGTTTTTCGTTCTTACTCAGTCATGGGACATAGAAATGTTATGTTCCACTATCTGCACCTTGTCTGCAACTTGATATATTTTAAAAAATACGCACAATTTTTAGTAGCCTACACTATGAAAAACAACAGTGAAAGATATCTGCCAAGGAAGTATATTTCCCTTTTGTTCTTTACAGGAACTCTGTAGATGTCACTTGATGCTGCGAGAAGCATAGCTCAAGCTGTCTTACTTGGGATGTCCAACGACATACTCCTGGCTTTGAACCTCATCTTACATCATCAGAACCAAGTCCTGGGTAGTCCACCTAAAGGAAGAATTATTCAGCTTTCTTGGTGGTAGGTATGTTAGGGACCTCTAAAAGTAACAAAAGGATGTTTTTTAAACTATTTAAAAGTTGTCCATGGTTGGCCTTATCATACTCCCCCATCTTGTTGTTGCTAGGTTCCATTGAGTCAGTTCTGATCCATTGCAGCAGAACGAACCACTTCCGTATCCTGCACCATCCTCATCACTGTTTGTATACTTGAGCCCAGTGTTGTAGACACTGTGCCAATTCATCTTGTGGAGGGTCTTCCTCCACCTTGCCAAGCATGATGTTCTTCTGTATGGGCTAGTTTCTCTTGACTACATGGCCAAAGTATGTGTGATGTCCTCTCCTGTCTTATCCCACATGAATATTTGGGAAGAATATATTCCAGAGCAGCCTGTTGAAATTAATATTCTCTACAGTTATTTTGTGTCAGTAGTTGCTCTCATGTCAATTCTAGCTCTTGGTAAAGCCATCGTGTATGCGAGTAGAACTGCTTAGCAGGGTTTGCAGAGGTGTAACCTTCCAGAAGCAGATCACCAACCCTATCTGTGGGCACCTCCAAGGGAGTTTGCATCACTGGTCTTTTGATTCACAGTAAAACACTTAAGAGGGCCTATAAAATTCTACTGAACACTGCCATGCAGTCAATATCGATGCATAGCTACCCTATAGTACAGGGTTAAACTGCCCCAGGGAGTTTCCCATATTTTAATTGGTTACAGGGATAGGAAGCCCATATTACTACTGAGAAGCTGCTGATGATTTTGAACTGTTCACCTTGTGGATCACATCCCAATATGTAACCACTATGCCACTAGGGCTCCTATAAGTAGGCCTATGGATATTTAAATTTCAGTTCCTTTCCTCACTTACACATAGTTTACTTAAGACACATGGCTACAGGACAGAAGATATCAATTAATACAAAATATGTAAGTTGTGGCAGTTACCTAATCTCTCAATTTGGGAAGGGGTGGAGGTTAGCCTGTGAATCAGGTCATGGCCATTGAGACCTCTGTGTGAGTCTGGGCTTCTCCTGAGGATTCTGGGAGCACTTGTCTTCCTCCTTGGAGACGGGAAACACACTCTCCCTGCTAGACATTCCTTTTGACAAGCCACATGGATTTACGTTGATGGAGCCAGAGCTCAGGAGCTGGAGGAGCCATGTGGAGCCCCTTGACAGCGGTGAGATGCTTCCACTGCCACTGGTTCCACAAGACTTGCCACCCACTAACCTGTAGTCTTCCCGCATTTGGTGTCATTGTATGTGTTGAGTGAGTCTGAAGAGGACTTTATAGATTAGTATTGGACCTATGGGCTAATATTGGACTTACGGACTTGATCTGAACTGGGCTGGGTTATTGTCTCAATGTTCAACTGCTGTTGTGTATAAAGCTCTTTATTAAACACGAGTGTCTATGAATTTGTTTCTCTAGTCAATCCAGACTAACACATAATTGAAGTAGTTAGAAAAAGTGGAAAGTGAAGCACAATATAGGGATGGAGGGAGGTAAGAGGAAGAATAAAATGTTGAGGCAGGCCGATTAGAAGTTAAAGATGAAGTATTTTTAATCAGACACACGAGTAATAATTCTGATTCCCCTAGTTATTAATAGTAAGTCAATTATTTCATTTCCTGAACACTTGTCCCTTAATTTCATCATCTGTAAAATAGGTGCAAAGAGATTTCAAAACTACATGGCTGTGAAGGATTTACAAATAAATTTTCTAGCTTACATGAAGTATTTAATATAAATTAACTGTTATTACCTACTAAATATTTTCTAAGGAACTATAACTTAGTGGGAAAATCAAAAAGTAAAAATGGACCTGATACTGAATTATTGGTACTCAAATATTGATGGAGGGTTTATCCTCAGAATTGGAGGGATAAATTGAGTTGAAGATTCCCCTGGGATATAGCTCAGAGACTAAAATACGTCTCCTAAATTTAAATTCTTCACATGTTATCAGTCATCTGCCAGTTTCCAGGTTTACCCTAATAAATTTCATAAATTCAATTCTCACTCCCAAATAAATTAAGCTAGGATATTATGATGGTTTAAAACTTTTTATTGTGGTTTCAGTGAAAGTTTACAGTGCAAAATAATGTTCCACTCAACAGTTTGTATACCATCGGTTTCACGATAGTGGCTGCAATTCCCCAAGTGTAATGGCCCTGTTCCCCTCACCAGTGTGATCCCTGTTTTCTTTCTTCCTTCTTTCCAGCCCCTTCTCGTCTTCCGCGCTTTCCTTTTGGATAAAGGCTGTCCTTTTGGTCTCAAATGGTTGATTGTTCTAAGGAGTGTGTTCCTCCCTGGTGTTATTTTTCACTTTATTGGCCTTTCTTTTCTTTGTTTAAAAATTGATCCACAGGGGCAAGCTCAGCATGAGGCTTGAACGCTATCTAAGGACCAGTCTTTGAGTTTGATCAGGCAAGTAGGTCTGGTCTTTATATAGTTTTCATTTTGTTTTGCTTGTGTTTTCCCCCTTCCAACTGCCCAGGAATTTCTATTGTGATCCATATCAAAGTGATAAGGATTGGTAGCAGGGCAGAATCTATTTCTTCTGGTCTCAGGATAGTCTAGGCTATCATATGCATATTGTTCTTATTTTATAGATGTGAAAACCAACACTCAGGAGAATAATATGATTTTCCCACATTTTTTAAAGCAATTAGAATTTAGGTTCAATAAACTACAGTAGAAGCTTTTTTTTTTTTTTGGATAGATGTACTCCTGATTAAGAAAATAAATAGATCTAAGAGATGGACTACATTATCCTTTAAATGAAAGGAACTGTGCACAATTCCTAAACAAATATGCAAGGTGGCCAAGAAGATAGTTAAAGCAAAAAGGAAAAAGCTTGTTGGATGACAGGTTAATACATGTGAACAGGACTGAAAGGACTTAAATGAATGCATCAGATTTTGCCATCATGAACAGCAGAATCTTCAAAAATATAATCTTGCAGTGAAAAGGATTGTTATTTTTATGGAAAGACTCACATTCGCTAAAAGGTCTATTAAAATAAGGATTGCGTTGGTATTAAGGAACAGATGTACTCGCGGTCCTTCTGGGGAGGGAAAAAAGTGCTCATTAGAAGACAGTCATATTCTGAACATGGAAGTGGACATTAGCAAGCTTTTTGTCAAGGTATTGCTACTTTCCTTTATGCATCTGGGCGATGCAAATGGTGAATGTGCTTAGTTGGCAAGCAAACGTTGTACTTTGGACTTCATCCAGAGGCGCTTTCGAAATAAGTCCTGCGATCTGCCTGTGAAACAGCCAGTTCCGAACATTCTAAGGAGCACATGTCCACTCTGACACACAAAGGGCCTGCTGAAACTGGTGGTAGAGTGGTTGCACATTGGGCTGCTAACCAAAAAGGCAGCTGCTCTAAAGGGGGGCGGGGCTGCCTCCTCCCATAAAGAAGGCGGAGGACTCGGGGGCAGCCCTGCCCTCTTGTAAAGCTTTGCTGCCAGTGGGCACTAACTCGAGGTTGGTTGTTTGGGGGTTATTTTTTTTTCATTGTGGTCCTTAAACAACTTGTACTGGAATAGTAATTTGTTTTATATGGCCTTGATTCAAGGTGTTCTCAATAATTATGTTTCATCTATATTGGGTAAAGTATTCCAATTGACAGACTATTATTTGGGGGGAGGGGTGCAGCATAACAGTGGTGTGGCAAGATGTCAGAGGGTTCTCTGAACAGCTTTCGCATTCAATGAGTATCACTGGGCATGTGAATGTCCCTTTTGCTAATAAGCTGCGTTGGAAGTGCTACAAGGTATAAGACACGGCTGTCTATATAGGAACAATTGTCTACTTAGAAGTTTCCCTTAGGAGCTGTGTAGTGTAGTGTAGATGCTGCCGATTAGTGTAGCTGGAGCAAGAAAAGCTCATCATTTCAGAGGCAGGTTATGTTTCTTGCACTTTGTATCAAATAGGAAAGAAGATATAACATTAGTATAATACCCACCCAGAGACTATTAAATATACAGAGAGTACCCCATCAGAAAAGTCTAATTCTCAGACCACTCCTACTTGCCTTTGATTTATGTAAATTTGCCATCACCTGGACAAGATTGACCTAGCTTCGACTTTCAACAAGGTCTTCATCACAATCTCTTTCACTTACTGCACACGCAGCTTTTAAATCATTAAGATTTCCAGTCTTTTCTACCACTAAAGTGAGGCAAATAAAGATTAAATGCATCTATTCCAACTTATCCATTAATTCTTAAAGGTAGAATTAGGAATGGATCTCATTCATAACCCGGGGACTGACTACAATTTAGTGTTTGAATTATATATATTATTTTTTAAAACAGAGATAAGAAGGTTGATTGCAGATATTTGGTGAACATTAACTGTTGACTTTTATGTTCCTAATGTCACAGAATCTTATTTAAATAAACAAAATAAAAAAACAAGATAAACAAAAAATTACCTCACTTTTTAAAAACTAAAGTTGTGAAAGGCCCTCCGTAGGAAGACATCTGAATCATGTGCTATATGATTATTATATGATGAATCATTAGCTATATGCTGATTCTCAGTTATAATGAGAAAAAGTAATATTATAATCAATTAAAGTAAATACATTTTATCTATTTCTGGAAAAATGACAGGGATCTTTGGCAAATTACTTGTCATTTATCTTTTCTGTTTTTTCTTTGTTTTGTATTAAGCTCAGATCAAAAATAAATTTTCCTATCAATATGCTGGTTCTATTGTACTTAAAATCAAAACAAACAAATGAAAAACCCCAAACTTACTGCCATTGAGTCAATTCTGACTCATGGTCACCTTATAAGGCAGAGTCAAAGTACCCCTGTGGATTTCCAAGCGGGAGTAGAAAGCATCACCTTTCTCTCGAGGGGTGGCTGGTTGTTATGAACTGCTCACCTTGAGATTAGCAGCCCAATGTGTAACCTCTATGCCACCAGGTCTGTAATATTTCTTTATTTCTCCTTGGAAAGTTTATACACATTGAAATGCATCCACAATTAGAATGTAGGTAGTAGAAGATCTTGCACTCACTTATATATTTTTAAAAAGTCATTGTTTCATATTACAGTTTCCTATACCTTAGAGTAGTCAACCTACATCCGCAGTCCATTTGTTGGAGTTTGAGTTATGTCATTGTCCTTTATTTACCATCTTTTCTCTATTCCCTTGCTGTTGCTACAAACTTTTGAAACACACACTAATGATTCACAATTTGCTAACTCAAGACCACCTTAGGAACTATCTTGGAATTATAGCTATCCATTCACAATCAAAGGGTATTACATTCACACATAAGAAATCAAATCTGTTAAAGGACTTCTAATAATTTTTGACTTATGAAAGTTGTAGGCTACCTAAAATCAAACCCATTTCAGGTGAAAATTATTTAATTTCTTTCTTGAAAAAGTATGGAATCTTCCTACTTAAGAAGTTCTTCCGTCAGTAACTGCAGTTCGTTTGCTAGGAGACTTTGAAATATACCAGAAAACAGGCTGGCTGGCAGGTTGGTTTGTGCTGCAAGATATTCTGACAACCTGTCAAAGTTCCACTTTTCTCACATTCTACCAACTTCTCTTTTCTAAAGAAAGCATGAAATGTCAAAATGACAGGTGCCGAACGAAGCGCAGCAGCATCCAGCTTCTGGGCCTATTACCTTAGGAAGGAAAGAGTTGAAAAGTTGTGCAAGTGACATATGCTGAAGAGTGATATAATTTGCCAGGTAAAGGAGTGGCTTGATGGGACTTGTGTTAACCCTTTGTAACTTACTAATTGGAGCGACAACTTTAGGAGAGACTTCTAGGGGTAGCTGGAGGAGAAAAATATATAAC
>NW_022111372.1:63913393-63915227 GCF_000313985.2 Echinops telfairi
ACAAAGCCCACATGGAAGAAGCACACCAGCCTATGCAACCACGAGGTGTCGAAGGGATCAGGTATAAGGCATCATCAGAACAAAAAATCTGTACATATATTTTTATGGCAATACATTGAGGAAGTGGATGGACTTTGGACTTCGGCTCATTTCCTCCCTCAATGCAAGAATACTTTGTTCTATCAACCTGGCATTCTGTGAGGTTCACACCCCCGACATGATGACTGAAGACAAGATGGGTACAGAAAGCCAATGTGGTGAAAAAAGCTGATGGTGCTCAGCTATCAAAATATACAGCATCGTGGGTCTTGAAGGCTTGACGTTAAACAAGCGACCATATCGCAGAGAAGCAACAAGCTCACATGGATGAAGCACACAAGCCTGTGCAATCAGGAGGTTTCAACGGAATCAAGTAACAGGCACCAGAAGACCCAAACAATAACAACAAAAACATATTGTTGAGAATGAGGGGGCTCAGAGCAGAGACCCCAAAATCCAAGTGTAGATAATAGGAGATCCCCTCATAGGAGGGTCACCGGGAAGGAAGGAGCAACCAGGGCACAGTATAGCACTGATGAAACACACAATATTCCTCTGGTTCCTTGAGGCTTCCTCATCCTCCATCATCATAACCCTAGTCCTGCCTTTCATTTCTGACTAGACCGGAGCATTTACACTGGCACAGATAAGAGCACATAAGGCTGAAGAGAGGAGTGGAGATGGGGGAGGCATCTCAAACCTGTGACGCTGGAACAGAACAGAACAGACGGGGCTCGGGCGGAACGTCCTGGACACACGGTCACAGGAACGAAGTGACAAAAGACCCTCAGGTATTTACAATGAAGCAAATGCACCATACAGAACTGGAAATCTGGACAGAAACAGTTCTTGAAGAATGGCACTGGTGAGGTGACATGATTTCAGGGGTTGTTGTGGTCGGCGGCGTGAAGGCTACCGGGATGGAGGGTCCAGGAAATGTGGCTCTTCCGTGGGACTCCGCCCAGATCCCAAAAGCCTCCACGAACCGCTCAGACTAGAGCAGACACCCCCTACGTGGAATTACACTGTGGACAAAGGAGGACTCCCCAAAACTGCAAGGCAGAAGTGAAAAAGAGTTCTCTTTGGGGGAGAGGGGCAAGATAAAAACCAAAAAAAAAGTTCTCAATGAAAAATAAATATAAAACAAAACTAGAAATACATATGCGTTACCTGACACCAACTGTTCTGTGATTTTCTTTGGGGGGTAGGGTATTTACTCATGAAAACACCTGCTGTCGATCATGTAAAGTCCCCCAAGTCCTGAGGCCACCAGGGGCTGGAGCCCCCAGGCCCATGTGATGCAATGCTTGGGGTGGATGACTGGAACGGCCTTGCAGAACACAGCCTGCTGGTCGTGAGGGAGGCCCGCCCTCTCTTCCTCTTCTCTCACAGAGCATTGGTCCACAATTCACTAGTCGGAAAGTTCCCCAACCCCCCAACAAAAGAGAGGTATGACCCCTTTTCCTTTCCAAAGAAAGCAACATGGAAAACAAGAATCTCCAGCCCGCTGATAAGTTAAGCACTTCATATTTCTTATAGAATACAAGTCTTTTTTTTTTGTACAGAGTTATAATATGATTTGTCAAAAAACATATAAAAAAGACAGCTGCTCTTCCTCAAATACAGGAGCTAGTAATGATAAAAGACGACTGTGTTCAAGGTCTCTCTAGTTCTTGTTCCGTGTGTGCGTGCGCGCACATGCATGTAAAAGATGGTGCCCAGTGTGAGTGATCCTCGGATGAGTGAACGCTCTGTCCCACCGTCTAATCCGTTGATCCCAAATGCAGTATCGGAT
>NW_022111372.1:63916731-63932836 GCF_000313985.2 Echinops telfairi
AAATATTCTTCTGAAGTTGATGGAGGAATGCAAGATTTGTTGGTGGAAGGGCTGTGGAGATGTAAACCTATGTCTTTAAAAAGTTATATCATACTGTTTTTGTTATTTGGTGCTGGCTTATGGGTTCACAATCATAGTCACCCTATGCGCAAACAAAGGCAATACTGCCCAGGCCTGCACCATGCTCACACTGTTCCCTCAGGTTCAGGCCATGGTGTCAATCCATCTGGTCAAGGGTCTTCCTCTTCTTTGCTGCGTTTCCACATTACTAAGCATGATGTCCTTTCAGACACATAGCTAGAATCAGATTATAGCTTAATTTAAGGAAATACAAAGGTTTATCCCAAAGTGCTAATTTATACACAAAGAATTTCAGCATTGTTAAATATGGTTATATATTACTTTTTCATATATGTATGTATTTAAGGTGAGTCAAAGAGTTCAGGGAAAGATTAAATTTAAAATAATGTAATATTTTCCATTAACATTTTGAAGCTCCTCATATTTAAAATATGAAACAATTGGCAAATAATATATAAGGTGGGTACCCAAATTAAACCAGAAAATAAAGCTCTGCTGGGAGGAACTTTCATCATACGCATTTTTCCAGGTAGGCGCGCATTCAGCAACACACTCTTAAGTTAGTGCATCCGGTGGTGTTGCCTGGGAAGGTTCTTTCTGGTCACAGTGCATTTTTTCATAAAAGAAGTTTTACTTGAACCTCATTTTTTGTCATGACTGATTTAAGAGAGCAATGCATGGCTGTGAAATTTTGTTTCCTCCTCCACAAAAATGCCACAGAAACTGTTGTGATGTTTAACACAGCTTACAAGTACTACAGTATGGGAAAAACTCTTGTATTAGTGGTTTTCTTGTTTCAAAAAAAGTGAAATGTCGATTGATGACAAACCATTTTCTGGACATCCACCAACTTCATAAATGGACAAACATAACAACTTGCACATTTGGAGTTTGTTCCACTAAGTCTTGCTGTTAATTAAATATTCTATGCAAGTGTTCTTGCATTAAGGGAGTACTTGAGTAGAGGCCCAATGTCCATCTGACTAAACCTATAAATATATGCATATAGATCTATTTCCCAACATATAAATATATTTACATATGTACATGCCTATATTTAGAATGAGAAGATTGTGTAATAATGTGAGACAAAAATTCCTGATTTGTGGCATACAGAGGACTGGTTTTGCCACAACAATACACCTGCTCATGCAGCCAGCTCAGTGAGTCAGTGTTAGGCAAAAAGCAACATGCCTCTCTTGCACCTACATACCTTACTCATCTGACCTCTCTCCTTGTGACTTTTTTGTTTTTCAAATGAAGAATGAGATGAAAGGACAGCACTTTAAGGACATAGAAGTAGTGAACGAAAAATCAAGGGAGGCACTGTCAGCCATCCAAACAGATGAGTTTGAAACATGTTTCCAAGGAAGTAATAGCAGAGTTAACAAATGTATTCAGAGAGTACTTTGAAGGTGATATGGTTGTTTCATAAGAAATAAATTAATAGCTTTGAAAAAAATGTTTTTTGAAAGGTACCACTTAGTATACCAAAGATTCTAGATTTAAGGTGATAACCTCAACAGCCATCCAAATACCTTATAATTTTCCTAGGTGGTGATTGATCAAACCTAGACTCATTTTGTATTTATATTATAAGCAAAAGAAAATAATTTTATGCTTTAGGGACATATGAATATTTTCTATGGGCAAGAAAAATTTTGCTGAAGATCATGCAACAATGGTTGCAGCAATACATTGACATAGAGTTGCCAGAGGTTCAGGCCAGGTTTCTGGGATAAGGGACATCATTGCTAATGTCAGCTGTATCTTGGATGAAAGCAGAAAATACCAGAAAGATGTTTATTTGTGTTTTATTGACTATGCAAAGGCATTTGACTGTGTGGATCATAACAAACAATGGATATCCTGGAGAAGAATAGGAATTCAAGAACATTTCTTTGTGTTCATGCATTACCTATACATGGATCAAGAGGAAGTTATGTGAACTGAACAAGGATATAGTGCAGGGTTGAAAATCAGGAAAGGTGCATCAAGGTTGTATAGTGTCACCATACTTATACAATCTGTATGCTGAAGAAAATAATCATAGAAGCTGGATTATATGAAGAAGAATGCTGTGGAAGAATTAGAGGAAGGCACTTCTCTCTGCTCAATCAGTCCCACAAACTCCTCATCACAGACTGAACGGCTCCCCACAGACTGTGGTGAACCTGCGCACTTTCTGCTTCCCGGCCCAAGTGCTTGGTGGTCCTACAACCCTTTCATGTCCCATGAGCTATTTTTAACAACAGGTCATAAAAATGTCAAAGCTGACACACCAGAGGGACTCTGCAGAAATCAGTTCAAGAGAGCCACTGAGAGGGAAACTTCATTCTACCGAGTCACAGGAGGAGCATCATAAAGATAAATAGACACAGATTCACTAGGTTCAGAAGATCTGTGGGCTTTTGGTTTACCACTGCAGAGGTAAGCTAGGGGTTAGCCTTAGCCCCTCCACAGTCTTGGCTAGAGCTGGGCACCTTTGGCTGGTCCAAGGGCTTTGTTCAACACAACTGCTTCCTTTGGACAAGGTTTAAACACCTCTAGTCCAACGGTCAGGTGATTGGGGCTCAGTTATTTCTTTCTTTTTTCTCTCCTGCTCTTTCCTTTCTCTCTAAAATCTCAGCAGGTTCAGTTTTGTTTTTCTGTTGTTGTCCCCCCACCCCCAACCCCCACCCCCGTTTTTCTTTTCCTTCTCTTTCCTTTCAGATGTCACTTCCAGCTTCAGGCCATTCACCTTTGTTTAGGGCAACTAAACCTGCCCTACACCCAGCTGAGGGAGAGTTCCTACCCACCCTCCTTCTGTGGCCTTACACTGTGACTGGGGAAATCCCGCCCACCTTCTGCTACACGCCAAATGGCTTAAGGATCTCCCCTTAAAATGGCTGGAGGATCTCCCATCTACCCTCCAAGACCCTTTAAGAAGCTGGGGTAACTCCCGTCCATCCTTTGTGGTGCTCCAATTAGCTGGGGGTACCTCTGCCCACCTTCTGTTGTGCTCCAAATGGCTGAGGGAACTACCTCCCATCTGCTGTAGTGCTGCACATGGCCTAAGGCAGCTCCACCAGCCTTCTCCAGTGCTTCATGCTGCTGAAGTAACCTCTGCCCGACCTACGTGGCAATCTTGCCAAATCTGGAAATTACAACCACCATCTGCGGTGCTCTATACCAAAATGGTCACACCCACACACTTGTGCAACATTCCTGTTGCAGCAGGCACCCTCACACTCTCTTTGAGGGACATCAAGAAGTCGTGGCCCACACCACCATGGATTCCTATGATATTATCCAGTGCAGCACCATTCTCACTGGTCTATAACCAGTCATCCTGTGTTCCCTGAGAGGACCATCCAAATTGCCTTCAAAATACTGCTTGGCTAGGGAAAGAATGAACCTACAAGAGGAAAAGCAGTAAGCCAACCACCCAGTGCAGTTAGCTGTGGGCAGTTTGAAGAAGCATTCCTATGAGTCTCCCAAAAAAGAGAGCCCAGTGCTTTTTGAATCTCTGGAAAATGCATCAGGCTCCTCTAAGACAACACAATGCAAACGACAAGCAGTCCCAATAACCTAAAAGAAAAAACAAGAGAAACAAAAGGCAATGTTGGAAGAAGTTTGGGACATAACAATGTACATAGAAGCAGACGTTGATTTGCCACAGGAACAAATCTTCAGAATGCTACTTGGAGTCATACAGGATGTGAAGACAATATTAGAGTAATACAGAATAAGCATGAAATGATAAAGGAGGTAAAGACCAGGTACCAAAGGAAAATATAAGACCTAAGGAATGAGATAAGAACAGCCAGAACAAATTCACAGACTTTGCTAACAGACTTGAGAAGGCAGAGAATTGCACTAGTGACCAACTAGAGCAGTGGTTATCAACCTGTGGGTTGTGACCCCTTTGGGTGGGTGGAGCAACCCTTTCACAGGATCGCCTAAGAACATTGGAAAACACATATTTCCAATGGTTGGGGGTCACAACAACATGAGGAACTGTATTAAAGGGTCACAGCTTTAGTAAGATTGAGAACCACTGTGCTAGATGATAACCTGGCAGACATCAACAAATGGGAAAGGCAGTAAAATAAGATAATCAGAGAAGCTGAAGAAAACCTGTGAACCATGATTGATGTTATGAATAGGAACAACATTAGAATAATTGGGCTATGAGATTAAGACACAACAAAGAAATCCATGGCAAAAAAATTGAGGAAACTCAGAGAAAAACTTGCCCAGCTTAATGAATGAAAACCAGGTAACCATTCAGGAGGAAGAAAGAACACCAGCTAGACTGAATCCCAAGAAGTCACCAAGGCATATAACAGTTGAACTATTCAACTTTTAGGAAAAGGAGAAAATCATAAAAGAGAAGCTAGGGGAAAACAAGCAGTTACCTATAAAGGCACACAAATAAGAATATGCTCAGACCTATCAGAAGAGGGGTAGGATAAAATAATCCATATGTTGAAGAAAAATAACACAAATACAAGAGTTCTTTCTCCAGACAAATTATCTATGAAGATCAATGGAGAAGAATCTTCCCAGACAAGGAAAACCTCAAAGAAACCCAGCCCCAAGAAAGATCCTTGCCAACCCAGTATGGGCAGAACAGCACACATCGTGCACAAATAAGAAACCACCACACAGGATAACTCCACCAAGAGGTCAACCAAAAGAAAACAGACCATAAGAGAGCATTAACTCAAGGGTGGCAAGAAGGCAAGAATGAATCACACACACACACACCACTGATAAGAAAGGGAAGTAGGAAAACACCCAACATAAAAGGCACAAGAAGACATCACAGAGTCCACAGACGTATGTAATAACCCTGAAAATCAATGGACTGAACTCATGCATTAAAAGGCAAAGGCTAGCAGACTGGCTTAGAAAACAACCTATCGATCTGCTGCTTACAAGTGACACATCTCTATATTACAGACAAAATTAGGCTGATAATAAAAGGCTGGAGAAAAATATATCAAGTGAATGGCAATTCAAAAAAAGCAGGGGTTGCAATCCTAATCTCAGACAAAAATTGATCTCAAGGTGCAAGCCATAATGAGGGAAGGAAGGGCACTATATAATGCTCAAAGGAACAGTAGACCAAGAACAAGTGAGCATAATAAATATGTATGTGCCCAAAGAGGGACCCGAGAAGTTCATCAATCAAACACTCCAAAAAATAAAAAAAGAAATCACAGGCTCAACAATTACAGTAGGTGACTTTAATACACCACTCTCAGAGAAAAATAGATCACAAGGAAAGAAATAAGGAAACTCCAAATCTAAACACTAGGATTAAATGACTTGACTGACAGATATTTTCAGAACTCTCCACCCAAATGAAAAATAAATTCACATTCTTTTCAAGCCCTTTGGTACATACCCAAAGATAGACCACATGCTGGAACCCAAATCAAATCTGTGAAAATTCAAGCACATAAAGATCACATAGAATTCTCTCTGACCACTATGCCATAAGCCTGGAAATCAACAAAAGGACAATTAAGAAATTGGAGGATGGCTAACTCTATTTTGCGAAATATGTTCATACAGGCCCAGATCAGAGGTGAAATTAGGAAGTTTCTAGAAACCAAGGAGAATGAGAATACAATGTACCAAAACCTTTGGGACGCAGCAAAGGCAGTTATCAGAGGAAATTTGATAGCAATACATGCATGCATGAAAAAGGAAGAGAGACTTATGATTAATATGCTGACACAAAATTTACAGCAATTAGAGCAAATAATCCTACTACAACAGGATAATCCTACTAATTACAAAATAAAAGAAAAAATACAAACCAGGGCTGAGATTCATGAGAAGAAAAGAAGAAAACTATGGAAAAAATTAATGCAGCTAAAAGTTGGTTCTTTGAAAGGTATAACAGAATCAACAAACCGCTGAAAAACCTAACCAAAGAAAGAAAGCAACAAATTTCAATAGCAAGGATGAGGGATAAAACAGGGGACATTACAATGGACCCTCATGAAATCAAAAGGATAAATTACACAGTAATATGAAGGCATGTACTCCAATGAATTGAACAACTTGGAAAACATGGACAAATATTTGGAAAAACTAGCCCTCCCTAGACAATCCCAGATGTCAAGAATTTCAACAAACCCATAGCAATAGAAGAAATAGAACCTTATCAAGGGATTACCAAGAGAAAATCCCCTGGGCCCAATGGCTTCAAGGTGAATTAGAACAAGAATTCAGGGAAGAACTGACACCAATCATACACAAACTCTTCCAGAACATAGAAAAAGATAACAAATTCCTGAACACTTTCTTTGAAACTAGTATAACTTTGATACCTAAAACAGTCAAGGATCCTGAAAGAATCAAGAACTATAGACCAATTTCCTTAATGAGCATAGATGTAAAAATACCTAACAAAATACTGGTCAATAGAATACAAAAGTATATAGAACAAATAATATAACATGACAAAGTGGGATGCATAGCAGGGAGGCAAGGATGGTTCAACATATGAAAGACCATTAGTATTATTCGCCACATTTACTTGAAAAATTATAAGAACCACATGATAATATGGATAGATGCAGAAAAAGCAGTTGACAACATACAACAGCAATTCCTGTTTATGACACTGAAGATGATAGGAATGGAAGGATAATACCTCAATATAATAAAAGCTGTATCTGAAAAACCAACAGCCAACTTGGTAGTCAATGGAGAAAAGATGAAAACAATTCCACTGAAAAAGGGGACCAGACAAGGATGACCTGTCTCTAGTTTTACTTAACATCGCACTGGAGGTCCTAGCTAACAACATAAGGCAAAGAAAAGAAATCAAAGATATTTTCCTGGGGAAGGGAGAGGTGAACTATTGTTATTCACAGATGATATGATTTTATGTATGGAAAATCCCAAAAGCTCCACAAGGTGAGTGTTAGAAGTGATAGAGGAGTATGTCAGGGTGGCAAGATATAAGATCAACATACAGAAGTCTATCCAACTGCTATACACATCAGACAAGACCACAGAAGAGGGGATCAAAAAGGTAGTACCCTTCACAATAGCCAAGTCCAAATAGAAATATCTAGGGATATACCTGTCTAAAAGAAACAAAAGATTTGTATGAAGATAATTACAGAACACTATTATAAGAAACCAAGAGCGACCTCAACAAAAGGAAGAATATCCAAGGTTCTTGGATCAGAATACTCAATATAGTAAAGATGTCAGTTTTGCCCAAGGCACTATATAAGTTTAATGCAATCCCAATACAAATACCATCGTCTTTCTTCAAAGAATTGGAAAAAAAAACTATTTCCAACTTCATATGGAGAGGGAAGAATCCCAGAATAAGCAAAGAACTCCTCAAGAAGAAGCATGGAGTAGGAGGGCTTGCTTTACCTGACTTTATCACCAATTATACAGCAGCAGTGGTCAAAACAGTGTGGCATTGGTATAATGATAGATACTCAAACCAATGGAAAAGAACTGGAAATCCAGAAATAAAATCATCAGCTTACTGATAAGTGGTGCTTGACAAAAATGGTTATCTACCTACAGAAAAATTTAGCAAGAGCCTTACCTCACTCCATGCACAAAAATAAACTCAAGGTACATCACAGACGTTGAAGTAAAATCCCCAAATTCTATGGTCATCAATGAGGGAATTGTGACAAACCTGAGAACTTTGGCACAGGGGAATACATAGGCTATCAGAAATACGGAAGGACACAGATACAGATGAGGCACAAATTGACAAGTGGGACATACTGAAGATAAAATGCCTATGTACATTGAAAGACTTCACCAAGAGAGTAATAAGAGTCCAAGGACTCAGAAAACATCTTTAGCAATGACACATCAGACAAAGGCATTATTACTAAAATCTACAGTACTCTGCTAGCTTCCAAAAAGAAAAAAGCTAATTGCCCACTGAGGAGGTGGGCAAAGGACCTGAACAGAAGTTATACAAGGGTGGAAATCTAAGTGGCCAATAAACATATGAGAACATGTTCCTGATCATTAGCCATAAGAAAAATGCAAATTAAAACAACTATGAGATACCACCTAACACCCTCAAAGATAGCCCAATTCAAAATATCAGAAAGTAACAAGTGTTGGAATGGCTATAGGGAGACAGGAACTCTCATCCACTGCTGGTGGACCTGTAAGTATGTACAGCCACTATGGAAATCGATCTGGCAATATGTAAGTAAAACAGCTGGAGTCAAGTTATCATATGACCCAGCAATCCCCCTACTGGGCATATACCCAGAAGAGGGAAGAAACATACCAAGGCTAGACATCTGTGTTCCAATGTTCATCGTGGCACACTTCAAAATTGCAAGGAGTTGGAAACATCCCAAATTGCCATCAATGGATGAATGGATTAAAAAACAATGGCACATATATACAACGGGGTTCTAAGCATCCTTGAAAAGCAGCGATGAACACATGAAGCACATCGCTGCATGGGAAGAAATTGGAGGAAATTATGCTAAGCGAAGTAAGTCAAGCACAAAAGGACAAGTACATGATGAATTTGATGAGGTAAGCTTAAAAAGGCAAAAAGGGTATAGGGGAAAAGCTACTATATACATACATTCTTGGGGTGGGACACAGGTAGCATGGCAGGGGCCAGACCCAATCGATGGTTACATATGGCACCTAACTAAAAAGGAGGAGGAAAGAAAGGGAAAAAAAGACATAGGTATCTGGGGGAACAGGGCACTAATCAACCCAAGGTGATGGTATTGTTTATATCTCCACAGGAGAGGGAGAAAGGGATCAGACTTCAACCCAGTACACCAAGATGTGAATGAACATACTGGCATGAGGCAGGAAACCAATAGAGAAGTCTGCGGGGCAAGCCCCAATACCAACTATGTGGAATCCACCCCCACCCCAAAGAATGCACTTCAGAGGACCGCACTGAAGCTATTGCTCAGGGAGAGGGGCACGTGTGATCAGAGCAAACAAAGAGGGAAGGTGAGACAGTGAAACATATCCTGGCCCACCAACCCAAGGATGATATTCCTGTTCAGAGCAGCCAATGCACAGGCAGAACCATAGGATCTGGCCCATCATGAGACACGACGTCCCTCACTGACCCATTGCACTAAAAGGGACAACACTGGAAACATAATGTGGGCACTGTGCCCGTTCTGACCCCACCACACCTGGGTGAAACACTAAGGACCTGCAACAGAGCAGCTAGGGGAGTAGAGCAATGAAGTCCAAGCAAATGCCAAAAATAAACTTTGGGACCAGAGTGTGGCATCCCATCTTACTGGACCAGAAAATACTCCCTAAAGGTCAACAGACTATTTAAATGCTTTTCTTGTTTTGTCGTGTTTTGTTGTTATTGTTGTTGCTTTGTTTTTCGTTTCTTTTGCTCTGTTTTGATTTTGTGCTTATTATTGTCTCTTCAGGTCCATCAAGATAAGATAGGTGGGACAAATAATCTGGAGGAGAAAACCATGTGACTGATGGTTCTGGGTTGTGGGGGGTGGGGGCACAGGAGAGGGGAAGGCAAGGAAAGGAAGGGAGTTGTCAACCAACCCAGGGATAAGGAAACAACAAGTGATCTAAAATTGATAGCAAGGTGGGCATAGGATGCCTGGTGGAGCTTGATCAAGGGCCGTGTAGCCTATAGGAATTACTGAAACCCAAATGAAGGCCAAACATGATTATGGGACAAGAGAAAAGTAAAAGGAAATAGAGGAAAGAACTAGGAGGCAAAGAACATTTAGAGAGATCTAAGTACATGCATGTACATAAGTAAATATTTATATATAATGATAGAGAAATAGATCTATGTGTATATTATTTATATGTTAAGTATTACAGTCGCAGATGGATATTTGGCCTCTGCTCAAGTACTCCCTCAATGCAAGAACACTTTGTTCTAATAACCCAGAGTTCTGTGATGTTCGCCTTCCTGGAAATATTGCTGAAGACAAAATGGGTGCATAAGCAAATGTGGTGAAGAAAGCTGATGGTGTTTGGCTGTCATATGATATAGCACCGGGGGTCTTAAAGGCTTGAAGATAAATGAGTGGCCATCTTGCTGAGAAGCAACAAGGCCCACATGAAATAAGCACACTAGCCTGTGTGATCATGGGGTGTTGAAGGGATCAGATATCGGGCATCAAAGTCCCAGAACAAAAAATCATATCACTGTGAATGAGGGGGAATGCGAAGTGGACAACCAAAACCCATCTGTAGACAACTGGACATCCACCTACAGAAGGGTCACAAGGATGACATGAGCCAGGTAGGGTGCAGTATAGCATTGATGAAACATACAACTTTCCTCTAGTTCTTTAATGCGTCCTCCCCCCACTATCATGACCGTAATTCTACCTTACCAATTGACTAGATCAGACCATGTACACTGGTACAGATAGGAGCTGGAAACACAGGGAACTCCTCTGCACCAATAATGAGAGTAGTAATACCAGGAGGGGAAGGGGAAGGTGGGGGGAGAAAGGGGGAACCGATCACAATGATCTACATAGAAGCCCCTCCCTGGGGGTTGGACAACAGAAAAGTGGGTGAAGGGAGACATCGGTCAATGTAAGACATGAGAAAAAAATAAAAATTATCATTGATTCATGAGGGAGGGAGGGTGGGGGAGGGAGAAAACGAGCTGGTACCAAGGGTTCAAGTAGAAAGAAAATGTTTTGAAAATGATGGTGGCAACATATGTACAAATGTGCTTGACACAATGAATGTATGTATGGATTTGGTAAGAGCTGTACGAGCCCCCATAAAATGTTTAAAAGAAAAAGAGGGAAGGCTTATGAACAACCTGCAATATGCTGATGACATAATCTTTTTTTATTATTAATATATATCATATCACGTCACAGTTTAATCACATCAAGCAGAATTGGACAATTGCTACTACAATCAGTTTCCAAACATTTTTTTTCTATAAGGACCCCTTAACCTCATCTCCCCTTCAGCCCCCAGTCCCCCCACTGAAACCTCCTCTCTCTGAAACCCTTATCTCCTTGGTGTCTCCATAGTTCATCAATCCTGGATTTCATCTACCACAAAACAGAAAACATAAGGTACCTTCAAGTGAGTGCCCTAAAATGGCATGACATTTCTGAGATAAATCTTAATATGGACAAGCAATATCCAAACAGAATAATGCAAACACAAGATACAGACAATTTGAGAAAGTCAATGAGGCTCAACATGCCTTATGTAAGGGGGAATCTACTGACAAAGTTTTAACTGTGCAAGTCAGATTTACGCTTTTGAGATTCTACACTCATCTCTCCAAACGTTGCAGTGTAATAACCTTTCCTCCCATCCTTCAATCGTAGGAAGAGGGAGTTCTCCAGAGACTTATTTCCTAGGTAGTTCCACACATGAACTCTCACTCTCAACCGTAGCCTTCTTGGACTATCATTGTCAACTGTAGCCTTCTGTCCATCAAATTCTCACAATTTAGGCCTTTATATAGACCCTCCTGACTTTTGTTATATGGTTTACCATATTTTGGTGACTGATAATGGTTTGGTTCTTCTATGTGGACTTATTTGACATTTCACTTAGATGGTTTCTTGTTTGGAAACAAGCATTAACACCCCAGATTCTATTTTATCTGCCATCTGGGCACCCTGAACACCCCAATTCCATCTGATCTCAGACCTTAAGCAGAGTCGGGCCTGATTAGTACTTGGATGGGACACACAACTTGCTTGCTAAAAATGGGGAGGAATTGAAATACATATTGATTAAGATAAAGGATTGTTACCTTCAGTATGAATTACAACTCAATGTAATCTCACAACTGAACCAATCATGATACACGAAGAAAAGAGGGAAGTTGATAAGGATTTCGTCTTCCTTGGATCCACAATCAATAGTCATGGAAGCAGCAGTGAAGCGGTCAAATGACACATTGCATTGGGTAAATCTGCTGCACAAGAACCCTTTATAGTATTGTAAAGCAAGGGTGCTACTTTGTGGACTGTGGTGCACCTGACTCAAACCATGGTCTTTTCAATTACCTGATGTACATGTGAAAGGTGGACATTGATAGGAAGATCAAAGAATTGACAGATTTGAATTGTGGTTCTGCTGAAGAATATCGAAAGTATCATGGACTTCCAAAAGGACAAATCAATCTGTTTTGGAAGAAGTAAGGGTAGTGTGCTCTTTAGAGGCAATAATTGTGAGACTTCATCTTACATATTTTAGGTATATTGTCAGGAGAGATCAGAAGGACATCGTGATTGGTTAAGTAGATTGGTTAAGCAGCAAAAAGAGGATACCTCTCAACAAAATGGGTTCCCCCAATGACCGCAGCAGTGCGCAGCATAGGAGCAATTGTGAGGATGGTGTAGGACTGGGTAGTGTTTCATTTTGTTGTGCATGGGCTTGCTATGGCTTGGAGCCAGCTTCATGGTAGCTAACCACAGCAACTGTATTAACCTGCTAATCTCCCCTTTGCTATGCATCCTGGAAGGGCTTCTAGGACTCTTAATTTATGAATAATTCCACAGTAATGTCAAAAATACAGTTATAAGAGTAATTTTTTGTGCACAATTGCACACTTCCTTTGTTTAGAATAGCACTCATATCATAATAAAGTAGCTATATCTCCTGATCAAACTACTTAGCTTCTCTGGTCCTCACTTTCCTGAACTACATAAAGTTAAATCTCCAAAAGAAAAAATTAAAAATAAACACATCATTACTCTTATCGGCATCAACAGCATTATTATTATGATCTGATCATTTATCTTTATTTTGTGTTCATAGCTATTCTATTAATGTAAAGTGCCTCCGATTTTTGATGGACAGAGTAAGGTATAAATGACAAATAAGCAGTTGATGGTCATAAAAGAGTACAAAACAATAAATTATATGGAACTCAGCAATGTAATTTTATGCACACTGAAATCGCTTTAATTTCATTAAGCAAGTTTTAGTGAGCTCCGTCTTTGAAGGTTGTAAGCTCGTGTTACATGGGCTTGTGATCGCCAATTTTATTTGACGGATTATTGGTAGTGAGTATATTAAAGCCCTTCACTAAATATTAGTTATATTAATGCTAAGTGAGTGCTAAGAACTTCATCCTGGGCCTCCTTGCACTCATAATGAATGCAGGATATGTTATCTATGTTTCTCCATTATTGAAAATACATTTTTCCTAGAGAATATATTTTTACTCACCCAAATTAATTACCACAGATTATTTTTTGTTTCTATTAAAAATTCATAAGTTCATTGAAATTATGCATGTCAACCCTTAGAAAAACTACAGCTGACTGAAAAAATATAGATGTTTTATAATTCCTTAATTGCTATTCAATGATTTCAACCTTAGTCTTATAGAAGAAATTTCTTAGATCTATTAGGAGGTTACATCACCTATACACAATTATATATTATGGACATTTGATAATTTGCATTTATTTCATTAAACTGTAAAACTTTGTTAAGATACATATTAAAATGCAGATATAGGGAGCATTATTTATTTTATCATTGTCTCTTGTGATTTTAAATTAGGTCAAGAATTTTAACGAATGCAGTATAATATCCAACTCTATCAGCACTAATTATCATCATTCTAATGTGTATAAAGGACCATTTTGGGTAATTATTGTCAAATACAGATAATAAAAAGAGAAAAGTCTGTCCCAGTACCAAAATTTATAACATTAAAAAATTATAATGAGGCCAACTATGCACTATGCCAAATCAATCAGTTAAGAAAAGGATAATTTACACGGGAAGTACATTGTTTGATGGACACAACGCCAATTAACTAATTTGAAACAATGCAGTTAACGAAGTTGTCTGGATTTTTTTTAATGTACAGATATCCTTTGTTTTATGTTTCAGTGTCATGTAGCTGTAATAGGTGATAAGAGAAACAATATTGAACAGAGAGGTTAAGTGATTTAATTTTGAAGACATTCCTGTTGCAGAGGCCACATTTAATAAATCAATGTGTTTAAGATGCTTGGAAATCTATGGATTAAAGCTTACTTTGCTGGTGGAGTGCCTAGTAATCATTATACATTGCAGACCTATGTACAACACTAAGCTTTTGCCTTTTTTAGTTGTCAATAATGCTATACATCTCCAGGTAGTTCCAAAACTCCCATTCACCAAACATTAGCTTACCTTCTTCAACAGAAATCATACACTTCTTTATAGCAATAGATCAAATTCTATGCTACCTTTCCTCTGCTTTAATTAAGGGTGCTTGACAAATGTAATTTAGAACATCAATATAATAGGTATAGTAAGTAGAACATAAATAATTCATTATTTGAGCCTAAAACAATTGTCTTTTGAGCGTATTCTCTACTCACCAGTATAGAAGAGTCAGGTGTGTGACCGGAGGAAAAGAATGGTCCAGATTCTCTTTCTGTAAAGGAAAACACAATGTCAAGGCGACAAGTTTGCCCTGGAGGCATTTGATCAGCAATTCTCATTAATTGTAAATTGGATGCTATCACTTAGTTTTGACTTCATTCCATGATTTGAATTCCGTGTAACAGTTTAACGAGAATATATTGTTTAGGACAGGGTGATATTATATTAATAATATATTTTAAAAAAATCTTTGTGTCTCCCCAAAGACAAATCTGTAGCTATTTAATCAATCATTTCAATCAATGAATCATTATAGGCAGTCATTTTTCATCATAAAATCTAGCTGGGAAAGATGCAAACATTAAATTCAAATGAAATTTCAGAAATAACTATAACAGTCACTAGAATAATCAAATTATGAATTGATTATGATTATGGAATCGTCAATATATCAGATAAATGGAACATAGAAATTATCCAACCAATCTATGAAGAAAAACACTACGTCTTAAGATGTATCTGGGCCGACAAGTTCGTCAGCTACAGAAGCTGAGTGCAGACTCCATTTGCTGTTTTGATGCCTCCTTTGCAGTGTCATCACACTGTGCCCTTGGGATTTCTTTACAACATAGGGGACTTTATCCCAGGAGTCGTTTTAGGTTTTCTGCCAAACTTAAAGCTGTGCTATGTCATACATTGAGGTAATTCATAGTAATTCACTTAAAATAATCATTTTCTACATTTATACCCCCTCGAACCATCACAACTTTCCATTGGGGGACCAAGTTCATATCATTTAATCAGTACCTCACATCCATGACACCGAAAATCCACAAAGTCAAGGAGCATATATGCTAGACTGGGTTGGCTAGAGAAACAAATCCAGGGAGTCTCATGTATATATCAGAAAGAGCTTTATATCAAGAAAAAATTATATATCAAGTAAACATTCCAGTCGAGTCCAGATCAAGTCCATAAGTCTGATACTTCTCTATAAGTCTGATAGTAGTCCATTGATCCCTCTTGAGACTCACTCAGTCACAAGCAATGATGCCAAATACAAGACCACAGGCCAATGGGTGAAAAGTCTTGTGAATCCAATGGTGGTTGAAGCATCTCAGCTTTGTCGTGGGTCTCCATTTGGCTCCTCCAGGGCTCTGAGTGTCTCAACAGCAGGAAGGTGAAGTATAAAGAACTATAGACTGGCCAAAGAAATGTCCAAAGAGACATTTCTCTTGTTGTACCTCCAATGAAGGTGCGACCTGATTGACAGGCTAAACTCTGCCCACAGGTTCCTATTGGAGCCATATTGGCACAAAAAACCCTACCTGTCACAGGATATTTATCCTCTGTTTGTTAATTTAGTGCCTAGCTATCACTTTGGTGTCTAACATACAAGGGTAAGTTAAAAATTACTGCTGCAAAATCTTAGTAAACTTTATGAAATAACAATATCAAAATGTGAAGCTACTACTTCTTGACATATCCCTTATCTAGGTCTATTTACTTCTGAAAGAACTGTTTATGTCTAATACTTCCCTAATAATTGTGGTTTGTGATTTTATCAAAATGAAATGGCAGCTTTGGCAAAACATGATATTTCTTTGAAATGAGTTCAGAGAACCAAAATAAATCTGAGGGGGAAATATCACAATTGTAAGGTGGCTGGGTTAAATTT
>NW_022111372.1:63937856-63939099 GCF_000313985.2 Echinops telfairi
TTTCTACTAATCAGAAGTCTGCTCAAAAGGCTGAACTTATGGCAGTAATATATGTATTTGAAACATTATCTAATACTTTGTTTAATCTTTATTCAGATTCACAATATGTGGTTAAATTGTTTCCATTCCTCCCCAGAAAAGCACTATATTTGATTTATTGACTAAATTACAAAATTTAATAAGCAAACAAATTAAAATTTTTTATAGGGCATGTTAGATCTCACAGTAGTAACCTGCCAGGTCCTATACATGAAGGAAATAGGCAAGCAGATGCCTTGTCACGACCCATGATTTTATCCATAGAACAGGCCTCCAAGAGTCATGGTTTGCATCATCAAAATGCTAATGCTTTGAGATTACAGTATCACATATCCAGAGAAGCTGCATGAGAAATTGTTAAAAAGTGTTCCGTGTGCCCAACCTAGGCTCCAACCTTACCAACTGGAGTCAATCCTCAAGGATTGATGCCTAAAGACATATGGCAGATGGACGTTGCTCATATCCCTAGTTTTGCTAAACTTTCCTTTGTACACGTATGCATAGATACTTTCTCACACACAGTCATTGCTTCAGCCCGTACTGGAGAAGCATTTAAGGATATAATTCAACACCTGTTGTTATTTTGGGGCAGCCTAGAGAGATAAAAGCTGAGAATGGCCCTGCTTATACTTCTATTGCTTTTAAGAACTTTTGTTCCACCTTTGGGATTAAGCATATTACAGGAATTCCATACAACCCTCAAGGACAGGCCATAGTAGAAAGAGCTCATCAAACACTTAAAAACCAAATCCAGCGTTTGCAGGAAGGAGAGCTTAAATATCACTCTCCACATAATATTTTACAGCATGCTATGTGTGTCATAAATCATTTAAATTGTAGTTCAGAAGGATACACACCCAAGTATCTACATTTTCAGGGTCCTGACATTAAGCCTAAACCACTGGTAAAATTGAAAGATTTATTAACTGGGACCTGGAAAGGCCCAGACGTCTTACTCACTCTTGGCGAGGATATGCTTGCATCTTTCCACAGGTACTGACTCTCCTGTGTGGATTGCAGACCGATTCATTCGCCCCCATGACGGGCCTGCTGCCTCTTCCTCCTTACAGCAGTGTCACCTGCTACTTGGAAACCATAAGGTAAACAACTGACTCCTCTCCTGATGAATTCCGACAGGCTTTGTGTCCAGCCCCTCCAACTCACACTCCAGTACGCTAGTCACCTCCTCCCCTCTCGGGGGCAG
>NW_022111372.1:63940658-63942314 GCF_000313985.2 Echinops telfairi
TGGGTCTGTGTCACTCCTTTAATTTACAATGAATCAGAAGTCCCATGGGAAAAGGTTAAGAATCATGTTTTGGGAGTATGGAACCATTCAGACATTTCTTTATATTTAGCCTCTTTACATGCCAGTATAACAGCCATCAGTCACTCTGGAAGCTCTGTACTACCAGCTTCAGAAGTGGCCAAATCTTTGTTAGAAAAAATAACTGGATATGTTACACGAAAGTTCTGGTTATCAATTTCTGTTAATCTGAGAGTTGCAGCTTTGATAATCCTCTTCTTGTTCTCTTTCTTCCAGTTGTCTTTTGATTGACCTTCCACAGTTTACACTCCATGCAGGTAGAAATCCTAAGGCTTCACTTGAAAAATAACAAAAAAGGGGGAGATGTTGGGAGCCATCCCAACCATGCTGTCTAGCAAAGCTACAGCCTGGTGGAAGGAGCTTCTGCAGAGCAGAAGTTCCCAGGGAGGGATTCCAACATCCCTCAAATATTTGCAGTTGTTAACTCCATTCTTGAGAATTTTGTGCATTGTCATGTTTACAGACCTTATAGTGGTTTTTTATCAGGTTTTAGTAGAAACAATAAGGGTGATTTTGGAGTTAATCATAAAGCATTGTTTTTATGTAGTGGCTTGCAAAACTTTATGGTATAAATAAAGTTGTTTGGGAGAACTCAGCAGAGATTGCTTCCACCAGAACATCTCTTGTGTCTGTCTGGTCTGTGTTCGCTGACTCCACATCTCCTTCAGGCATCCAGTTCAGCCCTCCCTCCCAGAGCTGGACTCCGTCACATTGGTGTAGTGTTTATGTGTTGGGCCTCAAGCCTTAGGGTCAACAGCTGCTCACTGGGGCAAAGACATGGCTCCCTATCCCTGTGAAGAGTTACAGTCTCACAAACCCACAGGGACAGAGATAGTTGTATCCTGCCCTACAGGGTTGCTATGAGTCAGCACTGACACTACTGCAGTGAGTTTAGTTTTCTTGTTTTGTTTTGGCATTGCTGTAACAACAACAACAACAAAAATCTTTGGAACAACTTTCTTTACCAATGCAGTTTTAAATTAAAAAAAAAAAAGATTTCCATATTAACCTCCTCTGATCATACTGTATACTTCAGGAAGATCATGATCACCTCCTTAGAATGTGAGAAAACTCTCCCGAAATCTTAGGAACCTTCTAACCTCTCTGCCTTGAACTTAAATGGTGCATATCTCTTTGTACTTTTTTTTAAAAGGCATCCGGTAAGATGAAGAAAGGTGTATTATTTAAAAACCTACGTAGATATGAAGAAGTGCAGCCAGAATTCTCTGTAGATGCAAGGATGGGAGACTTCCTCTCAAGTATTTAGGACATGTTGTCAGCGGAGACCAGTTCTTGACAAAGGACATCATGCTTGCTAAAGTTAGAGCCAGTGAAAAGGAGGAAGGTCCTTAACAAAATTGATTGACACATTGGCTGCAACAATCCACTCAAATATGAGAACAATTGTTGGGAAGGTGTAGGACCAGATGGAGCTTCATTGTTTTTGTACATGGGGTCGTTGTGTGTAGGACTAACTTGATGTCACCAAAATACAACATGATAACCTAGTATGAGCCCTGGTGGCATGATGGTTGCCTGTTTGGTTGCTAATGGCAAATCCGGCAGTGGGAAAGCACA
>NW_022111372.1:63943116-63947912 GCF_000313985.2 Echinops telfairi
ATAACTGTCACTTTTCTACTGTTATGGATCATCATGTAAATATCTGATACACAGGATGCATTTTCATTGTTACAAATTGAACATAATTAAAGCATAATGAATCATCACAAAGCAATATATAATTATATAGTGTGAAATATTTATTCCCAATTGTAAATCAGTGAAATTTTGTCTTGAAGCATGGTGTAACATGGATAAGAGTCTTCACGCTGGGTACTCATATGTGGGCGTATCTGCATGTGGCGGACCCTGCCTGGAGCCGGATAGGGGAGCCGTGTCCGGTTCCTAAGACCATCGGAAATATGTGTTTTCCTATGGTCTTAGGTGAGCCCCCTAAAAGGGTTGCGCCCCAAAGGTTGAGATCTGCTGCTGTACACTTTTTTTCTATGTTGCAGAACTTCTCTCAGAGGTGTTAATGTATGAGTATTACTGCACACAGAGCATAATATATAGTTATATAGTACATGGAGCCCTGGTGGTGTCGTGGTTACACGTTGGGCTGCAATCCACATGGCTGGCAGTTCAAAACCATCAGCAGTTCCAGGAGAGAAAGACAGGACATCTACTCCTGTAAGCATTTACAGTCTCAGAAACCCACAGGGAGTAGCTCTGAGTCAGCACTGACGCCATGGCCGTGAGACAGAGACAGTACTATGTTGGGTTTACTTGATGGCAAATTCTTTTGGTGAACGATTTTATTAATTTGTTGCCACAGAATAATTTGGAAGATTCTGCTCTACTCCGTCCTTTAGATCACATTCTCTTTATCATGCTTTGAGACAAACCCTAGACATTGTTCTGTGTTTATTCCACATTCCATCCATAGAATAGCTGACCCCATTTTACACACATGGAATCATCCTGGTAGCAGAATCCTTGGGTTAGCTTGATGAAGAAAATAAGAGTGGGGTTCACTCTTTCTGAGACCCCTGCAACAACAATTTTTCTTTTCAGTCATCCACTGAATAACTCTGGGTCTTCCATTTCATATTGAGACAGTAAAAAGGGTTCAGCAGAATGATTGCTGATGCCCATTCCATCATAAAACATTCCTCTGTATCCACTGCATGTTTTACAAAGAACCAAGTAAAATGATCTAGGGCAGCGATTCTTAACCTGTGGGTCGTGACCCCTTTGGGTGTTGAACGACTCTTTCACAGAGATCACCTAACACCATCAGAAAACACATATTTCTGATGGTCTTAAGAACCGAGATACTGCTCCTCTATCTGTCTCCAGGTAGGTCCGCCCACATGCGGATACACTCACATACCAGTACTCGGAATGAAGACTGTTACCCATGCTATGCTACACCATGCTTCAAGACAAAATTTCATTTATTTGTAATTAGGAATAAATATTTCACAATATACAATTACATATTGTTTTTGTGATGAATCACTATGCTTTAATTATGTTCAATTTGTAACAATGAAAATACATCCTGCATATCAGATATTTACATGACGATGCATAACAGTAGCAAAATTATAGTTATGAAGTAGCAACGAACATAATTTTATGGTTGGGGGTCACCACAACATGAGGAACTGTATTAAAGGGTCATGGCGTTAGGAAGGTTGAGAACCAGTGATCTAGGGTCTAGAAATAAGAATCAAAGATGATTTTAGACAGGGAAAGAAAGTGAGTGTTGATTTCTAATATTTAATGAGAAAATACATACTTGGCCTGATTTTAGAGAAAATTCCCTCACCCATGGTATGGTCCCCCAAACTGGATTATCTAAAAATAGAATTTTTTTTTTTTCAGATTGTGAAACTGAAATGCAAATTGAAAATTCAAATCCCTAATAAACTATAAACCAGAGTACTCACATCCTTGAGTCAAACAATCTGCAGTCTAGGAGTGTTAATTTGTGACAATTAAAAGGGGGATGGCATGCAAAGACCTATGTGGAGGTGTAGACATTTAACTAAACCAATTAAACTTGTTATATAAGCTTGCTTGGAGGAGAAAGGTCAGTGAATGAGTTTCCTTAGAAGGTCACATTTTTATTTTTAAATTTATAAAATCTCCTACTT
This sequence comes from Echinops telfairi, assembly GCF_000313985.2. Classification (NCBI taxonomy): domain Eukaryota; kingdom Metazoa; phylum Chordata; class Mammalia; order Afrosoricida; family Tenrecidae; genus Echinops; species Echinops telfairi. The sequence continues at coordinate 63,945,159 of NW_022111372.1, forward strand.
GATTAGGTTCTTGTTCTTCTTTTTATTTGTTTGTATCATATTGTTTTGTGTTTTTTAAAATTATGGTTAAGAATTTAACTCAAATGTTTACTTTACAACTTGATAGAGAAACAGGGTTCACTTACAGGTCAATTTTAACTCTGAAGTAAAACAAGAGCAGCCATTGAAAATCAGACCTTCCTCTATGTTACAAAAATGTGCTACAAATTGATTACAAGTTTATGTAAAATCCCATCCCAGTTGGAGTTGACTTTCAAAGTCATCTGCTGAAACTAGCTCAGCAATTACCCTTGAGTTACCTTGACTCAGGGGACCTGGGAGGCTCAGAAGGACACTCACTGGCTCCATAGTTTTCTGTCGTTGGCTATTGGTAGTTCACCCCTCACATTACAGACGTGAAATGAAGGCTAAGGAAAATGAAGTCCTTCCATAAGGAGAATCGAACTGGGTCCAGAAGCCAGGCATTCTGGCTCTGGGTGCAGAGATCTTCTTTCTCTTTCTTTTAATCATCACAAACCAAACAAAAATTAGTAGAACAATTCAGAAAGGCCTCACGCAGGATTTGCTTGTGGAATCAGTGTGCATTTGTCCCATGGAATTTGTTATCTGCAATTGTGTTCCTGTTATGGGATTTGTTGTTCTGTTTTCTGACTCTGCACTTGATTTGCAATTCTGGGCCACAGCAATATGCTTCCCCTGTGCATTGAGCTGTGGTCAGCGACTTCAATGTGTCTCCCGGTGATTTGCGAGCTAAATTGTTACGGCTCCACCTAGTGGATAATTCACACAGAGGCTGACTTGCCCAGGAGATGCGGCGGCATCCTCACAGAAGGGCATGGTGCACACAGCTGCCTTCATGACCGGCTGTAAACTAAAGACTGTTAGGGAGTAATCATAGTATCATTATTATAGTGCATGGGGTGTGTGTGTGTGTGTGTGTGTGTGTGTATTCAGCTTTCTCGTTACCTCAAGTACTTCTAGAGAATTTTTTTATCGCGTGTGGAGGATGTTGCTTTGTATGAAGAGAGAAACAAATCAGAAGATGGTATGATTAGAACTCAACGTGAAAAAGGCAATTCCTGAAAATGTTCTAAATGTGCACACAGACACATGCACCAGTCGCTGATGTTTGACTTCTCTCCCCTCAAGTTCCTTCAAAGTCTAAATACAAAAGCAAATTCAAATCAGGCTGCAGTCACTGGGTAAACAATCTCACCTGTCTGCCAGCTTCCTGGCCTGAGAGCTGTGCTCAGTGCTCAGAGAAGCCCTGGCTTGTTTAGATGCACCATCTGCCACTTGCTTTCTTTGTAAGGTGACATGACGAAAAGAGCGAAATGATCCAGTTAGTATGCTGTGATCCTCTGAAAGGGGAGACAACGCTGCCTTCAAGAAGTCTGATCTCCAGAACGTTCACACATGCTGTGTGTGTGTGTATGTGGGAGAGGTCAACTAAAAAAACCCAAACAGATAAAACCAAACAACTTCTCCAGCACAGCCAACATGGGTGCTTTCCCCTTCTCTTCCCCACTGCCCCCTCACCTTGCAGGGGCTGTGAGGAGCCGAGGAGCTTGTACTCCATTAATGCCCTTTCTATGCAAACCTCCCAGGGACGCTTTGTTCCCCAGTTTAAGTACAACTGCTTCCTGAGAAGAACTGACAAAAACAACTGCTGCTGATTTTCTTTTATTCAAATCAAGTGTATTTTTTATCCTTTTTATCAACATCTACAGAGTGTTCAGAAAGCTTTTGCATTGATAGCAATTTTAAGAATGTCCTTGACATGAACAGTTTCTATATTTGATACACAGCTTCTTATGAAGGAAGCGTATCATAGTCTAAGGCTGAGTTAGCATAAACATCCCAGAATCACAGGTAAATGACACCTGGCATGTAGCATATATCCACTAAAGAGTTTTTGAATTGTCTTTGCAAGGTGCTTTGTGATGTCATAGGTTTGATTTGACATGGCTCCTGAGACGAGCGGCTAAGCAGCTGACGAGAGTACTCCAGAAGGCCAAGACCGGTAGTTCAAGGTTAAAGACCCTGGAGTTTATAATCAAGATCTGGATTCAAGCCAACACTGTCCTTTAGTTGGATAACCATTTTGTGACTTAATTTCCCTGGGCACAAATTGGAGCAGTCAGACTAGTATCTAATAAGAAACATTTTGGTGATATTAAGATGTAAAAAGTCTGTACTGGGCACAGTATAATAAGCACCTATTAAATTCTGTCTATTTATAGATGGCATATTTGAAGACATTGGACTGTTTTGTTTTTTCATCAAAAAGGCTTTTATTGGAAACAAAGGTTTTACTTGGGAAGAAGGGAAGAACAATGGGAGTAGAGGTGATTGATTACGAAATATGGTTTATTCACCATATTCTGAAGTGGTTCTTTTTTGAAGCAAAGGAAATCTGATGTTACAATCTTTCTACATAGTACAAGTTAGATAGGAAATGCTTGGCAAAAGAATGAAGAGAGTTATGCATAGAAAACTAGGAAAAGGTGAAAAGGTACAACTTCTATTCCATCTTCTGGAAGTTGATAGATTAACGACATGGAGAACAATTGCACAACAAACTAGCAAAATGACCACCTCGAGAGTTAATAACTCAAATTGTTGCTACTGGACCAAATGAATGTATAAATGAGTTATCCTTATTAAACAGAGAGTATTGAGCCAGAGGCATGTGAAAAAAATAGAGTGGACTGATGGGAAGGTCAAGAGCTTGGGAACAAGAGAAATAAGACA
>NW_022111372.1:63948756-63954315 GCF_000313985.2 Echinops telfairi
TGGGTGGTGATTTGTTGCAGCAGCCATAAGAAACAAATAGGATCAGCCTCTCTGGAGAATGCAAGGAACTCAGAACTTTAATGCATATCCACTGCGAAACACCTAGAGGGCCTTTACTAAGAAAGGAGGAGAGTCTAGAGCAGAGATGATCAATTTTAATTGCTGAGTTGAGGGAGAGTCTGCCTTCTTAGACCACTCTTAGAAATCCCCAAGGCTGGAGTTTCTGGGTTGATGCTCTATCAGATCATCTCATTGTGCTATCAAAACTTTGGTAGATAATTTGATAAGATGCAGCTAGAGATGATGGCTGACAGTAGCAGAATGATGCGGTAATAAAGGGCAAAGCATGTACAGACTGGTGGATAATGAGGCTGCCCAGCCAATAAAAAACAAATAGAGAAACACCACCACCACCACCAAATAAATGAAATAAAACAAAAGAAAACCTTGGAAATAGACAAATGACTAGCCTCTTGTGCTTACAGAGGAAGGTATTCAAGCCTTGTCAGTAGAAACCTAACATGGGAAATGCTTGTGCTCACCTGTGGGCATGCACACAAACACCGAGGCGCACACACAGGACATTCAAACTTGATAATGTTGGGTTCAGTGGTGGAACTAGTTCTTTCCATGAGGGAGACCCAGATTTTATTTTAAGTCCCACTCGCTGCTTCATGGTGTGTGTGTGTGTGTGTGTGTGTGTGTGTGTGTGTGTGTGTGTATCTGATCCTGGATGTGCCCGGTGGCATCATGGTTACCTGTTGGGCTGCGAACCAAGAGGTCAGCAGTATGAAGCCCCAGCCCCTCTGTGGGACACAAACTCGACTCCCGTCACTCCACTCACAGGAGCAGGACACGATGAGGCACAACGGATTGGATGTCAGTGAGTTTAATTTTCAATTTTGGAAGAAATTATCATGATTTAAATGCAGTTTGTATTTGTATCTATGTGTATAGTTACAGATCCACACAGACTAGAATAGCGTTTCTCACACATTGTTGTGTTGCTAGGTGTGGCTGAGTCCATTTCGACGAAACAGAACAATGTTCCATCCTGTGCCTCCTCACATGTGTTGCTGTGCTTCGGCTGCTTCTTGCAGCTACAGTAACAGTCTATCTTTTGAGGGTCTTTCTCTGTTTCGTCCACCCTTTGCTTTACCAAACCTTATATCCTACTCGAAGAACAAGTCCCTCCTGTGAGATGACGTCTCATCATTCCTGTGTCTAAAGAGCATTGCAGTTATCCCTCACCAAGAGAGATTTGACCTCAAACTTTAGCATAGGTTAAATATAATTGGATATGTGTTTAAAAATTAAACAAAACAAAAAGCAGATAACAAGTCCACACTTTGGGAACCTTTAACCTAGATATAACAGAGCCTTGGCCACACATTGGTTAAGTGCTTGCTATTAACCACAAGGTCTACAATTTGGTTCCATGAGGTGGGTTGCAGGAGAAAGATGTAGCCATGTGCTTTCATAAAGAATAAAGCCTTGGAAATCCTAACAGGGTGTCCTACGCTGTTCTATCAGGCTACAGTGAGTCCACATCAACTTGACAGAGACAGACTTGGGCTTTTTCCTTTGGGTATAGGTATACAAATTGTCTTTTATCTGTGACTCATTTTTTATTATTATACTATCCTTACATAATTAAATTTAGTTTCATATCCTACAGCGGATAATTATATAGCTCATGGAAAAACCATATGCAGAAATATTAAGAGTCTATGTGACTACCTTCAGTCAATGGAACTAGAGTGGAATAGAACATTTTATATACAGGGTAATAGATTTAAGAGCCTATGTGTGACCCTCAATATCTACCATCTATGCTCAGTACCAATAAACAATCGATGGACGTGTCGTGTTCCAGAAAATGCATCTACAAATGACTACATGGTCCACCTGGGTCCTAGAGCAGGACTCGCCCGCGTTCCCTACAGCCATCTAGTCAGCGCTGACTCAGAGACTGACTCTGTCGACTTTGAAAGCTCTTTCTCCTGCAGCACGCCTGGTGTGTAGAACTGCTAACCTTGTGGATTGCTGTCCAACTCATAGCCATTAAGGCACCAGGACTCCCAGAGCTCCTCTACTGACCCAAATAACATGAGAAGATGAGCACATAGCTTTGCTTGTGTGTGCATTATTTGTTTCCTCAGAGTAACACCACCTTCTGAAAAGCCCTGGTTGCATAGTAGGTTCTAGAGTGGATTGAGAGCTGCAAGGTTAGCCGTTCAAAACCACCAGAAAGATGCGGAGTTCCACTGCTTTAAAGAGTTACTGTCTTGGAAACCCACAGCAGACCATTTTACTGTAGGCTAGCTAAGAGTTGGAACGGACTTGGTGGTAGTGAGTTCTGAGTTTGGACTTATAAATGCACATTGGTTGGCTTTACTAGCCTGGCAGTGGTGTACACATGGTAGAATTCTGACCTGCTATCTGGAAGGTTCAGGTTCCATTTCCAGCCAGTGCATGTCATGTGAAGCCTTGCTTGCTATAATCCTGAACAGATTGAAGCACAGCTTTCAGACTAAGATGGACCAGGATGAAAGGCTTGGCAATTGATTTACCAAAAAAAAAAAAAAAAATCAGTCAATGAAAAGAATGAATGACAATGGTTTCATCCTGTTGGGCATAGGGTACCATGAGCTTAGTGCTAGTTTAATGGCTGCTACTGATCTGGCTCTTGCCAAACTCAGCATTAGCTAAGACTAAAACCATCTGTATCTCCACCTAATACATAATGTAAAGCTAATATTAATTCCATATCGATAACATTATTTCCATATCAAGCTAATTGTTTAGATATTTATTACATAAACCTTTTCAATTTGCCTTTTAATCTCTTTTATTCATAGCTCTTTGGGGAATTTTCAATATTGTCTGCACAGAGGAGAACAGGGCATCTGTTTAGGGAGGAAAAATACAAGGGACTAGGTTGCTTTGACACTTAGATTTTATGTCAGCTTGGACCTGTATGGAAGTGTAGGGGTGGAGTTTAACCTACTGTATATACTCGAGCATAAGCTGAGGCACCTACTTTTACCACAAAAACTGCATTAAAAATGTGCTGAAAAAATCAGCTTATACATGAGTACATATGGCGTTAATCAGGTTACAGTCTGGAGATGTCTTCTTGGAGATCTGCCCATTTATAAGAGAGACACTGGGAACTTTTCCCCTCCTCTAGCCCTTTGCTGTTCTCCTCGCTTGGACTGGGGGTGGGGGGCAGGCACAGTTGGTCTCATGGGGGCTGCTGACCCTGGGAGGCAACTTCTAAGCTGTCATCACCCGGCCATTTTCTTACAGACCTCAAATCTAGGCAATTATGCATGCATCCACAAGTGAGGTCCCTGCATCCCAATTCACACTTCTGCATCATGGGCCTGCAGCGTGTGAGTTAGAAGAGGGCCTAGCTAGCATCAAACTCATGGGATTGAGTGTCACTTGGCTGGAATGCTTTTTCAGGATGTAAAAAATACCTTGATATTAAGTTCGTTCTTATAGATGAGTTTCACTATTTTTGTTTCTCTAGACAACCCAGTCTAACATGGTAGCCTTGCGAAGACCCGGATAAAGTATTTCCTTTGTTACCCTAGCAATTTGCGTCAATGACTCTGAATCCCTGAAATAACTTCCTTTTTTGCTATAATTAGCAGGAGGATTTCCTTATCTTTATCACCAAGTGATCTTACCAGGATTCTCCAGATGTTGCATACCGACTCAAGCTTAAAGTCACACAAATGTGCAAGGAGTTGTCCCCTGCTATGTGCAGCAAAATATGGAGGGAAACGAACTGGGCGAAGGCAAATAACGTTTATGCAGTGTTTTGGGTCAGGGAAATTTTATAATAATATCTACTGAGAATGTCAGTCACAGAGCTGGCAAATTAATACATAGCTTAATACAGCATATAGGGCATTGATGTAGCAAGACTATGTTTCTCTGCTTACCAACAGTTCAACGATCGTGGCACAGCAACCTTCTGCTTCCTCAGACACCTGCATCCGTAAGTCCTCAGGCTACAAGTGTGTCTGAGGCAGAGTCCGGTTTCTGCATCAGATCTCAATGACAGCCTCTGGAACACGCCCTGCATGCTGAAGGGCCGGGATTCAACACCACAGCATCCCATGCCACCTGGTTTGTGTCCCCAGGATGCATCCAGAAGCCCAGATCAATGTGGCCCATTTGGTGCATACAACCAGAGTCTTCTCCCCTCTGAAGTTTCCCAAATAATTTTCAGGCATTGTTTCCCCCAACCTGGAGGTCAGTCCTCCCTCTTTTCCTGCCAACAGTCATTCATTTGTGCTCCCCCAGATGTGTTTGCTCCCCTCCCCTCACCTGACTTGCCTCTCCCATCAATAGCCCCCATCCCTCTGATAAGGCTGCGTCCCTGTCCAGGGGACCTCATCATAGCTTCACAAAAACAAGCTCAAGGTGGATCAAAGACTTAAATGTAAAACCAGACACTATCAGGATCATCAATGAAAACATTGAGACAAATCTAAGTGCCCGAGGATAGGCAATCCATGGGCTACCAGTTATAAACAAGGAGGCACACACCATGGAAGACAAAATAAATGAGAGGGGCCCATTCAAAATAAAAGATTTTTGGCCATCAGAATACTTCATTAAAAGAGTAAAAATAGACCCCCACAGATTGGAACAAGATATTTAGCAATGACATAATGGACAAAGGACATAATGGGTTAATTATTAAAATCTACAAAACAAAACTGAAAACCCTTTTAGGAGGTGGGAAAAGGACCTGAATAGATGATTCACAAAGGGTGACACCTGAATAGCTAATAAACACCTGAGGCAATTCCATCAGGGAAATCCAAGTCAAAACAACCATGAGATACCACCCAATACCCATAACCATAGCCCAATTAAAAAAAAATACTGAGACCAACAAATGCTAGAGTGGGTGTGATGAGATTGAAACGCTTATTCACTGCTGGTGGTCTTGTAAATATGTACAGCCACTGTGGAAGGTGAAATGGCAATTCCTAAAACAGATGGCAGTTGAAATACCACATGACCCAGCCATACCATGACGGGGCAGATGCCCCAAAGAAATAAGAAACAGATCACGAACAGATGTCGGCTTCCCCCACTCATTGCAGCACAGTGCACAATAGTAAGAAGAGGGAAACAGCCTAAATTCCCATCAGTTTAGGGATTGAATACAAAAACAAAACAAACCACCCTGGTATATACACACAATGGAATACGACACCGTCCCTAAAAAGGAGCAATGAAACCATGAAACACGCTATGACAGGGAGGGATCTGGAAGACATTATGCTGAGTGAAGTTAGTCAATCACAAAAAGACAAGAATGGCATGAGTCCACTGTATTAGGAACAAACAACCAGATGGGCACAAGCTCAGGCTTTCAGGGCATCGGGTCTGCTTGCCAGAGCAGCCAGACAGCCCGGCAGAGAGCCTGACGGTGCCCATGAACCACGCTCCATCCTCTCTCAGTGTGTGTCTCCAAGGTCCCCTTGCTGGAGAGTGCCTCACGTCAGCTGGGATCAAATTGTCAAGGGA
>NW_022111372.1:63955002-63956500 GCF_000313985.2 Echinops telfairi
TTGTTTCACCGTCTCTTTTTCTTCATTCTGCGTCTGATCTCCACTCTAGACGGCAATTTGCTTGAGGGCCGAGGCTGGGCTGTCCCTTTGCTGAGCACACTGTTTGAACGGAGCAGTATTGGGAGCATTTGCTAGATTCCTGATGATAGTGATGTTTTGAAAATATTTGTGAGAAAATCGGACAACTCTGGCCTGCTATAACCTTCACTTGCTTAATATCTAAGTTCCTTTCCTATTTCTCCTAAACAATAACATACCCGGGCACCATATATGAGTGAGAGTGAGTTGGAAGAGCAATTTATTTTTCCAGTGCCCTATGTGACTCTTTCAAGGTCTTAGGAATCTTTTGGAAGATTTATTTTAAGCAGAGAAGCTTTGCAATTTCTAGACACCACGAGCACACACACTGATTCTGCTCCCTCCTCACCAATCCTCACATTGTTAATGCTTAAACTGTGCCCTTGTGACTTTTCTGTTAGTTAAGAGATGTACAACACAGGAGCAAAAATCAATCTTAATTAAGGCGAACTCTGGAATTATGATCGAAGGAAGGTACATTAGCCCAGTGCTTCCAGACCCCCACACACTGTTGTTATTGATGTTTGGACCGATGGGGAAGTGAAACAGGAGTCAATATTTCGATCTACCATGTTCTCTAAGGATCTGAATTTTTAACACATCCATAATGAGTACTGGTGGTGTTTAATAAATACACAGCAGCCCATAGGAGTGGCTCTGCGTGTAAAAGACACCAACAAACTCAGAAGCTGCTGGATGGTAGGAGAGAGTGGAATCAGTCTAGTAGAATGGAGAGGTTTTCCCAATGTTGTTAGTGGCTGGGAAACCTTTGGCCAAGACAATTTGTGCTACTGTAACCTTAGGCATTTATCACAAGGAAGAATATAATCTATTAAAATTATATAGAAAATGTTAACCATCCAGTTACTTTTCAAATGTACTAGTGGTAGACAGGTATTTCCCCACACAACACTCAATTTTCCTTTCTCTATGATTGGTACCAGTCCCACAGACTCACTTCAGTAATGACTACTTCAAGACCCCCAACAACCTGGCCATTGTCAACTACCTTAGATGAATCACCTAATCCAGAAAGACAAATCAAAACCATCCTCTGGAGAGGATGTTATTAAGGACTCATGGAGTCTAAGTGCCTTTTGTGACATGGTTCAAAGGAAAAGGCATCTAATTTGGAGGTGGGCATTTTGCAGCAACTATCATCTGCTGTTTGTTTTAAAAGATTAACCAATTTGAAGTGAGGCAAGATGAATAGAAGTGTCAAGAATGGCACCGAGAGAGAGAGAGAGAGAGAGAGAAAGAGAAAGAGAGAGAGAGAGAGAGAGAGAAAGAGAAAGAGAGAGAGAGAGAGAAATTTCTGGTGGGGACAGAAAGAACAATGATTTGTCCTAACAACTGTCCAACTGAAGTCTGGCTCCACATTTTAACTCTGGTGTCATGGTTCCATGAAATACTCTACATT
>NW_022111372.1:63957572-63958868 GCF_000313985.2 Echinops telfairi
AGATGCAGTGACAGACAAGGCGCAGTAACTACCATCAGTAGATCCTTAGAAAGCTGGTAAGATAGACAATAAGATTAAAAAAATGAGTACAAATGTTTTAAGTGACATGGAAGTACCCATGCAAAGCCTAGGGACAGAAGAGCTCCTCAGGGGTCTCGGTAAAGAGGGAGCTATCGTTTTCAGCCAGCCACACTTGGTCATTACAAGGTGGTGTCTAGGTCAATGTGGAGCCCAAGAGAATGCCTGTCAGATGGGACAGCACTATACAGACGAAGACATCCAAGACCATGGAATGAATATGACACATGAGACATGCAATGCTTCAGGCATCCAAAATACCAGACAACAGAAGAAGTCCGTAAAAGACTAAGGAGTCCGATCTTCTCCTTCCCTGTGAAGTTGGCATTTGAAAAGCTCTACTTTTTTTCTACTTCTCCAGTTAAAGTGATAACTTAAGAACATGGTGATTCAGATGCTCTGTGACTTTCTTTGTGGCTAAGAAAAATGCTACAAATGATAGCATCCCACATGGAAACTTTAGGGCAGCAATGAGGTTCATGAGTAAGATTTGGTTTTCAAACCAAAACCTACTGCCATCTCTCAAACCCAAAACTCGTTCCCATCAAGTCCACTCTACTCCTAGCAACCCCCCAAGACAGGGTGGACCTGCCCCTGTGGGTTTCCGTGACTGTAACTCTTAACAGAAGTGAAAGTCTCCACTTTCTCTTAAAGTCTCCAGATATACAGCTGCCTCACAGGAGCTTGTACAGATGGTTGGAACACCTGTGGCTTGTACAATACGCCTGAGTATCTGATGCAGGTAGGTCTGGCAAGGGTCTATCTTCTACTCTTGGCTTATGGTCAGCCTAAGAATGCTCATTTATTTATACTTTTCAGGAACCCTCAAGAGGTCTTTGGAAATGGTAGAGATTCTGCAGGTAGGGAGTTTTCTGGTTTGGCTTGAGAGTATTGGATCCATCTGTCCATGATGAATGCCTTCCCAGTTTCCTCACAGAACATCAATTATTCTATTGAAATGCAGAAATCTCTCAAGAGGAAGTTATTTTAGAAAAGTCCATGGATCACAGAATATGTAGAAGAGGTATAAGTTGTGTTGTTTTTATGATTTATATTAAGGACTAACTTGTTATGGAACTCAGTAAATATTTTCCAACTGTGCTATGTTTTATGAAAATGTTCTAATTCAATCTTTCAAAAATTCTCTGAGGTATATATATTTTTCAACTCCATTTTACAGATGAGAAATATAATGATTAAAGAAACTAGTTTAGTAAG
>NW_022111372.1:63959097-63961220 GCF_000313985.2 Echinops telfairi
TGACGGGATGAACTGACACCCTGGCTGAAACCACAGGGCTCAAGCCTGGGAACACGTGTGCAGATGGCACTGACTCCATGGCACGTAGCAACGACACTCCACAGTCCCTGGGATATGAAAATACACCACGCCGAATGGCAAAGGGGGAGTAAGCTTGCTACCCAAATAACTTTAAAATGATTATCCTGAATTAAGGAGCTCTGCTGGTTACTGGTACACGTTTGGCTGCTCACTGTTCATGGTTCAAAACTACCAGCTGCTCTGCAGGAGAAAGATGCGGCTTTCTACTCGCATTTGTTTACTTCCTGTAAACTCTCCATGTTTTTGTTCCCTACTCCCATCGCTCTGCTCTCCTTGTTTCCATCCCAGTCCTTGGCCTCCTCAAAATCATCGGTCTTATCTACTGGTGCATAAACCACAATTATTATTCGTTGTTCTTCCTTATAAAGATGTTTATATGAAATATTTATCTTGGTGAGATTGAATTTGCTAAGCATAATGTTGTTTAGGATTGTCCATGTCTTGTGACATTTAAGAGAGTTATTGTTTTATAGAAATATAAATAAAATAAACAATTATTTATTTATATAATATAAATAATTATTTATTTATATAATATAAATAATATAAAAGGTCATATTACAAATGTACCAGAACTTGCTTATCCACTTTAAAAAAAAGTGTTTTTGTATATGACATGTAGGATCGGTACATCTATGGAGACAGTAATTGGATTAATGATTCCTTGGGGGTATGGGAAGTTGGGGGCAGGGAGCTAATAATGAGGAGCTCAAGAATGATGAAAATGTTCTAATACTGATTGTGGTGAAAATTATACAACTCTTCTAAAGTGACTGATTGAATTGTATGATATGTGACTCATTTGTTAATAAAACAGTTGGAATTTGTTATTAAAGATACAAACTCAGAAACTCACAGGGCAGTAACACCCTATCCTATCAGCTGCTATGAGGTGGCATGGACTCAATGGCAGTGAGTTTGTTGTTTGTCTGTGTTCTGAATACTGGGTATACCTGGTGTGATAATATTGATTATTAAGTGTACCAGATTTAAAGATACATTTCCACTATCCTTTTTTTTAAAGTTTTTTACTCTTTCCCCTAAAATTCAAATGTTCAGCAAACAAGCACCATGCTCTCACACTGCCTGAAAGAGGTCAGGCAAAGGAGAACCAGAGCAATGGCTGCAGAAACATTCAGGCCTTTGAAGACAGACAGGTGGCTATTTTCCAAAGAGAGAATGCAGCCTGTTAGACAAAAGAATCACTGCCATTAGGCTGATTTTGATTTACAGGAAGACCGTAGGACAGAGTAGTATTGCCCTGGCAGATTTCTGAGGTTGACAATCTTTATACTAGTAGAGCCTCATTTTTCTCCCAGGGAGTAGCGGGTGATTTTGAACTACTGACCATGCAGTTAGCAGCCAAATGTGCAGCCCAGTATGCCACCAAGGCTCCTAGGCAGCCTATAGACCCTGAAAAAGTCCAGAAATAAAGTCTTCCCTTGGGCCACCTGAAATTCATGTATTCATTTGGATTGTGATACAAAGAGTTAAGAGGCTGAGTTGTTAACCAAAAGGTTGGTGGTTGAAGTGGACCCAGAGAGCCTTTGGAAGAGCGGCCTGGAAATCTACGTCGAATAAGTTATGCTATTGAAAACCCCATAGAAAACAGTTATGCTGTGACCCCCTGGGGGTCACTATGAGTTCACACGTTCAACTTATGTAACATTATAACTGTGTGGTGTTTTGTGTTCATTGTCACAGCAGCTAGATTTTGTCTTTACATTAGCTCCGTAAAGCTGGCATTACAATTAGTTCCATTTTACAGAGCAGTGGATTTTTATTTTGCTTTTTTCTAATTAGCTATTCCAGACCTGTTTTAATAATAAATAGGAATCATCTCTCTCTGACTATGATACTACACAGCACAGATCACGTTAAGCCCATGGAAGAAGCACACCAGCCTGTGTGACCACAAGCTGTCGAAGGGATCAGGTATCAAGCATCAAAGAACAAAAACTCATATCATTGTAAATGAGGGTGAGTGCAGAGTGGAGACTCAAAGCCCATTGGTAGGCAACTGGACACCCCCTTACTGAAAG
>NW_022111372.1:63962093-63964735 GCF_000313985.2 Echinops telfairi
TAATGACTGTTTAGTGTTTTTTCTGAAACTATTACTGATTCCACTGAGCAGATGTGGCACTTGGCCGAGTCAGCACTTCATTCTGTCCAGTACAGAGAGAGTTTAGGATCATCAGCGATCCAGTGAAACAAGCTGTGCTACTTTCCAGTGTTCCTAACTAAGACATTTCTATAATGCTAGCTAAGGGTTCCATATAATTGTGTGGACATTATTTTCCTCTAAGAATACCTGACTTATGACCCTTTAGAAAACTGTAAAAGGAAATAAAAATAGCCCTACACTCATGACACTTCTACGTTTTAGGATGAAAAGATGGTGTTGCTTTCCATATAAAACTATATATTTATATGCTTTTATAAAACTATTCAACACCATATCAATCATTCATTCATCCATCTATTCATTCACCCAACAGTCAGTTTCTAAAGTAACATAAGTAAATCATTTAATTTTAATGTTATAAATAAAAGGACAAAATATAATGATTCCATTTTATGGGGTTATGAATTATTGAAATAGATAAATAAAATAATTGTAGCAGTATATTAAGTTATAGAAAACATAAGTGAAAACAGGATCAGTAAATTCTTTAGCAGTAACTTAGAAATAACATCCATTGTTTGAAGACAAATATTGGATTCTCAGAAGGACAGGAAAAATGGTGCAGTGGTGAACATAGATTTGGCAAATAAAGAGATAAATAAATACAATAATACTACAAATTCAGGAGACTCAGAAAATCTCAAATTTGATAAATCTAAAGTAAATCATACTTAGATAAATCATAATCTAACTACTAAAATCCAAAACACCACCAAAAATTTGAAAACGGGCAAAGGAAATAAATGTTTATTTCCTAAAGGGAAATAGAAATTTGAGTGCCTGTGTTCATCAGAAGCTGTGATAGTTCGAATGGAATACGTGACACTTCTAGAATGAGAAGAGAGAACAATTGTCAACCAGCATTTTGCACTTATGGTAGAGAAGGAAAAATGAAATGCATATCAAATCAATTTCACACTCAAACAAAACAAGCAGAAATGGGAAGTAATTAAGTATAAAAATCAATATAATTGAAACAAAACCAAAGTTGATGAAATCAAAGCTTTGTTTAAAAAACTCAATAAAATTGTTAAATATTAAAAAAGAGAAGGCATGAATTATCAATATTAAGAATATAAGGGAGATCATTCAAATAAATTAAAAGTATAATAAGAGTACTACAAAAATTACCAACATAAGATAAAAAAAACCAGTATCTTAAAAACTAGAAACCAGTAACAATTATTTTAAATGAAATGGATAATAAAAAGACTCTTGACATGGTTTTAATTGTGATTCCCCCAAATATGTGTAATGTAACCTTGCTTGGGCAAAGATTCTTAGTGGTTTGGCATGTCCCCAGGATATAATCTGATGTGATCAGCCAATCACTTGCTATTGTTATCGTTGTCCGGTGCCATCGGTGCAACCCTTTGTCCAACAGAGCTCAAGAAAGCCCCGTCTGGTGCCATTGTCGCCATTAGTTTTATGTTTGAACTCACTGAGACAGCCCCTGTGCCAAGCCATGTTGTCAAGGGCCTACTTCTTTTTCTCTGTCAATCCACTTTACCAATCATGATGCTTTTTCTAGGCTCTGGTCTCTCGACATGTTCGATGTACTTGACACCAAGTTTCATCGTCCTTGCCTCTGAGGAACATTCTGGCTGGACCTCTTTCAGGACAGATTTGTTTGTTCTTTGGGAAGTCCACGGTGCTTCCAATACTCTTCTCCAGCACCACATATGCCAAGGCATCAATTCTCCTTTTGTTTTCTTTCCAACTTTCGCATGCTGATGAGGCGGTTGAAAATACTATAGCGTGGGTTAGCACACCTCAGTCCTCAAAGTAGCATCCTTGCTTGATAATGTTCTCACCCAGTCCTCAAAGTAGCATCCTTGCTTGATAATGTTCTCACCTGATCTTGTAGAGCGGATTCACAGGGTGCAATGTGTCTTTTGATCTCTTGACTTCTGCTTCTATGAGCATTGATTGTGGGTCCAAGCAAGTAAAATCCTAGATGATTTTGAACTTTCCTCCATTTATCATGATGTTAACGCTTGGTTCAGTTTTGAAGATTTTGGTCTTCTTTACATTGAGTTGTAATATATACTGAAGGCTGAAATCCTCGATCTTCTTCAGCAAATATGCTTCAAGTCTTCCTATTCGCAAGTAAGGTTGTTTTATGCATATCACAGCCCTCCTTCTATCCTGATGCTGCATTCTTCTTACATAAATACTGTGAAAGGACTCACCCCTGACACACAACTTTCTAAGTCTAAACCATGCAGTATGCCTTTGTTCTGTTCACACAGCAGCCACTTCATCCATTTACAGGTTCCACGTGGGCATAATGTAGTGTTCTGGATTCCAATTCTTCTCAAGGTTATCCATAGGTGGTTATGGTTCACACAGTGGAAAGCCTTTGTTGGAATATTTCAGTTCTTATATGCTACCTCTTGGGATACCTACTAATTGTTTTTGGTAAAGCAATTCTCTGTATTCTTTCCATCTTCTTTTGATGCTTCCTAAATCATCCAATATTTAGACCATAGAATTGGTCAATATTGTAACTCGGGGCTTGACTATTTTATTTATTTCTT
>NW_022111372.1:63965110-63966304 GCF_000313985.2 Echinops telfairi
TCTTGTGGATTTGTTTTCATTTTCCTCATCTTCAACCTGAACTTGCATATGAACAATTGATGATCTGTTCCATGTCAGCTACTGGCATGGGTTTAGCTGCTAATATTGAGTATCTCCCTTGTCTGTGTTCCATCTGTAAAACTCCATGTGGATAGTCATCTTTTACGCTGTTGACAAAAGCCAAGTGTAGTTTCCCTCGAGTGTAGTCTAAATCACTTTTGTTGGTATAGTGGATAACGTGCTGGACTGCTGCTAACCACAAGGTTAGAAATTTGAACCCACCAGCTGCTCCCTGGGAGTTCTATGAGGCTTTCAACTCCTACAAGGACTATTCTACTGTGTCCTAGATCTATGTGTCAGAATTGTCTCCTGCAGTGAGTTTGTTTTCTTCTAATTTCTGTTTTGAAATCACCTTTTATCCTACAAGAGACTGAAGAGAGAAAAGCAAGCAGAGGGAGGAACATTCTACCACCAAGAAAGAAGAACCAGGAGCAGGGAGGGAACTAGGGATCCATGGTTCCCACATTGTGAATCTTCCCCCAGATTTAGGGGAATGTTGAAAATAGAGACTTTCTTTTTTATCATATTTAAAATGATAGTAATTTTAAAAACTTATCTAAAGGACTTTTATCTGAGAATTGTGAACTTGAATTCCTGTTTTTACTTTGTAATTAACTAACTGTGATCAGTTTTTAATTGTGTCAATTTATTTCTCAGTTTACATTTCTGTAAATTGTGGATCTTGGATTATATATCCTCTAAATTATTCTGTATACTATAAGAATATTATCTTAAATTTATTTATTTCTATTGTAGCTTGCCTAAATTTACTTTAATGGAATTGAAAACAACCACAAATGCTTACATAAAATTATGACATACGCTGATTGTATCTGAAGTAGAAGAAATGTTAAAAGCCTTGACTATTTTCAATTGGTGAAGTAAAAATATGTAATGTAAGACATGTGAAAATAGAAAAGTTTGAAAATTGACCACTCCCATAAGCTTAAAAGGCAAAATTTAACATTTGATGTATTATTACATTTTTAAAATTAACTTAGAAATTATTCTCAATTGATCTAGATCGGCAGTTACTTCAACTTTTTATGTTCTTCAGTTATGAAATCAGCTTATTAAACATGAAAGTCTATGGAGAAATGATTAGAAATTATGGCATCTAAATCTGACATATGA
>NW_022111372.1:63967085-63997861 GCF_000313985.2 Echinops telfairi
TATGTTAAGCTTCACATCCCATTTGAAGCCATTTAAATGGTAAGAGAGTGAAGCTGAATAGATAGGCTGTTAAAAATTCTTCATTAACTCTTCACTCTTTAGGAATGACTTCTTTCATTGGCTATTTCAGAGCTTATTTCTTCAGTGCATTAGATTTTCTATCACACTGCTTAGGTTGGAAGTTGATTGGGAACAAAGAGAAAAAGAAACGCAACTCCACATTGTGAGACCAGGAAAGGAGCAAAGGATTGTAATCCATCATCCTCAGTCACGATTTCTAGGAGAAGGTCAAAAACAATTTATTCATGTTCTCCTGTTTTCTCTTTACAGCTGCAACCTCTCCATCCACTCTCCACCTAACATTGGGATTCTTTTTCTTTTATTGGTAGTTTAGCGCTTACTTTTTGCCGCACAACTCTCTTTTAGTCTTTCTCTCTCAAACAATTTCACCCACACACAAGTCATATATTTTCTTGTTTTTTATGAGTATTGTTTACTGTCCTTCATCTTTATGGATTAGAATATGAGTTCTTTGAAAGAAAGTGTCATTGTCTTTTCCATTTACTGTTGTCTCCAAGTCCCTACAATATATTTTTCATATAGTGAGAACTCAATAAATATGTTAAATGAATAAATGTTTCTTAATAGTTATTACTGCACGTAGGATTTCAGTAAGAGAATAAGTATCATCAACTAATTGATAGAGAATTCAATGTTACAAAAATGGATTAGAATCACCCTTAAAGATTTTATGGAAACATAATCTATTTCTTAAGTGAGTATGTAAAAACCAGATCTTCCTTAGTATTATTGGAGCTTTCAACATGTTGTTGTTGTTGTTGTTGTTGTTGTAAGGTGCCATTGAGGTGTTTCTAACACATCGCGACCCTTTATACCACACAATAAAATACCACGGTTCCTGCTCCCTCCTCACAATTGATCTCACAGCTGGGACCATTGTTGCAGCTAAGGTGCAACATCAAGGGCTCGCCTCACTTTTCCTGCCCCTCAATTTTAATAAGCATGATAACCTTTTCCAGTAACTCGTCTCTGCAGGCAAAATGTCCAAATATGTGACTTGAAGTCTTGCCATCCTTGCCTCTAAGAAATAGTCTGGATGCAATTCTTCCAAGACATAGATGTTTATTCTTTTAGCAGATCATGGTACATTCAATGTTCTAATTGAATTATAATTAAAATGCATACATTTAGCTTCAGTCTTCTTTATTCAATGTCTCACTTGCACATGCATATGAAGCAATTGCACATACCATGACTTGTGTCAGGTGCCGTCTTAGGCTTGAAAGTAGCATCCTGCTTTTCAACACTTCAAAGAGGTCTTGTGCAGCAGATGTCCCTAGTGCAATGCAGCATGTCTTGACTCGTGCTTCCAAGAACAAGCAAGGTTGTGTCATTTGCATATCTCAGGTTGTTAACAGAACAAACAAAAGTTCCTCCAATCCTGATTCTGCATTCTTCTTCATATAAGCCAGTCTGATTATCTGAATAGCATACATATGGAATGAGTATGGTGAGAGGATACAGTTATGATGCACATCTTTTCCAATTTTAAACTATGCAGTATGCCCCTGTTCTGTTCACATAACTGCTTCTTGATCCATGTCCAAGTTCTGAATGAGCACAATGAAATTTTCTGGAATTTCCATTCTCTTTATCTATAGTTTGTCATGATTCACACAGTTAAATGCCTTGTCATATTCAATGAAACATAAGTCAACTTCTTTCAGCCAAGGTCTATCTGACATAAGCAACGCTGTCCTTTGTTGCATGCCCTCTTCTGAATCTGGCTAAGCCTCTGGCAGTTCTTTGCCAATGTGCTGCTGTAACCATTGTTGGATGATCTTCAGGAAAATTCTACTTGCATTTGACCTCAATGATGTTGTTTTATAGTTTGAACATTCTTTGTTACCACCTGTCTTTTGAATGGGTACAAATATGGATCTCTTTCCCATGTGTTGGCATATATGAGGGAACACTCTTATATCCTTTATGGACCTGTGGTGCAGAGAGTCACTGTGTTTTAATTGAAGTGTGTTGGTGACTCTCTAGGGCCCTTGGAGACACTGTGTCCTGAGAATGTTTTCCCAAATTCCGAGATGCAATGAGTAAACGGAGAACACAGCTGCATTTGTTGAGATAAGATTAGTTTCAAGGAATTGTTGGTATGTAGGGGAATTTTATCACAATGTTATTGTTACACTATGCATGCTATGCACCCTTGCCTCATTAATAAACAAAGCTGTACTTTGGAAATAAAACTTGCCTTTGGATCATCAGTCCACTGGCCCCTCTTTTTTTTTCAGGTTGTCACCCACTGCAGGTCCATACTGCTGGAGGGTAACATGTGGGGACACTTCCATTGGTATTCTCTCCATTCGTGGAGCTTTGTTTTTGGATAGGGCCTTCAGTGTAGCTTGGATTTCTTTCAGTACCATTGATTCTTCAACATATGCTACCCTTTGAAATGGTTAATTGTCAACTAGTTCTTTTTGGTACATTTGGTACCAAATCTATGCATTTTTGCATGTTCTTTTGATGTTTCCTACGTCATTAAATATTTTGCTCATAAAATCATTTAATATTGCAATTTGAGGCTTGGATTTGTTTTCAGTTCCTTCCGTTTAAGATCTGCTGAGCCTGTTCTTCCTTTGTGGTTATCTAACTCTAAGTCATTGCACGTTGTGTTACAAGACTGCCCTTTGTCTCTAAAGTGTTGAACAGCAAAGGTGTCACTTGGAGGAATAAGGTGTATCAGACCCAGCCAGTTCTTCGCCATCACCTCCCCTGCATTTAAAAATTGGACAGTGAATAAGGAGGTCTGAAAAAGAATCATAATATTCCCAATACTTCAAACTGTGCTGGAAAAGAATATCTGTCAAAAGAACAACAAAGAAATCTGTCCTGGAAGAAGTACAACCCAAATGCTCCTTAGAAACAAGGATGCTGAAACTTCATCTCATGTCCTTTGGCAAGTTCATCTCCTGGATACAGAAGAGATGAGTCCCTGGAAAAGGACTTCATGCTCGGTACAGCACCGGAGCCTCGGAAAAGAGGAAGACACTCAATAAGAGGCATTGACACACTGGTTGCAACAATAACAAACAGAACCTTTGTAAGGATCACACAGAGCTTCATTATGTTAGACATAAGGCTGCTATATGTCAGTACCAACTCGATGGCACCTAACAACACATTTTCAGAGTTGTAATATAGGTTTAGGCTGAAGGGGAAATAAAATGAAATACGTTTTGTATGCATGAAGTTTCAGATTCCTTAAGGACATCGAGACGGAGTATCCAGGTGGCACAAATGATTAAGCATTTGACTATTAGCCAAACTTGTGGAAGTTCAGACGCTAAAATCAAATGTAAATTAGAAGCCAGACCTGGTTAGGCACACCCTCAGCAACCCTATGGGGTAGTTCTATTTTGCACACCTGGGGCGACTGTGAGTCCGGCACAACTTGATGTCAAATAATGAAAGAGCAGAGGGAAATACAACCTGAGAGTGGGACACATTTGAAGAGACACTAGTTCAAAATATGATTTTGAAGAAGACTGCTCTAAGAAAACACCTAAAGAAAAAGTATACAAGCATTGAAAGAGATTTATGATAGAAGATTTAATCATAAAGGTAGGATTATAGGGGGACTTAAAAGGAAGAAAAAAGTGATTGTGTCACAGTGTGAGATCAAATTAAAAGAGGATTAAAAAAGCATGGTAACTTGGGTGGTTGGTGACTTCCTGATGACTTTTAAACTTATTTATTGTTTTCTGGAAGAATTTGTGAATTGTTGCACTGTGCTTGTGCATGGGCCCTGTCATTTCTTCTGTGCTGGTCGCATTTTAGTATAAGTGCTAGCAAATTGAGAACTATTTCCTGATGACTTTTAAAGCATCCCTGTCATCAGATTGACAAGCGAAAGTGGAAAACTGACATTTCTAATGATAATTTTGGTATTTGGGTTCTGTTGTCACATCTCTGAAACTCACTGTCTTCGAGTGGATTCCGGCTTACAGCAACTCTCTGGGCCATGGAAGAACTGCCCCGTGGATTTCAGCGGAGTCGCTACGGGAGCAGACAGCTCCATCTTTCTCCCAAGCCATGCTGATCATGTGAAAGTGCGACCTGTAGCAGAGCAGCCCAACTCTTACCCACTCTGCCACCCGGGTGCCTCTCCATTGGCCACATGGTCACATGAAACCATTTACATAGCAATAGCCTTCACTGGGAAAGCGCTTAGGTACTGTTTTTAAATATAAATGATGCTCCAGTATGATTTAAGTGGTTAGAGAAATTGATGTATAAAGAGTTAATGTATTTCTCTAAGCCCCTGAATGATAAACTCACTAGGGAAAACACGATAACATATGTCTATTTGAAAAACTTATAAGCCAGGTAATTACACACATTACATTGTCACATATGAGTTATTTCTCAATAACAAGTCTAATATCAGGCCTCAAACATTACAGTAGTATGTAAACAATAAAGCTTAGGTTAAAAGATATGTAAGAAAAAAAATCAACTTTCCAGTTTGACTCCAAAGTTAACATCACAAAATGAAGAACAATTTTTTCATGCAGAAGTCAAAGAGATTATAAGTAATAAAGCATACATTTTAATCACAAGTGAAACCACTCATTTTTTTATTTTAGGAACAAAGGTAAAAATTTTAATCATATTCTTACAGCCTCGTGCTTTTTTCCTGCAATTTCACAGTTTGGTTTTTCTGAATGTCATGATATTTAAAGCTAATTTTCTAAAATTCTATGAACACAAATGAAAAAAAAAAAGGTAAAAACCAATTCTCCTTATTAGCTTTTTTTCTCCCATTACCTTTTCAAATTTGAATTCATGTATATTAGGTGAAAAACTTTGTAGACAAAGATTGTTCGTGGGCTCATGGGGCTTTGTTCTGGTTTTGAATTCCTGAAAAACAGATTGCTGCAGCGCTGACAGTAAAACTAGCAGATGGGATTAATTAACTGGGTGACAACTCTTCAGACCTACCTAAATTAATATTTTTCACCAAACAATGTATTCTGATTATCATAAAACTAAGTGACGTTTATAGAAATAGATTTTTGTTCCAATGATTTTCAAAATAATATTGGTAGGTATTTTTTCCCTTTTGGAGCTGATTTGGTTTGTTATTTGTATATTAATCTTTCAAATCAATTCTCTTGAAGAAAATGCACATACAACACAGAACATATGTTATATTTGTAACGCTAGTGAGGTTTTGACCTTAGAAACTCTATCTTCAGCAGGGGTAAAGGGTATAGGAGATTAATTTATCCACAAAAATTTTTTCAAACTCAAACCTCCATGGAAAAATTAATTATCTCTTATAAGAAAATCTCAAATCAGCAGATCAACACAATGTTTTCATGAAACTTGTTTATATTATATAGATTTTTAGGACAAAACACCATTTTAAAATAGCAATATACTTTATGAAAACTAATAAAGCATACATTAAAATAAGTATCACAATTTCAGAGATTTTAAAATATCTCTATCTAGACTATGAAACATGGAATTCTTTTTAGGTTCTTCTTGCAGCAGCACAAATTCAAATGATGACTCTGAGAGACTGCAAAGCATAGCACAACATTTTGCCTGGTAGGGCACATTCTTATACATTTTAATTTGAGGCATTGTCCAGTCTTACCAACACAAAACTGTATTTACATTAAAATACTCTAATACAAAGAGCATCACAAACCTGTTTAACTCAGGGCATAAATAGTTTTGAGCTCCGTATTGTTCTTTATCCCACTCTATTATACCCATGATCCTTAAGCCAATTCTTATTCTAGAGACACCATTGGATAGAAATTAAATGCCATAAAAGTTTTGCTCAGATTGTGAGCAATGACTTTTTAGAGAACGATCAAGTATCCTGTCTTGCCTTTCTGTTGTTGTTGCTTATTTTTAATAATGTTTAGGAGCCTATGACTTTCTGCATTCTGATTTTTCCCTCTGGTCTAAAATTCCTATTTTAACGTAAAGCACTATTTGTACCACTGGAATATATATACACATGCTTTCATTAATATTTTAATTATTAATTTATGTATCTTCTCATTTACAGTATCCCACATGGGAGGAACCTGAGTACAAATAATCAAGCAATAGGAATTGCAACGCAGCAACAAATCAGAATTTTCTGAGTACAAATACATTTATAATAGTTTCATTGCTGTTTTCAAATTTTAACCTTAAAGTTATTTTATACCCCCTTCCTTTTACATTTACTCCTCCCTCTCCTCCTACTCTTTCCTGTTTTATTCCAGATGGCTTTGAAATGACTATTTTTTCTGATATACTGCATAATACACCCAAATTTAAATGAAATGCAAATTTATAGCTAGTTATGTTTAAATAAAATGTGAATATAGAATCTATAGCAATGTAACTAGGCAGAGAAAGAGGAAGGCAAGAAATAAAGAAGAAACAGATTTTGCTTTTTTATTCTTTATGTAATCTATTCTGCAACAAATGGCTAGACAAACTTTCATAAAATGTTTTATACAAGTGAGAAAATTGATTAAAGTTTATATTTACTAAGAAGAAGGTGTCTTCTATGTTTTCTAGTTGTGAAATTTATTAACTCATTCAAACTACAAGACTCCCATTGATCAATGTGTGCTTTAATCAGCCATCACATCAATGCAAAGGGATTTTAGATATTGTGGGGGGGAAATTATAGGAATCAAAATTATGTTGCTTCTACATATTTTATGAATTAATTTTTACTTTGAAAGATCCCCATTTTCTCTTACATATTATAGTTGAGTCAGTCTATTGATTAGGAATAAACTAGCAAAAGCCAACCAACGAAGAATATTTTAGGAGAAATGCAGGACAAAGGTTCTAAATCGGTCAACTTTCTTAGCTTCTCTGGATACCAATTTTTATTTCAAATCTATCATTTCTGTCACCCTTCATTTTCAGCATCTATTTATTTTAATTTCTACTACGCTATGTAATGTGTTCTTAATATTCTATGTTGTTGTTTTATTGTTAGTGGCTTCAAATTGATTCCAACTCATGCCAGTCCTATACGTGCATAGTCGAATGGCTCTATGCGGGTTTCCGGGTGGTGACCTCTCCGAAGCTGATCACAAGAACCCTGCAGGAGCCCAGTGTGGTTTCAAACGGCAAATATTTTGACTAGTCTTTGAACAGATAGCCATTTGTAGGACAGAGGCAATCCTAGTGCTCCATAATTTCCTAGTAATAAAAATGTACATCAGTTATATTGAAAATTAAGAAAAGAGTATGTTGTTTGAACTTTGTTACCATGATATACGGTGTTCTGTTCTCAAACATGAAATCCACCACTTATCATGGTAGATTGATCATATCATGGTGGCTTGTGTGTTACTGCGATGCTGGAAGGGAGGCCACTGGTATTTTAAATATCAACAGGGTCACCCAAAGTGAACAGATTTCAGTGGACTATCCAGATGGAATTCACAGAAATCAAATTGCCTACATTTGTGGGAAGAGATTATGGAGAAGCTGAAAATCAGCACCTAAACTCAGGCCAGAGTTTGTGTGCTGTAGGAGAGGTCATCAATTGTTCACATGCAAGTTCAGGCTGAAACTGAAGAAACATTTAAAAAGTCCCTGAGAACCAAAATATGACCTTAACTCTATCCACCGGAATTTTGAGAACATTTCATCAACAGATTTGACACATTAAAATCTAATGACAAGCAAGCAGCCAGGACTCACTCTGCTCCTCAGCCTCCCTGGGCTGTTCTTGCTCACAGTCTCAGTCTCAGTGCTGCTCCCCTTTTCTACCTCACAGCCTACTACTGTCTTCACCCCAGGTGTTGGCCTGGCTTCTTGGGTCTGTCTTATGGTCTCCGTGTTGCAGCCCCTGGTACCTCTGTAATGTGCTCCACTTCCAATCATCCTGGGATTTTTGTTTATTCTGCCAAGATGGCTTAGCCTACAGCCAGGGGACTGGTAACTAAAACTGACTAATCCCCTCAATCAGTCACACCCACCCCAACCCACACATTCTATTTGCATGGTCCCACCCAATTATGAACAGAAGAGTCATATTAAGGAATTTCACTCCACCACACCAACAAAGAGCAACAAAAAAAGAAAATGCATAGCTCTAATATGGGAACTAGAAGGGTGACCATGACACTGATGCCAGGACTATCCAAAATTGTGGTAAGTACGAATCACCTGTGATAATGTACATGAGGTGGACCGGTTCCTTTAAAGACACAATGTCCCACATCTCAGGAAGATGAAAGAGAAACTTGGCAAAAAACTTAAATCTAGTAAAGAAGTTGGAAAACAAAAGAGGTAATAATCTGAAACAAAAAATTAACCCAAATCATTTTATGGGTGAATTCTATTAAACATTTAAACAAAAATTAGTACCAGTTCCTTCTCAAGCCTTTCCAAAGAAATACACGGCTTCCTAATAATGAAATACCCTATTACCTGTGTGTTTTCCAACCCTACAACTGATTACCGGACATTCCAAATTAGCAAGTTAGACTTTATCCAAGCTTGAGACATTAAAAACATTAAAAAATTTAATTGTCTTTTCCTGAAATAGTAATTAAAATTTTGACACTAATATGCTTAAAAAACAACTATATTTTAACGTGTTGTGTTTTTTAAGTGGATTTTGAAGTGTGAATTTCTATGCGTACAGTTTTGACCTGAAAAATAAGGATTTTTTTCTTAATACAACAATCTTAAAAATCAGAACTTTGTTTTTGTTGATTTCTCCAAAAAATCATAAAGAGAATCGATTGAACCTATACTTTCATGAAATGCAAAGGGTATTTTAGGGGGTTGGTGTAAAAATATTATCTGAATATGTAAATTATAAAAATAATATGCAGATCAACAAGCCCTAATGATACAAATGGTTAGGCACCGAGCTGCTGACTGCAGGTTCAGCAGTTTGAGTCTACTTGCTGCTCTGCAGAAGAACAGCCCCAGTGACCCGCCCTTGTAAAGATGCGCTTAAGAAACCCTATGGGCCAGTCCTCTTATGCAGTGATGAATCACAATGGATTTTCCAGTATGTCACAAAAACAACAACCTAGACTGACTATTGTCACTGTTGTTGAATGTCTTATCCATTCATTTCCAAGTATATATGTATATATGAGCACATATGTTGCTCAGTCAATATCATGGATTATGAAATCATAATTGTACTACTTTTACCTTAAATACCACTGAAATCATTTAAAATGAACCATAAGACAAATTCTTATTTGAGTTTTTATCATGAAGCATGAATTTCCTCTTCATCTCCTTTCTCTCTCTTTCTCTGTATATATCTTTAGCAGAAAACAAAATCAATTATAATCATATGCCCCTACCTCAAATACAAGAAAAAAGATACAATTTCATTGCCAAAATTAATAATCCAATATAAATAAACATATGAATAACCTATTCATTTTAATTCTTTTGATATTCTCCTACATTATTCTTATGAACATTTTAATAAAGCTTATTTAGAGTTTAAACAAACTCTAATAAACATTTATAACTTAATTTATATTGTAATATGAATATTTTTAAGTAGATGGGCCTTACAAAGCATTATTCATGTTTTTGTCTTGAGTTGGCATCTTTGTTGATATATTGTATCATTAATGTATGTACCTCGGTACCTTAGGTCAGAGTATTGAGAACATATGGGAAGTAAATAGGAGCCTGCAATATTTGTGTCTCCCTCACTACAGGACAGTTGGCTGCAGTCTACATTTTACACTTTATACACAATAAACTGATTCTCATGGCAACTTTCATTCTGGCATTAGCTCTCTCCATCTGCTCACGGGGGGAGTGGGCTGTGCTAATGGTGTCCCTAGTTTTAGCATCATTCCCATCTCCTTCCCTGTGAGCCTCATCCAGTACCAGGGCATACAAACACTTAATACAGGTTTTTGTTCTTAGGATATTCATAAAGTGGAACTCCTCTATATAACTAATGTGATGGTAATAGTGATGACACAAACTACCAGAAACAATGAAAACCACAGCTTTAACTTCTCACAGAGCATGCAGCTAAAGCCACAGGATTGAGAACACTTGTAACCGGGCGATAGTGACCGCGCTGCCCAGAGCACATTGTTGTTGCTAGATGTCATCAGAAGGTTTCAGAAGTAAGTTAGCGTCGAATTTTAATCTTGTAGTAACACTGATACACGCAAGCTGGATTTACAAAAACTGTTTTTGTAGTTATCACTATCCATAGTAATTTTTGTTGAAGAAATGTACAAAAATTAACTTTCACACATTCATTTTGTTGTCACCTTCTCTATCTCATCCTGTCACACAACACAGGTGATTCCATCAGGCTATGTATGCCAAGAACTTCAGAATACAATCTAATTAACCTATGAAAACTACCAAGATTGTCACTCTCTTTGTTCTGATTGAAAAAAGGATGAATATCCAGACTCTGCTTAATTCTGTCTTACATATAAGGGGAATTAATATTTAAATGACTCACTCACTTACACAAACACTGCCATTGAGTCCAGTCCAACTGATAGTGACCCTGGAAGGCAGAGTGGAGCTACCCTTATGGATTTCTTAGGCTAGACAGTTTTACCAGATCAGAAAGCTTCATCTTTGTCCTGAGGAGCTGCTGGTGGGTTGACCTTACAATTAGTCCGCCAAACTGTAACCTACTACAGGGATGCTTAGTATCAGCAGAGATGGTTTCACCTACCTCTGTAATTTTGAATTCACTTCTTTCATTGTTTAAACCAGTCTGATTGTGGTTTCTGTCACTTACAATGGAAATATTGCTGAACAGATATAGTTGCTTGAAAGATGATGCCAAACTGCCTAATATTAGGAAAGTACTCAGTAATGACTTGTTATCATTTTCCTTGATGTATAGCTAAGACTAAACTCAAAGAAGAAAAGAACATTTAGATATATGTATTTGATATATGTAAGCATTTGGTGGAAAATTATTATGATCATAACTCTTCTCCTTAGGATACTCATACGCTCCATAAGAAAAAGTGCCAACCTGGTTGCGCATTCCATAGATAAGCAAGTTTAAAATAAATCATTTAATCTGAAAGCAGATTAGGAGAAAAATAATATTTAGAATTAAAGTGTATTTTACTTTTGAGAACCCAAGTCATACAGAAAGACAATGCTTCCATTGTTGCTGTTGTTAAGGGCCCTCCAGTCTGTCGCAAATCTTTGCAACTGTGTGTAAGAAAAGGAAGCCCTTGCTGGTCTTGTTCATCCTAATCTTCGTGAGGGGGGGCCCCTAACTGCAGCTTTGTTGATTGTCTATGAGGAGTTTCCTCTTTGTTTATTGCTTATCCATTTCATCAGGAACTGATTTCGCTTGATAACGTAATCAAAGTACCTTAGAGGAAAGTTTTTCATTCTCTTCTGCAGAACATTCTTGCTGAACTTCCTCCTAGGCAGTTTGTTCATTCTTTTGAAAGTCCATGGTATTCTTAATATTTTTCATCAACATAATGATTCAGGGAGTTCAAATGTTCTTCAACATATCTTGTTCATTGTCTGCCTTTCATATTCATATTAGATGGTTGAAAATATTTTGTCTGGCTTAGGTCAGATACATTTTTGTCCTCAAGGGGATATCTTTCATTTTGGATACTTTAAAAAGGTCCTTTCTAGCCAGTTTGTCCCATGCAATGTGTCATTTGTATTTTGAATTGCATCTTCCATAGGCAGTGATTATGGATCCACGTAAAATGAAAGAGCTTGACAAATTCATCCTTTTCTCCATCTATTTTGAAATTGATTATGGGTACAGTTGTGAAGAGTTTGTTCACGTGCATTCGTAGTGAAGGTGGCTATCACTGATATTAATCAGTGCTTTAGGTTTTTGCTTTCAGCAAGCACGGTTGTGTCATCTGCATACAGCAGGCTGTTAATTTGTCTTCCTCCAATCCTAATGTTATGCTCTTCTTAACATACTCCACATTTTCTGGATATTTTTTCATCATACATATTAAATAAATATAGTGAAAGCTGCCCTAACCCTTCTTAATTTTAAGCCACTACTATCCTTTGATCTATTTGCATGGACTGTCTCTTGGTCTATGTACAGTTCTGCATATGTTCAATGAAAAGTTCTGGAGCCCCCATTCATTGAATCATCATCCATACTTTGTTATGATCCACATAGTCTAAAGCCTTTCTCATCCAATAAAATACAGATTCTAGAGGCAAAATAGACCCTTAATTCAAATGTAATTTATAAAGATACATTTATTCAGTTTTAAATAGAATAAAGACAAGACAATGCCATTTGTAAGCACAATCTGCCCTGTTTCCCCAAAATAAGACAGTGCCTTATATTAAGGTCTTATTTTCAGGGGATGTCTCATTTTTCCATGAGGAAGAATACAGTACACATTTATTGTATATCGCACTTCCTGTCTGCTCCAGCCATGCGGCGGCCAACAGTGAGCTGTGCAGCGGTGCCCACCGCTATGGTCCAGAGTCCAGAGTTAAGGTAGCTTCCGGGGGCCTTATTTTCAGGGAGGTCTTATTTTCGGGGGGATGCCTTATATTTCAGCAAGAGGCAAAATTGTAAGTTGGTTTTATTTTCGGGGGATGTGTTACTTTCGGGGAAACAGGGTATGTGAAGAAAAAAAAAGTCCACGGTGCCTATTCATGGTCAGAAAGAAATCAGAGGAGACTTAAAATGGATTTAGAGCTTACACCATAATCTGAAGCTTTCTACAGCCCTAGTGCTTGGAATTCAAGTTCTAATTTATATCTTTCTGCTGTTCTCATATTCAGCCAAGATTTTTGTGACATCAACAATGATATCCCTTATTCTGTATCCTATCTGCAGTGTACCACTGCAAACATTTTATAAGTTATTGTAAAAAATATTAACTTTTGAGTACTAATATTTTAATAACATTGATAATTGCTGCATCCCACTGCATCTCCTTCATTTAGAAGGGGCTAATATAGATCTTTTATTGTTGGTGCGTAGGATAATTCAAAATTTCTTAACATAGAAGACCAAGTATTTCCATCATTGCATCCATTAATTAAAACATCTCAATTGGTAAATATTTTGTAATTTTTCATTCAATACTATCAGTTTTTAATCATATGCTACCTTCGAAAATGGTTGAATGCCTATCAATTTTTTATGCACTGTCTATTCCTTTTATCATCTTTGATGCTTCTTGCATTGCTCTATATTTTGTCCACAGAGTTGTTGCAAACCTCAATTTGAATTATTTCTTCTTTTGTTTCAGCTCATGAAATAGTGAGTGTGTTTTTCCTCCTAGTGTTCTATCTCTAAGATTTGCACATTCATTATAATATTTTACTTTTCCTTCCAAGTCACTGTTTGAAACCTTCTATTCTGCTGTTTTACTTCATCATCTTTTCCATTCTCTTTTGCTACTCTACATTCAACAATACATTTCACAGGGTCTTCTGACACCTACTCTGGTCTTTTCTTTCTTTCCTTTCATTTTAATGAGCTTTTCATTTGTTCACATATGGTTCCATTAATATCATGGCACAATTCATCAAGTCGACAGTCTTAGTGTGTACTATGTGAAATCTTTTCTTAAGATGGTCTCAAATTCTGGTGGGATTTACTGAAGTATGCATTTTGCCTTTTCTGGATTGTTTACATTTTTCTTCAGCTTCAACTTGAACTTCACATGAACAATTAAAAATCTGTTTCGCCAGGAGTTATTGACATTGCTCTGAATGATTATATTGAACTTCCTCATCTTTCCTTTCAAAATAGATAGTTGATTTTATTCTGTGTATTTCAACTGCTGAGGTTCAACGATATAGTTGCTATATTTATGTTTTTGAAAAAGGGTAATTCAAATTATGTCTTGGTCTTTCAAATTGATATCATGCAATCTTGTTGCCATTTGTATCTCCAAGATCATATTTTCCAAATTCTGATCTTATTTGTTTCCATCTTTCACAAGCCAATCATCAATAATTATTAGTGCATCTTGATTGCCTATTTGATTAACTTTATATTGCAAAAGTTGGTAAACAGCTTCAACCTCTTCATGTTTGATATTAGTGGTTTGTGTATAAATTTGAATATAGTTACACTAACTGGTCTACCTTGTAGTCATACAGATATTATCCTATTACAGTGTACTTCTGAATTGATTTTGAAATGGTCTTTTTGATGAAGAATCTGTCACAGTCATTATTTTATTTATTCCATTATTTATCTCCATTCATGTATGAAAAGTTCCTGTTTTTCTATATTCATACTTCATACATTCCACATTCTGATGACTAATTATCCCTTGGTGTGTTTTCCTCATTTTGAGCTGTGTCACGTTATTGGATGAAGACTGATCCACGTTATGGGTTGACTCTTCTCTGAAGAGACAGTCTTCTCCAGTTATCTTCTGAGGACCTTCCAAGCTGAGGGACTCCTTTTATTTCTTCTTCTTCTTCTTCTTCTTCTTTCAACAGTTTTATTGGCACATTATTTACAATTGATCAATCATATCAAGAATTGTACAATCATTACCACATCAATTTTAGAACATCCCCTCACCCACATTTAAATCGCCTTTAAAATGAGTTCATAAGGTTTTAGAGAATAAATATATCAATAAAATGGTCAATAGTATTTGTTTTTCAATTATTGTATGTTCCCGAATCAATTCTATAATGCTTTTTAACAATAAATATTTTATATTTCGAGTGATACTTAGATAATATCCATTTTATAATATTCTAATCTGCCTCCTAAATTATACTATTTCAAAATATGATACTGACATGTTATCAAAAATACAGGAAAACAAACAAAATAAAGGTTCTCTGTTGAGAGAGTTTTGAGATTCAATAAATTCTATCTTTGGTAGGCAAATCAGAATATACTTGTCAACCATATTTTCTCAAATAAAGCACTCATGTTAATAGTGCACAATACCACAGAGAAATAACAAAAACATCTACATTTTTGCATAAAACGTTTATGCATACACTGTTTGTGTCTCCTGACATATTTTGAAGTGATTTTTTGACTCAATCACTCTCATTGAAGGTTTGAAAAATGCTAATTTTGGTCATATTATAACAGACATAAAGCATGATCAAAAGTAATAGATCAAGTTAGGATAAATAAGCAGTTGAAACTGCATTTGCTCTGGGCCAATTTCTGGAAAGACCTGAGTGTAGTAGAGTTCCTTGTAGCTGTTCTACTTCCAGATATGTAGCACTGCACATGGTGGAAGCATGGGCAGAAAACTGCCCCAGATTGGTAGGGTACAAAGGGCTGACAAAGCGCATGCAGGACTGACAGGGTGTAGAGGAGTGATTGTCCACACATGCTTAGTTCTCGAGATGCCAAGTCCATGGGAAGCCAAGTGAAAAGGTGATCTGTGTGAGGCCACGTCATTGCCTAGATCCCACAAGAGCCCTCAGGTAGCCATCTCATCCAAAGGAATATTCCAGAAGCTCTCACGCATGACATGCCCTATCTCTGCACAGGTGGGGAATTCAAATGGCCCTGGTGCAGATGCCTTCCAAACAGATGATGAGTTGGAATGCACGTGGCTGTGGCACAGTGACTTTGTCTTCCTTCTAAGTTGGGGTCATCATACCACCTGGACTAAGGGTGGCAGACTAGACTGTTGAGCTGGTGAGTGCTTATTAAAATAATATGGAGGTTGTATAGTGTGAAAACATGAATCGAATATATCATTTGTTTAAAATATAATATATTAAAGTCCCTATGAAAAATGACTGAAGAATATAAATTTTTTTTCACTTTTTCAATAATTTTCCAAACCCATTTCTACATAAAATGTTTTTTTTTCATGGAGCACTAAATGAAAACATTTGTAACTAATTCTGTTCTTCATAGTACGTTAACCCTACTAGTCTGGCAGTTAGCCCTAGTGTAGTGGCTTGCATGTTGCTATGCTGCTGGAAATTTTGTCAGCAGAATTTTAAATACCATCAGGGTCACTCATGGCTAGCGGGTTTCAGCAGAACATCCCAGAATAAGAATAGACTAGGAAGCAGGAAGAGGTGGTCCAAATTGTCCACGGAAAACTTATGAATAACAGCTAAACATGAACTGATACACTGCCAGGAGATGAGCCCGTGAGGTTGGAAGGAAGTCAAAATAAGATTGTGAAAGAGCTATCACTTGAAAGCAGCATCAACTTTAAAGACATTGTGAAGCAAAGCTTTAGGGACCTTTATCTGCTGATGGGGCACGACTCAAATGAGAAGAAATAGGTCCAAACATCCATTAATGATCTGAATAAACAGCATACCCATATGAATCAATGATATTGGATGTATTAAAAAATCAAATGTAACTCGTAAACAAAAATATCATAGGCATTATGAAGCTGAAATGGACAGTAATGGTCCTTTTGAATCAGACAGTCTTATGGTTTACTCTACTGGGAATGACGTACTCATGAGGACTGTCGTTCCATTCATCACCAAAAAGGACATTTCAAGACCTATCTTGAAATATAACATTGTCGGTTATAGCATTCTATGTATACTACTACAAAGAAGACCAGCTATCACAACTATTAATTCAAAGTACCGTGTATACTCATATGTAAGTCGAGTTTTTCAGCACATTTTTAATGCAGTTTTTGTGGTAAAATTAGGGGCCTTGGCTAATATTCGGGTTGCTTATACCCGAGCATATACGGTATTATGTGGTAACCATTAAAAGCAGTAATGGAAAAATTGAAGAATGTTACCAACTTCTTCACTCTGAACTTGGTCAAACATGCAAGGAAGATGCAGTGATAATTGCCAGTGAATTGGAAAGAAAAGTTTGAAATGAAGAATTTGTAGTCGGAAAATATGGCCTTGGTGATAGAAATGAATCTGGAAATCACATAATAGAAATGTCAAAACTAGGACTTCTTCAGGGCAAATACATATTTTCAACCACATAAATTGGGAATATACACTTAGACCAATCATTTTTCTGTCAGTTTGTCGAATGGTGGTGGCTCCTTGGGCGTATGGAAACACTGCCCGATACAGTGCCAGATGGTGAGTCAGTCATTCAGGCTGAAAGGCACTCAAGATAATGATAGAGACCCCCAGGGTCATCAGGCAGACTGAAGGCAAGGGCTAATTGTAGAGCCTACCATCAATTATTCCTCTACAAACTCAGGGTGAATGTAAAGAAAACGAAAACACTTTTGCTAGATCCAACATAGGACATTGAGATCATCTCAAGAACAAATTTAACACTCTGAAGATCAGATGTATTGTAGGATGACAATAAGAAATTTATATACCAAGAAAGCAAAAGGCTATTTAAATGACATGAAAGAATGAGAAGAAACCATTAATATCAGAATAGACTCTGAAATTGTTCTTGAATATAGAGTAGCTAAGAAAATGAGAGAAGTGACGAAGTAAAAGAACTGAACAGAACATTTCAAAAATCAGCCCATGAAGACAACATGAAGCATTATCAAGAAAGCCGAAAGACTTGGAATTAGAAAACTAAAAGGAAAAATATGATCAGCATATCTCAAGGTGAAAGAATTGAGCACAACATCTAAACCACAAGTTGCAGCATTGAAGGCTTTCATGGACAAAATATTGAACTAAGTAGGAGACATCCAAAAAAAGATGGAAGGAATACAGTCATTTTACCAAAAAGAATTCATTGACATTCAGCCATTTCAAGATTATAGGGAGTCATTCAAGGTGCACTGAAGGTATTATCTTAAAGCAAGGCTCCAGGAATTGAAAGACTACCGTTTGAAGCATTCCAACAAACTGATGCAGCACTGGAAACACTCACTATTCTGTGCCAAGAATCTTGGAGGTTAGCTACCTGAGCGACTGAATGGAATCAGTCTGCATTTCTACCCATTACAATGAAAAGTGACTCAACTAAAAGTAGAAATTCTTGAATAGTAGCATTAATATCACATTGAAGTAAAATTTTGTTGAAGACAATGAAAAAATCAGATGCAGCAATACTTCAACTGGGAGCAGCCAGATATTTAAAGATGGATTCATAGGAAAGACATTTACTTGTGTTTCGTTGAGTATAAAGGTATCCAACTGTGTGGTTAATAATAAATAATGGATAACATTTCAAATAATGGGAATTCTGAAACACTTTATTGTTCACAGAATAAGAGTGAGTCATTTGAACAACAACAACAACAAAAAGTATGCTATATAGTCTAAAATCAGGAAATGTGTGAAACGGGGTTGTGTCCTCTGACCATACTTACTCAATTTTAGTGCTGAGCAAATAATCTGAGAGATTGGACTATCTGAAGAAGAATGTGGCATAAGTATATGAGATAGGCTCATTTATAATCTTTATGTGCAGACAGTACTATCTTACTTCCTGAAAGTAAAGATCCCTTGAAGCTCCTATTGGTCAAGATATAGAACTGTAGCCTTCAGTTTGGATTACAACCTAATGTATCGAAAAGTCAAATTCTTCAAACTGGACCAATAGAAAACATGGAAGCAGTTATTAAGACATCAAACATATCCGAGTGTGCCAAGCCTTGAGGGCAACATACCTGCATGGAGCAGCAAACTAACAGAGAACTACAGGCCTGGCCCCAAACCCAGCTACATTGACTCCCCCCACCCCTACTCCGCTGCGCCTACTCTCCTCCAAAATGCGCTACAGCGCTGAAGATATAGCCCATGGAGAATGGCTGGTCTGCCCAAATCATATGGGATCACACTAGGAGGAAAAGAGAGAGAGAGAGAGAGAACTGCATCCTGGCCTAAGCCTAGAGGATGACATTCCTGCTTGGAGCAGCCAATGCACAGAGGACCATGGGGCTGGCCCCACCAAGTCCTATAATTGACCCACAGCACAGGAGACAGCACTGGAGACACAGTGATGGAATTGTGCTCAATCTGACACACACACCCCCAGCACACACACACCCGGGGGCAAAACACAAAGGGAGAGCAACAGAGCAACAAGGAAAGCAAAGTGATGAAATCCCTGAGGAATCCTGAAAGTAGACTTCTGACTCAGGGGGCAGGGTTGGCACCACATCAGACCCTGAAAACATCTATAAGAGTCAGCAGACAGACTTAGAACTATTTATAGGTGTCTCCTTCCCCTCCCCCACCCCCATGACTATCTATATAAGATGGGCAGGATTGTTTACAATCCTAAGGAGAAAATAATGGGACCAATGTTTTGGGGCACTTGGGAGAGGAGGATGTGGGGGAAGGAGAGTAAGTTGCCAAGAAATCTGGAGACAAGGGAACAAGATATTTAAAATCAATGGCAAGGAGGGCATAGAATGTGGGGTGTGATCAAGTGCAATGTAACCAAGAGGAATTATTGAGAGGTGACTGAAGGTCAAACATGATAGTGAGACAGGCAGAAATTAAGAGGAAACAGAAAAGAAGTAGGAGGCAAAATACATTTATAGAGGTATGTAAATGCTAAGTATTAAGGTAGCAGATGAACTTTGGGCCTCTACTCAAGTCCTCTCTCAATGCAAGAACATTTTGTTCTAATAACCTGGCATTCTGTTATGCACACCTTCCTGATACCATCTCCGAAGACAAAATGGGTGTACAAGCAAATGTGGTAAAGAAAGTTGATGGTGCTTAGCTATTAGAAGATATAGCACCTGGGGTCTTAATGGCTTAAGGTTAAAAAAAAAAAGCAGCTATCTATCAAGGAAGCAACAAAGACAACAAGGAAGAAGCACACCAGCCTATGTGATCACAAGGTGTTGATGGGATCAGGTATCAGGCATCAAAGGACCCAAACCAATCATATCTATGTAAACAAGGGGGGTTGGAATGGAAACTCAAAGCCCATCTGTAGACTATTGGACATCCTCTCATAGAAAGGTCACAAGGAAGGGACAAGTCAGCCAGGGGGAATTGTAGCACCAACAAAACACACAATATTTCTCTAACTCTTTAATACCCCACCACCACCACCCATCCCCACTATTGTGGCTCCAGTTCTATGGTACAAACCCAGCTAGTCTGGAGCATGTAAAATGGTACATGGAACCCAGGACAGATAAACCTGTCAGGGGCAATAGTGGGAGTATCGATGCCACGAGGGGAGGGGGTAAGTGTAGGGGAGAGGTGGGAGAAATGGGGAACTGAGCAGCATGATCAATGTATAACCATCACCACCACCCTGGGTGAAGGGAGGCAGAGGCTTGTGTAAGATATGAAAAGAATAAGAACTTATAATTTATCAATGGTTCATGAGGGTGGAAGTGTGGGGTAGGGAGGATAAAAAGAGGAGATGATACCAAGGGCTCAAATAGAAAGAAAATGTTTTGATGATGATGGCATCAGATGTGCAAATGTGTTTCGAACAATTGATGTATGTTTTGCTTTAAGAGCTGTAAGATTCCCCTAAGAAAATGATATGTGAAAAACAAAACAAAACACAACAGAGAACTCGGAAAACAGATTATATTTTAATAAGTTTGTTCATTTATTAATATAACTTTTAATCTTTAAAAAAGAGAGATAAATCAGCCATATGTCACTGGGAAAATGTGTTGCGAAAGACCAATTTAAATGAAAGAGCAGAGATGTCACTTTGCAGACAAGGATGAGTTTGGTCCAAGCCATGGTATTTCAGTAGCCTCATAAACAATTCAAAAGCTGGAGAATAGGCAAGAATTCAGGAACATAATTGACGCATTTGAAATATGGCATTCTTGAAGAGTAGTGTAAATACCATACACTGCTAGAAGTAAAAAACACATCTTTTGGAGGAAGACAGAAGTCAAAATGCTCTTGAGAAGAGAGGAGGATGATACTTAGTTTGCACTTTGGAGAGCGTTGTCTGGAGCAGAGCATCATGCTTTGACATAGAAGCTGATGAAAAAGAGAAAGACACTTGAAAAGAGGGATCACCACCGTGCTACACTAATGAGTTCTACCACTACAATTGTTAAGATGGCTCACAACCTGGTGGTGTTTCCTGTGTTAGTAATACGATTGAGGTGGGCTGCACTGACTAGATAGCACTGCAGACATGGTCCATATGGGCAGTGTCCGATGGAATACACCAGAATCTGATTAAATCTATGGTAAACACTATGGAGAAATGCAATATCATTGGCCAAAATAAGGCCCAGGGTCCAATGTGGAAAAACTAATGGATTATTCATATGAAAATTAACATTGAAGTTTAAGAAAAGAAAAATCTGCCTGTGCAAATAAAACAAAGGCCTTGGACAAATCGCACATGAAGTTAGAGACACTGTCTCAAGAACAATGTTGATTCGTTGAACACAAACGACTGAAGACTAAAGCTGTGGGATGACATCTCGGATAGCATACATGAAGGCACTAAAAAGTCACTAAAAAGACAGGATCAAAAGAAAAATCAAAGTGTATATCAAAATACACTCTGAACTTGCTCTTGAACAAACCTAAACCAAATGGAAGAACAATCTTGGATATGCAGATAACTCATCTTATTTGCTGAAAGTGGGGAGGATTGAAGACAATGCTGCTGATGATCAAGAATTGCATCCTTTAGACTGAATTACACTGCAATGCAAAGAAAGCCAATCCTCACAATGGGGCCAACAGATAACATCATGAGACATGGAGACAAGTTTGAAATTGTCAAGGATTTTATCTTGAATTAATAATCAATGCTCATGGACTCAGCAGCCAAAAACATCAAAGGACACATTGCATAGGATAAATATGCTGCAAAAGACCTCTTTAAAATGCTGAAATACAAGGATGTTACTTTGAGGACTAAGGTGTGCATAGCTCAAACCATACTATTTTCAGTCGTCTCATAATTATGTAAAAGTTGGACGTTGGGTAAAGAAGACTGAAGAAGAATCAATAGCATTTGAATCATGGTGTTGGCAAACAATATTGAAAGTACTTTGACTTTCCAAAAGAACAAACCAGCCTGTCTTTGAATAGACACAGCTGAAATGCTCCTTACAAGCAAGGATGGCGAGACTTCATCTCAACTATTTTTGACATGCTATCAGGAGAAACCAGGCCCTGGACAACGATATCATGGTCAAGTAGAGGGATAGCAAGAAAGAGGCAGATCCTCAACAGATGGATGGATGCGATGGCTGCACCAATGGTCTCAACGTAAGAACAACCCAGTGTTTGATTCTGTTGTACATACGGTCCCTAAAAGTCAGAGCCAACTTGGTGGCACCTAACAACAACAATAACTGAAATGTTTTAAAAACTAGCCTACCCCAAGAAATGGGAATGACAGCTTCTTGTACAACCAGTGTTTATTATCATTTGCTGGTAGGTGCTGTGGAGTTGCTTCTGACCTCAGTGACCTTATGAACAACACACCTAAACTCTGCTGGGTTCTGTGCCATCCTCACAATAGTTGCTAGGATTAATTTAATTAAGCCCATTGGTGTGGACACCCTGTCAATCAATCTACTTAAATTGAATTCCAGAAAGACACATGGCAAATAAAGATGAAAAAGTGACAAGTGTATGGCCACATTTCTTTTAACAGAAGAAAACAGTGTAGACTTACAAATAAAAACTCTCAACTCACTGCCATTGAGTTTATGATTATTCATAGCAACCTTATATTACAGAGTAGAACTGCTCATGTGGGTTTCTGAGGCTTTAATTCTTTATAGGAGTAGAAAACTCATAAAACTCAGTGGCATGGTGTGGCTTCTGATTCGCAGTGACCCTAGAAGACAGAGTAGGTCCACTCAGGGTTTCCGAGACTTTATCTCTTGACACAGTGGCTGCAATAAAGGGCTAAATGTAGGCACACTAGTGAGGACGATGTATGATGGGATCATGTTTTGTTGGGTTGTACACAGGGTCATGGGTTGGAACCAACTCAAAGGCACTTATCAACGACAAAAATTCTTTGTGGTAGCATAAAGCCTCCTTTTCTACCCACTGAGGGACTAGTTTTTTTTGTTGGATTTTTTTGACCTTTCATAAATCATTATGTTACCAAATGTTCAAATATACAGGAGTATAATGAAAATTTAAAAATACCACATCAAATACAAACACACACACACACACACACACACATATATAATAACAATCTAAGTTTAAAGGAAGCTCTGATACAAAGTTTTAAGGAGGTTTCTAGAATTAAAAGGGAAAGAAGATGTGTTGAGTTTTAATGGATGTGTATTGAGCTTATGAGCTTCCCAACCTATTGAGTATTACAGACCAATGTTTGCTAATGTGCCTGTCATCAGTGTAAATAAGTAAGTATTTTAATAATTACACTTTGTTTCACCTCCTGTGTAGTGGGAAATCCCAGAGTGATCACTACTGTGACTTTTGTAGATTGGTTTCAGTTAATAACAGTTATGGTAGCTTCTTTGCTAATTATTTTCTCTGGCTTTGCTGCCACCAAGGAGGTTTGGTCAAAACGAAATAGGTCAAGAACAGTCATAAGAATCCTTTTGACTATCTTCCACTAATCCTATCACTGTTATTCAATTATAAAATATTTGAGACTAATATAACTCTCAGAATAAAATTCATTCACTACCAGGATAAATAAATAAATTAATATCTATGAAAATGTCAAAGATATAAATTGCTCAAGTCTATCCAGTATAACACTGCAGTGTTAAATAATATATTTCTTTGTGTGATTTGCTAGCTACTTTGTATTTCATTCCTGTTAATGCCCATACAGTTCCATGAGATGGATGTTACTATTATAACCATTTTACAAAAGAAAACAATGAGTACAGAAAATGTATAATATCTGCTCTTCGTAGTTTACAACAGTAGAATTAAATTTTGCATATGCGCAGTTTGATTTTAGTGGCTACGGTTATAAATGTCATGCTCTAAATTAATAGAAATTAAGTGGTTACTTAAGACAAGAGGTATTTATTCTCTCACCATTTAGAAAACTAGAACTTTGAAATTAGTTTTACTGAGCCAAAATCAAGCTGTCAGCAAGACCACACTCGACCGAAGGCTTTAAGGAAGAATTATCTCCCTGTCTCTGCCTACATCTAAAGGCGGCCAACATTCCTTTGCCTAAGGCCAAGTCACTCACATCCTCCGTGGTCAGGCTGCTGACTTTACCTGTGTGTCTGAAATGTTCTGCTCTCTTCTTGTAAGAGCACTGTGGTTACACGTAATGTACACGTGAATAATGTCATCTCAAAAGTCGCAGATCTGAAGAACTTTACATATGAAGGAAAATTCAAATGTTCCTGTGATTCCTACCTAATATTTTGGGGGGGTCAATATTCATTCTATTACAATGTGCATTCTCTCTTACATACCTTATGTCTATTCAAAATGTCCTCAGAAACCAGGCAAGGGCTTTATCCCCAAGAAAGCAAAAATGCAATGCATGGAGTTGTAATATATCCCCAAACAATACTTCATTGGCCATCATTGCAAAATCTAGCAGTAATTTTATAGGAAATTATGCAAAACTCAAAATGAAATTTCTAATACCTGAGCTAGAGAAAACGTTTTTTAAATAAACAATTTGGGGCAATATGGTAGTTTAAAATTGCGAAGATATTGGGCAATAGCTTTTGAGCGGTTTGGGGAATAAAGGGAAAGATAGGGGACACAACTTTCAAATGGGAAGGAGTATAAAAAACGTTGAAGAGATCATCTGAAATTTTAATCTAGCGTTTCCTGTATCTGCTGATGACACCTCCCACATCTACTCCACTGCTTGAAACCGAAAGCTTGGTGTCAGCCTCGAGTTCTCTCTCCCTCTCACTTTTCCACCTCTTTCAATCCCAAGGCTGTTGAGTGTAGCTTTTACACAGTTCTAAATCCATCCATCATCTGTGCTATCGATGATGGAAAATAGTATGAGTAGCTCTTGTCTGGACTGCTTTAACAATCTACTAACAGGCATTCAACATGATGCGTAGGTGACTTTTAAAGTTTAATGTATGAGATATATATGATATAGAAATGGCTTAGTAAATTGGAGTAGTCATGTTTTTCTCAAACAAGATAATAAGTATTCTGTAGAAATAGATTGTATTCAAAAGAGAAGTTTCCCTAGTCAAATAAGCTAGTATCTTTTAAAATGAAGTATAACTTCGATGTGAACATCATGAGAAATGGTACCAAAAAATATGTGAAAACACATTTCTCATGTTAATCAAATGTTTTCTCTTTGGAATTTTCTATTAAAAAAGGAAGAGTGAGCTATGTCCTTTGCAGAAATTTATTATAGAATCTACTAAATTATATTAAGCTCCTGCAGTAAAACAAGAGATACATATGGTATGGTCTTATTTATTTCAAATTTCTGTTTCCTATAACAGGGTTCAACAAGCTGTTTCATATTTATTTCTCTGATTAATGATATGTCAAAAATTCTAATTCTAGTCCCAATTTATGGCTTGTTGGCAACTGTAGAATGAAACAGCTATGTAGACAACAGGCAAAATTGATTTTTATCCATCTTCTTTGAATTCCAGTAAATGTTTCCCAAATGTGCTTTTCTATTTCAACCAAACTAAACATTATAGTCTTATTTCTCTCAACCATTAATTATGTTACTTCTGAGAGTTGAGAATTTCTTAAAGCACAACAGTATAGTTGGATGATATGATTTAATATGTCAGTCATTCTGAATTAGGGGTTGCAAGAAATCCTACTATTAAGTTTCCTCATTCATAGAGACTCATCGTGTCTCTGGAAGGTTATTTAGTGTGACTGGGTTTCATCAGAGTTTTAAAATGACTAGGAATGCTTTGAACCAGTGGAAAATTAAATATAGCTTGCTTACTATATTATACATGGATTCACTCAGAAAGGGATAAATAAATGTACTAATGAAAAGCAAACAAAACAAAAACACTATGAGAAAGAGAGGAAGACAGGAATCTTATGGACAACTCAGCTCACCTCTTCTGGAGGCCGAGCACTCATTCCAGCTGGGTAGTCTATAAAATAGTGTCAGGGGAGGTCCAAAGACATGAGCACTTCTTCCAAAGGCAACTGGAGCACCATCAAAATGGAGATTTGGACATTGAAATTGCTTGTGTTTTCAATGTTTTTATAGATTCACGGCATGAACTATTGAGTCAAACAAGAAAAATAACTCTTGGCATTTCAGGTAAAATGCTAACAAAGCCAACTTCTTCTTCATCTACTTCTTTTTTTTTAAATACCCAATGGCATTAAAAATAAACCCAAACTTGTTTGTAAAGATTAATGAGCATATTCTCTCAGACACAACCATATTTGCTGAAGTTCAAACAGTGTGACTGTGCTTAAAAGCACACTATTCAAACTTATGAATCTTGCCACTTTACAAGTAATAACAAAAGCTGTTATTTCAACATTATTTATCAAACAAGACTCCTTGGAGACCCAGTGATAATGGGATTTTGAAGGTTGACTACCGGGGAAGCTGCTGACTCCATTCCAAATCACTGCTGCAACAGGTAATTTTATTCTATGAGGGTTTCAGTTTATACAATATCTCCTTGGTGACCTAGAGGTTCACCTACGTTCCATTTGTCAGAGCGAAAAGAGGCTCATGCACACACAATCAGTTCATAGCTAGGGGTTCGGGCATAAAGAAACAGAATGAGACTCAAGCCAAAGGTCTTCACTTAGAAGTTGAAGACATACCTGACCAGCTTTCCTGACAGAATGCTGAGGAGGGAACGTAAGACTGGGACTCCCACGTCCCACAGAGAGCTATGTCATAAAGTTCCGGACATTTCTCTTTGAAGATAAACGAGATGGACTGGCTGCTTTCATCTTCGCATTTTATTTAGAGGATTACCTCCTCAAAGTACACAAAATGGTGGGAAGATTTTTTTTCTTTGGTCAACTTTCCTAATTGGAAGAAAAATGGCTGAAGTTATTACAATTCTCTTTGTCATAGGAGATAAAGGATCAGGCTTATGACAAAAATATTACTGATCCGATGCTGTCTTCGAGGATCAAGTGAGGAAAAAGGAAGGAATGTATATATATATCAGCCACTCCTCAGAGTAGGTCATATGACATCCTGACCACATTGCTTTAGTTACAAGATGGGGGCTGGCCAGTTTTCCTCATGGCTTTGGCTTCTGCTAATTTCTAAGCCAGGTTTTTGTTTATATATTTGATTCTCAGAGCCTCCATAACACTTCTACTTAATTCATCGTTACCTAGCAGATGTTAACATCATCAGTGAATTTATGTTAAAAAGAACAAAACGGAACATATTAGGATAATCTTGTCATTTGATTAATCTCCAAAATGAATGTATTGAATTAGTTTGAGATCCCCTTTACCTTTAAAAAAAATAGTTAACTCTTCATGTTGTGATTAC
Organism: Echinops telfairi; assembly: GCF_000313985.2. Classification (NCBI taxonomy): domain Eukaryota; kingdom Metazoa; phylum Chordata; class Mammalia; order Afrosoricida; family Tenrecidae; genus Echinops; species Echinops telfairi. Next base: position 63,994,423 of record NW_022111372.1, read on the forward strand.
AGATATCTGTAACTTAAATTTTCAATTCAAATATTTCATATGTGGTTTATTTGCCACAATATGAACTATGTCAATGATGTACATGTAAAAAATGTGACATACATTTGAAAGGAAAAGGAATAAGTCTTGGGGGAAATTACATTTAGTCCTGTGCTTTTAAAAGTATAAATTCACTAGGAAAATATCTTTTTCTGATCTGTTTGAATATTTTGCATATTTAATACCATTATCAAAACTCAAGAAAATCTTGTTGCTTTCGCTACCAAATTACAAAAGCAAGCATACAACACAATGAGAGCTAATGATTTTTTTGGCAGGCATTTATATATTCTTTCAGCCAACGATATTTATGGACCAACTACCATGAATTTAACTCTGGTCAGATAAGAGATAAGCAACACAGAAATAGTCAATATCTGATGTATCCTCTGTTCCTCTGGAACGCATTGTCAGTTGAGAAGCTGTCACAGATAGTTCTGTCCTACTGGAATGCCATGGTGGGGTTTAAATATCCCTTTTTAACTTGTAGTAGAGTTCAATTTTGGGGAAAGAATATTGTGCAATGAAGGAAGTTTCAAAAACAGAGTATACAATTTAAAGATAGGGAATTCATTAAGCACCTAAATAGTCTGCTTCTTTTCCTTTGCAGTTGTTCTTGTTTCCTAACCAGATTATTCTAAAGATCTCTCATGGGGTCCTGAGCTCTATAGCTTTTGGGTAAGTGGAGACATATTTACAATGTAAATGAATCAGTTCAAATTCTGTTTAAGGAGATAATTGACTCTGCTTTCACTTAGATTTTGAAAAACTGTTGGGGTTAATGATGATGAAGACCAAAAACAGGAGAATTATGCTGTGAGAATGAAAGTTAGCAGTGACCAGAAGCTTTTGGAAGTGACATTTTCATAAAAATGATTTACAATCTTTCTTATCACTGTGTATGCCTGAAAATTGATATCAATCTCTTTCTCTCCTTGCTCTTACTCTACACATAAACATGTACATGCAACCACAAAAGTTTTATACTTGATTAATCTTGATTTATTTAAACACTACAGAGGAAATACGACACCTAGTTTTAAATGCATAAAAGATTTCAAGATGTATTGTAGGAAAAGCTTCCCCGAAACTAAACTAAGATCATATGTGCATAAAACCGATGCACCTGATGCTAGACCAATTTCTGAGGCAGCTTGGCAAAAGCAACATAGCTCCTGTGTCACTGGGAATGCATCCTGACCATTCTCTGTCTATGAGTCTATGGTGCTGGAACACAGTTTCCTACTTTACTATAAAGGATCACTATTGAGAGAGAGAGAGAGAGAGAGAGAGAGAGAGAGAGAGAGAGAGAGAGAGGAAGGAAGAAACAGCCTTCATACACTCACAGAAAATAGGTGGAAATGAACAAAAAGGCACTAGTTGATTCTTCTTAAGTAGTTTTTAAACTTTCATTGAAAACATTTTCCCATCATCACCTCTTTTAAGTATTTATTATTTTCTTATTCTTTCTTACTTCTTGTTTTAACTAACGATTTATTTTCAACTTAACCAAATGGAAATGAGAGTTAAAAAGAGAAAAGAAAAGCATGCTTTCTTTTGGATACTGATATTTAGGTTCTTTAGATGATATTGCTCAGAATTAAACAAAATGAGGTTTTCAAACAATGTTTCTCTAAGAAAATGGGAAAAATCAGTTTTGGTTTAATGTAGCCTTATGCCTTTAAACCAATCCCACTCATTAACTGACTACAGGGTGCACACCCAAACACTTAAAGTGCAGGACTGTTTTTACTGAAATTATCTTTAGAACTATCTGGGTCAACTTTATATGAATGCTTGGAAATTTTTCTGGCCTTCCATTTTACTGATTTTGCTAAACTATTTGTGTTAGCCTGGGTTGACTAGAGAAACAAATCCAAGGACACTCATATGTGTGGAGGAGAGAGCGTTATGTCAAATAGCAATTGTAAATTGAGAAAAGAGCCCAGCCCAGTCCAGATCAAATCCATAAATTCAATATTAGCCAATATATCCAATACTAGTCCATAAATTCCTCTTCAGACTCGTGCAGGCACATGTAATGATGCAAAATGCAGGCAGATCAGAACTGGTGGGTGAAAATGCTGGTGGATCCAGTGGCAGTGGAAGCATCTCAGTACTGGCACTTGTCTCCAAGTGTCTCCTTCAGCTCTCTGAGTGTGGCTCATCAACAGGAAGGTGAAGCAGAGAGAGAGAGAATGCCCAGTGGCTTGTCAACAGGAAGATGAGGGCAGAGAAAGAGACAGGACGTTCCCAGAATGGTCATGAGAAGGCTGCTCTAATAAGGAGGCATCATTAGGCTGTGATCGGATTGACAGGCTAGACTCCACCCCTGCACTCTGAATACCCTCAAGTTGATATGAGATTATGTAGTGACCACACTATGTATTGCCCCAGGAATACTGGTGGCGTGGAGGGTTATGCATTGAGCTGCTACATGCAAAGCCAACAATTACAATCTACCAGTTGCTCTTTGGGGAGAGAGATGAAGCTTTCGGCTCTGGTAAATATTTACAGCGTCACAAACCCACAGAGCTAGTTCCACAGGTCACCACTATGCATTGAAATTAAGTCGATGGCAGTGAATTTAGTTTAGTATTAATCCCTCCTGTTTTGTTTTATTTAATATCTATCCCTCTCATATTAATACTTAATAGAATTCACACTCTGGCTCATTATTCCTTGGCACATGGGAAGCAGCTCACATCAGGGAAGCTCTCAGGTAGGGCCACCCTTACTCTGCCAGGCTTCTCAGTTGTTTCATTGCCACTCAGTACTCTTCCATCCAGGCAGGCCAACATGTATGATCGGAACATAGTGTGATTTGATATTTTAAAAGTTGTTCCTTATTCGGAACACCACAATTGTCAACTAATTCAGAGAGGACAATTATAAAATAATACTAAGTGGATCCTTATGAGAATAATATTTAATATCCTAGATTCTCCCATCTTAAGAACATTTATAAGTAAGATAGGAAGTATCGACATGCATAACATAAAGAAGAAATCACTAATCCAATACATCATAAGTATTGGGTTACATATGGGGCTTCTAACTGCAAGGTCAGCAATTTGAACCTGACACCTGCTTCAAGGGAGAAAGATGAGGCTTTTGGCTCCTGTAAAGACTTACAGCCTTTGAAACTGGCAGGGGAAGTTAGGGTCACTATTCTGCTCTGCGGGGTCTCTATGAACCCAAATCCACTCAGTGGCTGTGAGTTGGTTTTTTGTTTTTTAATTTGGCATGTGGACATGAATTAATCATTTGATCAATGCAGGTTGTTCTAACCAATCCTTACTATGAGGATAGTACTATTTTGCTCTAATATTCACAGATTTCCTTGCAGTTATATCTTCTTATGACAGCAACCTATTTTCAAAGGCTTTATTATTAAATA
>NW_022111372.1:63999346-64000589 GCF_000313985.2 Echinops telfairi
ACAATGGGTTGAATGAGGCATAGGAGCCATTGTGAGGGTGCCTCAGGACCGGGCAGGTTTTCCCAATGTTGTCCTAGGACCACGATGATTGGAACCGACTAGACAGCACCTAACATCCCTACCATTTTCCATATGTTGGCATTTCTGTGAGCTGGAATTAGCTTAATTCAAATGGGTTTGGCTTGGAGTTATTATACTCCTTTCCCTAGCATGGAGACAATGGGTAGTAGTCACTGTGGGAAGAGCATCTTGTGTAAAAGGTGCAGCTATCTGGTGCAAGAAAATTAAAATGGACCCTGTTCTTTAAAGGACTAGTTTTACAATTTGATTTACTTGGTTATCCTCTAATTCTTTGGAAGCTGACTTGTTCTGCCCTCTGTACAGTGGTGCTTGAGAAGAATATTGACAGTACTTTGAACTGCTAAAATTACAAACCCATATTTTTTGGAAGAAGTGTGGCCAGAGTTCTCCTTAGAGGAGAGGGTGGCAAGGCTTTGGCTTACATATTTTGGACAGACTGCAAGGAGAGACCAGTCCCGGAAGGAGCTCATGCTTGGTAAACGGAGGGTGAGTGAAAAATAGGAAGGCCCTCAAGGAGATGGATTCCACTTGACTACAAAAATGGGCTCAGCTATAGGAACAATTGTAAGGAGATGGCAAGACCTTGCCGTGTGTCCTTATTTTGTGAATAGGGTTGCTATGGGTTTTAACCAACTTGATCATATTGAATCCTACATAAGCAATAGAGTCAGTTGTCAGTGGGAATTCACTCCATAGCAGCGAGCTTGATTATTTTTGCTTTGAGTTTGGTTGCTATGAGCTGGCATTGACTTAATGGCAATGGGATTTTCTTTATGCTCCGTGACTTGCTTTTCAGAAGACCAGCATAGGAAAAACACACGTGAAAAGGACATTTACCATGCAGGAGTTTGGAAAATATTATCTCAAGAAGGGTTAGAATCATCAATAAAAGCTAAATTGTCATGAGGTGTCAAGGGATCAGGTATCAGGCATCATCAGAACAAAAAAAATCATATCATTGTGAATGAGGGAACAGTGCAGAGTGGAGAACCAAAGCCCATTAGTAGGCCACTGAAGATCCCCTTAGAGAAGGGTCTCAGGGAGGAGATGAGCCAGTCAGGGTGCGATGTAGCAACGATGAAACATACAACTTTCCTCTAGTTCCTAAATGCTTCCCACCCCACTCCCACTATCACGATCCCAATTCTACCTTACAAATCTG
>NW_022111372.1:64001919-64005805 GCF_000313985.2 Echinops telfairi
TTTGAAATTTTTCTATGTATATAAAATTATTTTAAAATAATAGGTTCAAAAAGAAAACAAAATGAGCTTAATTCCACTTGGCTCAGGTATAAAGCGAGTGCTATCTCATTAAATTACAGTAAAAGAAGTAGTCTTAATTAAGCTCTCTCCCTAGACTTGAGGGCTTAGTTGGCCTAACTTTTTATTGAGAAACAATGTGTGAGTTTGCTCATTACGGCAGCAGTTTTTCAAGTTCACACAGCTCTAACCGAAATCTATTAAAGATCAAAAGAAGCTTAAACAGCCTATCTTACTACTTCTTGCTTTTGTTTATACGCGGTGAAGAGTATTCAGAATGGACTTCATCGTAGGCTTGCACTAACCCTTCAATAATTACAATTCATCTACTCGATGCTGGAAACACCGCATGGAAGTGACTTCGTTCTGCTGGCTTGTCTAATCCCATTCAATTACTTCACTTCCCCTCCCGGAGGCTTCGCACTCAGAAAGTGAGCTTTGTCTGGAAGGGAGAACTTGGGAGGTGTGATGTTCAGTTTTAATCGAATTGAACTGTACATTAAAAAAGCAAAACAACCAAAAAACTTCGTCTTTTCCCAAATATCAGTTTAACCATGAACACACACCAGCTTGTAATCAACAAAGCTTCTGGCACCTCTGCGGTGCTAAAGGTCAACTGATCTGGTTAAGCCAACATTGCAGATGGGACCAGTTCATTGGCTTGGACCTAACTGAATGTGTGGAAATCCCACAAGTCCCTGAAGCTGGAGAATATAAATCTCTAAAGCTAGAAGAAGCTTGTTGTCTAAGATCTCCTACATGTGTGAATGCTTTCAGTGGCCTGTAAAGAGTTCCCTCATCAATTAGAACCCTCAGAGTATGGCCTCAACTGAAGGGATATCTCTTCATCTGCTTGCCCAGAACCACCGCATGCACAGTATTAATACTTTGATTTGAAAAGAATAAAATAGCAGAATTCAGTGATTGCTCGGCAGACATTCCATCAAAGAAATGGCAGCCCAAAGGAGCAGGAAGGCAAAGCACATGCGGTCGCACCTGCACGGATATGTCTGAGGTTGTGTGATCCTCTCCACATGAAAAAGATCAAGGCTTTAATTAATCACGAAGGTTTTTGCAAGAAGAAAATGATATCGTGAATAAAAAGACATTGTCATTCTGCTCTTATTCCCAATTCCTGACCCTTTCGTTATATTATTTTCAGTGACTTATGTCCTTATTTCAAAAGCATTGTCATCACTAAACCGCCTTCCTTTTCACAGTGAATAATAAATAATGAAATAGGGGGTGCACAAAGAGATGTGGATTTTTAAATGGAAGTTTATATTTTTTAGCTTCCAGTCTGTAGTGAAAATGGAAATACACACTCACACATATAATTACAATAAAAAAGTAGCCTTAAAGAGCTTTACACTAAACTTAAGGGTTTAGTTGACTAAAAAGTTTAGTTGACATAAAAAAGTTTTTATTATGAATTAGTGAATAGATTGTACTAAACACTTTTGTAGGATTTTTTTTTAGGTTTTAAGAATCATTTATTCAAATTTTAAAATAAATATTTTTATTTATTTCTTTGATTTCTTATTAATTGGAAATTAATATATATTATATCATTCCATATTTCAGTCACATCCACCAGTGTTCTACAATTGCTACCACAATGTTTCCAAACATTCTTTTTCTTCCTGGACTCCTTGTCATCATTTCCTCTTTACCACTATGCCCACCCCCAAGAGTGTAATCCACCCACAAAACCCTCATTCAACTTGCTGTCCCTATAGCCTCATTCATCCTGGCTATCATATACTGAAACCCTGACAAAATCTGATGACATAACTTCATGAGGATGACCCGAATGGCATAACCCCTCCGAGACACACCCTAATATGCACAAACAAAACAAAACAAAAAGAAAATGTTGAAAACAGATCAGGTCCAGCATGCATCAGAGAAGGGAAGCAATTGACAACATTGAAACTGTCAAATCATTTTTATCCCTTTGATTTTCTATACTCATCTCTCCAGTGCACTCTGTTTAGTAACCTCTTTCCTCCCATCCCTCAACTGTGGATAGAGAGAGAGAACACCAGAGGCTTATTTCCTGTGCAGATCCCACAAATGGATCGTGGGCTCCTACTGTCATCCAGAGCCTTCTGCAAATCAGAGTCTCACAATTTAGGCTCTGATACTAATCCATCCTTTGACTAAGGTTATATGATATACAGGTCTTCCGTGACTGACGATGGTGTGCTTCTTCCATATGGACATCTCACTGAGATGGCTGCTAGTTTGGAAACAAGCCTTTAAGCTCCCAGACACGATTTTATCTGATAGCCGGGCAACATCTGATTTCTGCACCACATGTTGCTATAGCACCCATGTCTTCTATGTTCCATTCCAGAGGGTGAGTACAGAGTAGGCCCATCATGTGTGAACTAATTTTTCTTAAATTGGGACTAGGATTTAATGCATGCCACAAACCCATTCCTGGATCAGTGTTCGTTGTTCTTGTTTTTGTTTGTTCGTTTGTTTTGTCTGCCTTTGGCTCCTTTACAAAACTTCCTTGTTAATGTATGGTAGAATGTTTTATTGATCATCTCCCTGGGGAATAGTGATCTTCTGTTAATATTGCTATTGATTAGTCCCTGGTCCTAATTTTTTAAAGCCCCTTTGAGAAGGAAATATTGGGAAAATGGAGGCAACCCACCTCCCTCTCAGAGAACCTGAAATACTCACTTGTACCGAATCAATCCTTTCTTGCTTGGACATTATTTACATAAACAATGTGGGTTAATTGTCAGGGAAATTTGCAATAATAATCACTGAGAATATCAGTCACAGGAATAAATACATATCTTAATATAGCATATCGGGCATTGATGCAGCAGGCCCGTTTGTGTTTGCCTACCAACATTCAACAATCTCGGTGCAGCTGTCTTCAGCTCCCTCAGACACCATGTGTGTTCTGACTGAAGCCCTCGTGACAAGTGTGTCTGAGGCACAGTCCCATTTATCCAGCAGGGTCTCTGCATCTGATGCAGCCTCCGGAGCAGGCTGTGCACCTTGGAGATCCGGGATCCAGTGTCCCAGCGGTCCACAGCACTCGCCCGGGGTCTCCAGGATGCACCCAGAAGCCCAGACCTCACTTTTTATGGAAAACCAATGAGTGCGTTTGCTCACTGTAGTCATTTTTCTGCTCTCAAAATTACTGCCTCCGGCAATCCCAGGGGCAGTTCTCCTCTGGTCCTACAGGTGGCTGTGTGTCCGAATCGACTCAGTGGCATTAAATTTAGCCATCTAGTCGCTTCCATATCTGGAAAGGGAGCTTCACATATGTGCCTTGTGATAATTGCAAGAAAAAAATGGCAATCCAGAGGAGCAAAAGGTCAAAATATAAGTGGCTGCGCATGCAACTAATATTTATATTTGTTGTTGTTGATGTTGTTATCTTCAGAGTGATTGGCATACTTCCATGGATGCTTTTAAAAACAGTTAAACATTCAACAATAAATACTATCAATACCATGATCAGGTTTAGTTTAGTGAGCATAATCCTCTTCTCTAACTCTGGGTTGCTTTTTTACTGCATTGTGTAATGCAAACTCAGATTTCTAAGTCTCTACTTCCTGTAAGATGACAAAAGTAGTATCTTAGTATGTGTTATGCTTAGTGGTATCTTAGTATGTGTTAGAATTGTGAGCATTACAACAAATCAGGCAATGCATATAAAATAGTACTTCTGATAATTCCTGCATGTTGCAAATTTTTTAACAAGCTTGGCTGCTCTCCTTAAAGTGAAAGGTTTCAGTTCATCCACAGGTCCTTAGAAGAAATGTCTCCTGAAGTACCAGCAGATCCACTCTAACCCAGA
>NW_022111372.1:64007482-64008517 GCF_000313985.2 Echinops telfairi
TTCCCCTCTATAGAACTATGAACTAGAATTTACTCAATATTAGTGAGGTTGTTTGCTTTTCACCAAATAAGTTGGGGAAAGGTCTGAATTAATGGTAAGGTGTGCTAATCAATCTACACAAATACCTTATTTTTCTGTGTGTGTGTAAAATTTTTGCTTACCACAGGATTCTCCATGAAACCTCATTCTGTGGCATTTGAATGAAATCACATAAAGGAATGATAAGAAACAGAAGACTGTGGAAATATATTAACCGAATCCTCAGGTGGAATTATATTAACAAAAATAGTGCAAATTGAAAAAAATTCTAACAAGAAACATGTGACATGCCCTCTCCATATATGGAAGCAGCTGATTGGCTAAACCTACTTCCATTGAGTAGAATCTGACTCATAGCAACCCTGTAGGACAGAGTAGAACATCCACTTTGAGTCTTTGAGACTATAAACCTTTATGAGAGCAGAAAGCCTTGTTTTTGCCCTGAAGAGGGACTAGTGTCCATACATGCACAGGTTTATTCTAAGCAAAACATGGTTGAACATGTTTTTGAAATTAGTGGATCATTGTTGAAAAGTTTTCTTAGTAGCACACTTGTCTTAGTCTCATTAAGTGCATCATTGAGTGGATTATAGCTTATAGAAACCCTACAAGACAGAAGTGCTTCACAGGGCTTCCATGATGTCAATCTTTAAGGGGGCAGACAGGGCCAACTTTCTTCCTGGGCAACTGGTGGCTTTGATCTGATGACTTTGTACTCAGCAGTCCAAAGAGTACCCCACTATGCCACCAGGGTTCTATTTGGTTTCTTTGAAATTGAAACCAATCTCATTGGCTTTGAATTATAAGTCATTGTGACCTCATAATACAGAATAAACATGAGATTCTGGGTTTCTGAGATTGTAAAATTTTAAAGGCACAAAAGGTGAGTGGGTTTGTAATGCTGCCCTTATGGTTAGCAGCAAAATACATAACCCACTATACCACCATAGTACCTGCCGTTAGAAGAAAGAAAAACAGGGAAAGACAAAAGGAAGG
>NW_022111372.1:64008634-64014210 GCF_000313985.2 Echinops telfairi
AGGAAGGAAGGAACAGTCTAATCAAAACCAAGACTTCAGTGGAGATCTGCTGGGTCAGTTGAATTCAAAATGGAGACACAGTTTCTGAAGTCTGCTAGGGGCTCCAAAGGAGCGATCTTGAGAGATTTCAAGGGATGGGGCATTTGAGTCCATTAGGAAGATGTTTTTAGAAAACTGAAAACGCCAAGAACATTATCCCCACCCATCACAGCAATGTACCTGTTTATTCTTCAATAGTAGCCGTGGCTGATCTACAAGAATTTTACTGGGGAACATGAATTACCCTGTCTACCCTACAGCCTTTATCTTGTGGGTGTAGGTTTCTTTTTTCTACCCAAATTCAAAGAACAATGAACAAGAACACTATCTGTGTCCATCTCAACAAACAAACAAACAAAAACCATCACTGCCATAGAATCAATTCTGACTCCCTGTGACTCTATAGTAGATGGGCTTGACCTGCCCGTGTTGGTGTCTGAGATTCAGGCAGGGGTAGGAAGCACCATCTTTCTCTGGCAGGTCTTGCAGATCACAGCTCATCGTATGACCACTATATCACGACCAAATTACTGTTTGACAAGATGTAAATCAGAATGTGTAGAATTTTCCAGGGACAGGTTAGAGGGCTATAAACACAACCCCAAAGGTATGCAGAATGATAGGAAGGATATGGTGAGAAACATTAACTTCACATTTCAATAATTTTGCTTAATAAAGATGTCTATGATTTTGCAGCAATAATTTTGACTTACCTTCATACTCCCAAGAAATCACACTTGAACCACAAATGAACTATCACAACATTTAAGGTCTAATAGGATTCATAAGTCCTTGCCTTATGTTCATGAATTTTCTTTTTCTTTGGTGGGGAAGAGAGGAGAAACAACCAATAAGTATTTTTAATCCTGGGAGAATCAATGGAAATTCATTGATAAGTGCTGAGGAAAAAAGAAAACACTCACACACAAATCAAACCCTCAGGTACAATAATTTAAATTTCAACTTCTAGGACTTTGTGTTGCATAAAAATCAGAATGCATACTTTTTCACACTATTAAATGTTATTTTTTGCTAAGAAAATGAATATCACACTGCTGATTAGTAAATTTGTATGAAGTGTAAAACCTCTCAATCCAATAAAAACATTCAACTTCTGGGCAATGACTACTAACATTGGGATGTTTTACATCATGTAATGAATCCCATTAACCACTTCGTCTTCATGTGAAGAAAAGAGTTAAGAGTTATAGGACTTTAAAATTATACTCATTTGTGGATGAAACTATAGGTAATGACTTATAATTATTAGTAAAAATAATAGATTAAATATAAAATAAATAAAAAACATGATAACATCTAATCAATTAAAGAGAATAAAAATCAGATATATAGGAAAACTTCACTAAAAATGATAGAGTTTTCTACACCAAGCTATAGCAAATATCTTACCCATTAATGAAAACTTACAATTATCCTCCCTAAAATTTAAAATATGACAAGGCTGGTCATTATATCCATTTGTGTCCACTATTGTTAAGGAATAAATTTTGAAAAGTGAAAATAGAATTAAGAAATGTCGAGAAAGTAACTAAATTTCTTTATTCATATATTACCAATAGACATGCAAGGGAAATCACGTATAAAATTTATTGCAACTACTAAGAATATTTATGGAGTATTCTTGGTATGCAATAAATATACTGAAAAGATGTATAAGGCCGCAATGTAATAAATTACATAAGGATAAGTCTAAAAAAATATATTTTAATAAGTCAGAAAATATTGCATTTCCATGGATGACAAGACTCAACAATCATGCCCGTGTGCATTTCTTCAAGTCAATATAGAAATCCAAGGTCACAACCAAATCTTTTCTAGACTATGTCATATTTCCTAAAAATTGAATAACATAGAAAAGTCTCAAAAATGGCTAAGAAACCTTGATGAAGATGAATTAGTGTGTGTTTGATAGAGTTAAACTTTATAGATAACTTACAATAGAAAGCCTCGATTAAGACTTTTAAATGTACACATGTGAGCCATAAAGTAAGTGCTTCATATACTGTCCACACTGTTATAATGTATTGATTATGTATAATAGATTAGATATAATATTTTCAAATGGGCAGGAGGAACAGAGAGATGGAGGGAGGGAGGCAGGGAAGAAAGAAATATGGATACATCAAAATTAATTTACATTCTTCACCCTAATTTGGATGTTGTCTTCTGTTTGAAGCATTTTCATTCACATCTTAGTAAGTTAACAAACTTTTTGCTGTTACTTTACATAATCTTATTATAGTAATTGATATAATATATATTATTAATATTCGCACCTACTTCTTCCATTAGTGGACTGAGTTTATTTAATTCAATATCTACATAACATTCATATTTATATCACCATTAGTGACTGAAACATGCATTTTTTTATTAAAACAAATACAACCTTGTGAATAGTGATTATTTTCAAAGGAATTAAATATGATCTTCTTAGTATTTCTAGAAATTAGAAAAAACAAAACAAAAATTGTATATATAAGAAAATTTTTTTATATTTTGAAAATATAACACAAATATTCACATTTTATATACACATGATGTTTATTACTTATGTACATATATAGCTATTTCTAATATATTAAGCCAACATTTATGCATATAAATGGGTGGGTTTTCACACATATGGTATATGTGAATGCATACATGTATTGGACGAAGTACAGCCAGAGTACTCATTAGAGATAAGGATGGCAAGATTTTGTCTCACATACTTTGGACCCTTTGTTCAGAGAGAATGCATCCCTGGATAGGGACATCATGCTTTGTAGAGCAGAGGGGCAGGGAGCGAGAGGAAGACCCTCAATGAGAAAGACTGACACAATGACTTCAACAATGGACGCAAGCACAGGAACAATTGTGAGGACGGCGCAGGACTGGGCAGTGTTTCCTTCTTGTGCACAGGGTCACTATGGGTTGAATCCATCTCAATGGCAACTAACAACAACAACATGTGAAAAAATAGGCAATTTCATTTAATCCAAGGTAACAAAAAACAAACACACATAGAGCTTATTATGATTTATAATGATCTTAGGGAATAAAGTAGAACCCTGTATGAACTAAGACTGTAATCTTTACAAAAGTAGACTGCCAAATCTCTCTGTAGTGGAATTGTACACCCAAACCATGGAGCTGATGCCAATGCATAGTGGCCCTAGATAAAATGTCCAGGGCTGTCCATCTTTACAGGAGCAGAAAGCCTCAACTCTTCTGCAGACAAGCTGGAAGATTTGAACCACCAATTTTGTGCTTAATCGGCCAGTACAAACCCCAGCACCCCTAGAAGTCCTTGCGGAGTGTACTAGCACAGCTCACCTTTCCCTTAGCAGCAGGGTGCTTCACCACTGCGTCACCATGGCTATCAACAGTCATTCAAGTTTTGCTTTTGAATGTTCAGTGTTGCATTCTCTCTCCCTGTCAATCAGGGAGGTTTTCCTCACCCTCCTACACTCCCTCATCTCTGCTTCCTTTGCTATTATTCTCTGTCCTTCTGTCTGCCTTTTAAGTTAACACTCTTGCAAACCTTCTTTTAAGTGTTTACTAAAGCTAGCCTCAGATCATGCTTCTTCCCTGGTGTTAAGTCAACACTTCCCACTACATCTAGTTTTTGACTGCTGAGCTTAACACTGGGAGGAGGTGAGGAGTTCTGTGTCTGCCAATTGGCACTGCTTGGGAGGAAATCTGGCATCAGATCAATTGCACATTTAAAGTCTATGTCACCAGACCTCCTCTCGCTGGGCACTTCTCCTGCTCTCTCCATGGACTTTTGTCTCTCTCGAACTTCAGATGGCACTAACGGAGGGCAGTAAAAATAAATTATAGGCTTTCTAGATTATATTTAGTACAAAATAAAGTGGTTTATCTGAGCATGAGAAACTAAAGAATCTTGAGGGAATATCAAGGAAAAGGCTTATGCTTTTATGGACTGAAAAATAAACTGTATCTAGACAAGAACAAGCTATTAAAAGTAAAATACTTGGTGAATTGACCATTATAAATTAAGAAAAGAAGCTAGTTCTCTTTGAGAAAGTGGTTATTCTAAAAATGTGTCCATCTTCCACAAAGTTGATTATAGAGGCTAATCAGAGGAAGTATTTGAAAGAAAATTAGATATTAATCAATTTTATCTATAAATAAATCATATTGTTTCAGAAGAAAAAGAGATTACTGCATTAAACACCTGAAAGCGGAAACAACTTTTATTAGGTGGACCTTTGTTAATTCTGGTTAGGTTAAGGATTGGCTTGATTGAACAGATTGTAGGCGATCTGAGAGCAAATCCTATTAAGAGACAGGAAAAACAGCTAAGTACTGATGGTCTGGTGGGTTGCCATTACAACTTGGAATCTAATGAAGCTCCCAAATGAATGGTCGGTAAAGCCTGGATTTAAAAAAAAGATTTATATAAATGAATGAAATAAGTAGCTACAGAAAAATATCCAAAAGCCTTGAATAATTTATGAAAGAATATATTTCAAAGAGTATATACCAACCAGTTCAGGCCAGATTCAGAAGAGGGTTGGAACAAGGGATATATAATGACTGATATCTAATAGACCTTGCTTGAAAGCAGGGATTACCAGAAGGATTTTAACCTTTGTTTTATTGACTGTGCAAAGTCACTCAATCAAAACAAATTATGCACAGCCTTGAGAAGAATGGGCATTCCAGAAAATTCCATTTTGCTCATGCTTAACTTAAACATGCATTAAATGACATCTGAATGAATGAATAGAACAATGCAATACAGCATGGTCTAAAACCAGGAAAGGAGTGTGCCGGGTATGTATCCTCATCATACTTATTCATTTGTATGCTGAACAAATAATCAGAGAAGTTGGACTGTGTGAAATAGATTGCAGCATCAAGATTGGAGGAAGGCTTCTTAACAATCCTAAATATGCAGATGACACAATCTTGTTTGCTGAATATGAAGAAAACTGGAAGAACTTGCTGATGAAGATCAAGGATCACAGCCTTCTGAATGTATTGCAATCCAATGTAAAAAAATAAAAATCTTCGCATCTGAACCAGTAGGTAACATTATGATAAAAGATGGAAGTTGTCAGGGATTTCGTCTTGACTGAATTTACAATCAGTGAACATGGAAGCAGCAGTTAAATGATAATTGGGTAAATCTATTGCAAAAGACCTTTTAAAATGTTGAAAAGCAAGGATATGACTTTTAGGCCTAAGGTGTGCCTGACCACATCATAATAGTTTAATTGCTTCATATGCACATGAATGTTGGGCACGGTATTTACCCAAAATCAGTGGCGAGGAAGGTGTAGGAGGCCTGGTAGGGCATGATCAAGGGCAATGTAACCGAGACAAATTATGAAAACCAAATGAAGGCTGAGCATGATAGTGGGACAAGAGGAAAGTAAAAGGAAATAGAGGAAAGAACTAGGCGTCAAAGGGCTTTTATAGAGGTCTAAATACAGGCATGTACATATGTAAATATATTTATATATGAGGGTGGGGAAATAGATCTATGTGCATATATTTATAGG
>NW_022111372.1:64017026-64020366 GCF_000313985.2 Echinops telfairi
TAAGATGAGGATACATATATTTAGCTAGAATACCAGTACAACAAGAACGATTAAGTTTCAAAAGGGCTTCCAGGAAATAAATTCTTAAAGGAATGTGATTATGCTTTCTAATTTTCAGTCATTAAGTTTCTATACATACTTTTTGGAGAAAAAGTTTAAAAAATTAAGGTGCACAAGGTAATGGAAGAATAAATATTTTAACCTTTGACACCTGCTTTGAGTGAAATAGAAGTCCTCCTCTTTTCCTCCAAGAGATCGTTGTACATTGTCTTGCAGAGACTCCTCAGGAGAACCTCCTGAACCCGGAACCCTGACTGTCATCATCTTTGTTAGCACGCCATGGAAATGAGTGAAATGCAGGGTGTGGGCTTCCAAAGGGTGTTCCTTTAAGTCTGTTCTTTTCTGACATCAGAAGACATGCAGGATACACAGGGGACAGCATGACTCGGGGTGGAACAATAAACACGATTGTGGTATATTTTGTGATCAATATAAAGAGTGCATAAAACCTGATGGAGCTGATCATTTATACCTTTGAATCAAATTAAACATGGTTCCTTCCTAAACAGAACTCTTTATAGTGGGTCATCTGCTGATCAGGACCTTTATGGCTTTCTGTAATTTAATTCTAACCCTTTCAAAGACTGTGATTTTAAAAATCATGGGAGATTTTTCTTATTTCCAGTGTGTTGATATGTATCGCTGCTTCTTCATTTCATTCCCAACACCGTTTATCCCAGAGCCACTTCATGCATGAATTATTTCAGTAGACTTCTGATTTCAAACTTCCTGTTTTAATCTATTCCAGTCCTCTGGAAAGTTATCTTTCTAAAATAACCAATTTCATTACGATGTACATCTCTTTGCCAAACCCTAAAATGCGTGGCTTCTTTGGGGAAATCACTTTCATTGCTCTTTTATGTCATGTTCAAATCTAAATGATGTTTGGCATACTTGATGGATAAATGCCTTTAAGATAAGGCCTCATGACAAAGGAACTTCTAAGGGCAGAATCAATCTGGTAGAATACATGGAGTATAGAGTTAATTAGGTAAACAAAACAAAAAACCCAAGGGACAGACAAGTAAAATAAGCAGACATCCTTGGTGTTCATCATCTGTTAGATGTAATGAAAAAGAGTTTCCTCTGTGGTTTGGGAGTTTGAAATAAATGTCTATAGAATTTAGCATGATCATTATTAAATTCAATATATTTTCCTCCAGAAGTATTGCTCCTTCCATATTATCTATTGAATAACACATCTATTCTCTGAGTTTACCAACTTGAAAATTTAGAAGAAGTATACATATTCTATTAATTCTATTTACTTAAACTTATAGGCACTTGCCTTTCTGTTCCAATCCCCGTGTAGCCATATCATCTCTCAGTTGAAGTGTAGGGTTGATCTCCAAATTGATTTCTAGGCTTTCAGCTCCTCACTTCTCCTGCCAATTCTCCACGCTGCTTCCAGATCTATAGTTCTGGTATTTAAAACTATTAAAACATTCTCATAATTATCCTTGTCTATTTAGATATTTCAAGCTATTCTATCACCATGAAGTTTCCATATAGGTGTTTTCAGTATACTCAATCCTTCCTCTTATGTCTTATTTAATCTGTTACTTAACTTGAACCTTACCTAAATTAATGGGTCCTTGAGTGGTTTATCTCCCTTTTTTTATATTATTCTCTCTTCCTAGAATACCACTCTTCTCTTCACTACCAATTTATCCATACTCCAAGTTATGCCAACCTCTAGGAAGTGATGACCTTGCATCTCACAGCAGACTGCACATTGCATAAATATTATGACACCCAAACAGTATTTCACTTTGTGACTGTATAAGTCTTCACCAACTGGTGTACAGCCTTATTATGGAAACCTATTATATTACTTTAAAACAAAATGCATTCTGCATCACTTTATTCAGCAGATGAATGAACTGATGGACGGATGGGTGAATGGGTTTATATTTATCCCTTAATCTAAGATTCCAGTCAGGATTTAAATTGTAATCACGTGGCTAATTAGGATAAATAATCCTACCACCACCACTATCAACAAAGAAATAATCAAATAAATGAATGAATATTTAAATGATAGATAGATAGATAGTTAGATACAACCTCTTGAAACTCAATGATATTGAGTTGATTCTAACGCATAGCAACTCGATCCCAAACTATTGGTGGGGGCAGCACATCTTTCTCTAGCACATCATCTGGTGTGTTTGAAGTGTTGATGAAGCGCCCTAACAGCCTATGAGGTGCTGCAGCTGTATCCCCAGCTGAATGAGGGGCCCCCAGGGGTAAATTGATGTCATTGTTGCTACCTGCCTTGCAGTTGGTTCTGACTCACGGTGACCCTTTGTACCAAAAAACTTGCCAGTCCTGTGTCATCTCAACAATTGTTCTTATTTTTGAACCCATGGTTTTAGCCACAATGTCAATTCATCTTATTGAGGGTCTTCCTTTTGATCTGTACTTCCACTTTACAAAGAATGATGTATTTTCTCAGTGATTGGTCTACAATACAGGAAAAGTCCTGCCTCCTCACTTCTAAGGAGAATTCTAGTTCTTGTAAGGTTGATGTATTTGTTCTTCTAGCAGTCTGGTGCTTTGAACACTCTTTACCAACATCATAATTAAAATGCTTCAAATCTTCTGTTCAACTTTCACATGCATATGAAGTGATTGAAACTACAATAGCTTGCACCAGGTGCACCATAGTCCTCAAAGGGATACCCAGGCTCTTCCACAATTTGAAGAATTCGTATCCAGCGGATTTACCCACTGCAATATATGATTTAACTTTTTAATTCTGCTTTCATGATTACTGATTGTGGATCCTAGCAAAATTAAATCTTTGATAACTTCAATATTTTCTCTATTTACCATGATGCGATTGGTCCAGTTGTGATGATTTTTGTTTTCTTTACATTGAGTTGTAACCCATATTGAAAATCGCAGTCCTTGATCTCAATTCAGCAAGTGCATCAAGTTTTCTGCCCTAACAGCAAACAAGATTGTGTCATCTGTCTATTCACACGTGTTAATAAGCTTTCCTGTACCCCTGATATTGTGTTCTAATTCACAAAGTCCAGCTTCTCAAATTATTTGCCCTTATACAGGTTGAATAATTATGGTGAGTGATACAATCCAGGTGCATACATTTCTTGATTTTTAAAAAAATCATTTTATTAGGGGCTCATACAACTCATCACAATCCATACACACATCAATTATGTAAAGCACATTTGTACATTCATCGCCCTCATCATTCTCAAAACATTTTCTCTCCTCTTAAATCCCCGGCATTAGGTCCTCATTTTCCCCCTCC
>NW_022111372.1:64021254-64038331 GCF_000313985.2 Echinops telfairi
AATCACCGAATATTCACTTATTCTGTTCCCATATCTGCTGCCTCTTATAAGGTTCTGCATGAACACAATTAAAGTGTTCTGCAAATACTTTTTTTTAATCCATAGTTTGTTATTATTCATACAGGTGAATGCCTTTGAATAGACAATAAATCACAAGTATACACATTTCTGATATTTACTGATTTAAGGCAAGATATATGTGTTGCAAGCAATGATATCTCTCCAGTTCCATCCTCTTTTGAATTTGGCTTGCATTTCCCTCAGCTTAATGTTGTTGTACTGTTCTAATCATTGTTGAATTATCTTCAGCAAAATGTTTTTTGCATGAAATATTAATGAAGCTGTTCGATTGTTTGTAATTTCTCACTCTGTTGGGCCAGCTTTCTTTGAAATGGGCACAGATCTGGATCTCTTTCAACAGGCCAGGTGGCTCTTTTCCAAATTTCATGGCACAGACATATGAGCATTTCTGGTGTTTCATCAATTTTTTGAGACATTTTACCCTTATTTTTTTCTGATACCTTCAGTGCAACTTGAATGTCTTGTTTCAATACCAACAATTCTTTATTTTATGCTATCTCTTGAAATGGTTAAGTATCCACCAATTTTTCTTTTGCAGTTTCTTCTTCTTCTCTTTTTTTCCTTCTTCTTCTCTTTTTTTTAATAATTATTTTGTGTATTACTTCCATCTTCTCTTGATTGTTCCTTATGTTCAGCTCCAGATACAAAGAGTGTGTTCTGCCTTTTTAGTGTTTCAACGTCAGGTATTTTCACATTTCATTATTAGACTCTACACTGTTTAATTATGCAAAACATTGAAATTCTCTATTCAGCTTTTGGACCCCTCATTTCTCTCATGTGCATTAGTTATTATATGTGAAAGAATTATGTAATAGCTTTCATAAAGATGTGTAACCTGGTACACCCAATGGAGAAGTTACACTCGGTCCTAAAGTGTTGCGAGGAAGCAGAATCCACTCAATGATAGTGGGTTTGTTGTTTTGATTTGGTAAAGAAGGTGATGGTAGTGATACCAAAGGGTTCACCCTTTATTAACTGAGGAGAGTTTATGACAACGACAAAGTGATCATTGTGTATTATTCATAATAAAGAACAGGAAATTCAATGTCTCCTTGGATGTTATTATATTTTTATTATAAGAAACTATTATAGACATCATTGAAGTCACATATAAATAATTTCCTGGAATTTTTCTAGTCATTCTTACTTGTTTTCATATTGTGAGATTTTGCTCCACATCAAATTACTGTCACCTCTGACAATATGTCAATGTGAAATGGAAGGTCTGTGCTTTCCAAGTCAATTAGTATTCAGAGTTAAACAGACTCTACTTCTCTGTCTGGAAAACCACAGTCTGGCCAAGATGGACTACAGAGGGATTATTTTCTCTAGAATAATTATGAAATTACCTAAATAAGTACACACATTTAAGTAGATAATGTTTGGTTTATTGGAATGAATCTTTTCAGTAGCAAAAAAACACCCTTGAGAATGTTGTTAAGACAATATAACAAGTTAGATTAATATAGATTTGACCAGCAAATGATTCTTCACTTACTGGCCTTTGGATTTCAATAATATCTAGCCAGAGGCTGTTTTTCAAGTACTGTCACTTGGGCTTTTTATAATGAAAGGCAGAAAGAAAGATTTAATGAGCTCTACCCAAGTTCATAACATTCACACTCCAAACCAGAAAACAAAATCAGCCACCTGTAAATGTTTGACCTATTGTTCAGAAGGGCATTCTTTGAAAAATCTTAAAGATTTTCAGGATAAAAAAAGTAAAGGTGGGAGAATACCAAAAGGCAAAACTTTCCTACTTGCAAATTTAAAACACCAGCTAGACTCCAACCTTTTAGATGAGGTTTTTTAGGAGTATGTACAGACAACAATCTAGGAAAATAGTATGCATTTAATATTGTTTAATGTTCTATCTTTTTAACCACCAAGGTATAATGAAAGTGCTTAAAATTTTTTTTCTTCTTCTGATAATCCAATATATACAAGGAAATACTTCAAAATGACGAGAAAGGGGAAACTGGGTGATATCTTAGAGAATGTGAACTCCATGCCTCCTGGCTTGTTCAGTATACACTGGTAGGTTTTAATAACAGGGGTCAAGAAGGCACTATGTTGTGAGGTACCATGGAGTGAAAGCCAAATGATAGCAACCCTATGTACAAAATAACTAAATAATGCGTGGTCCCCTACCCTCCTCCCAATATTTCTTATAACCAGCCCATTGTTGCAGTGCCGTGTCAATCCTTCTTACTGACGGCCTTCCACTATTTCTCTGCCGCTCAGCTCTACCATGCCTGCTGCCCTCCTCTAGGGAATCATTTCTCCTGATAACATGTTTTAAGTACCAAAGATGAAGTCTTGTCCTCCTTGCCTCCAAGTAGCATTATGGCTGTACTTCTTCCAGAACAGAATTGTTTGTCCATTTGACAGTCCACAGTACTGTAAATATTCTTCACCAGTACCAAAGTTCAAATACATCAATGCTTCTTATGATGTCCTTATTCAATGTTCAACTGTTATATGGATATGAGGCAATTGAAGATACTATGGCTGAGGTGAGGAGTCATTCCCTAAAGTAACTTTTGTGCTTTACAACACTTTCGAGAGGTTCTGTGCAGTGGTTTTTCCAATACAATGCATTATTTGATTGCTTGACTGGCGCTTTCATGAGCATTGATTCTGCATCCAAGCAAGACAAAATCCTTGATATCTTCAATCTTTTCTCCACTTATTATCATGTTACTGAGTGGTCTAGTAGTAAGGATTTTAGTTTTCTTTATATTGAGGTGTGATCCATGCTGAAGACTCCAATCCTGACCTTCATCAGCAAGTGCTCCAAGTCCGTCTCACTTTGAGTAAGCAAAATCGTGTCATCTGTACAATGAAGATTGTAAAACTTCCTCCAGTCCTGATATTCCATTTTTTCATCAAATAATACAGCTCCACAGATTACGTGCTCAACATACAATTTGAATGAGTATGGTAAGATGATATAATCCTGACACACCTTTCTTAATTTTAACTATGGTGTATACTCTGATTCTGTTAACACCACTGATTCTTGATCCATATACAAGTTCCATATGAGCATAATGGAATGTTCTGGCATTCCCATTCTTCTCAAGTCTATACATAGTCTGTTATGATTCACAGAGTTGAGTGCCTTTGCATAAGACACAAGTAAACATTTTTCCTTTATTCTCCATTTTCAGTGAAGATTCATCTGATATCAGCAATGGTATCCATTGTTCCACTGCAGGCTCCCTGCCAATGCACTGATGCAACCATTGTTGGATGATCCTCATCAAAATTTTACTTCTATGTGATACTGTTCTATAGTTGCATATTATGATGTCACCTTTCTTTGAAATGGGGACAAATACAGAAAAATACATAGACTAATAGCTATCTTCTAAATTTCTGGGTATAGAGGGATGGATGGGTCTTTCCAGTGATTGATCAGCTTGGTGAAACATTTCAATTGGTATTTATTCAATTATTAGAGCTTTATCTATGGCTAATGTTTTCATTGCTGCTTAGATTTCTTCCTTCAGGACCATTGGTTTTTACTCATATGCTACCTTTTGTAATGGGTGAATGTTGACTAGTTCTTTTGACACAGTGACTCTGTCTTCTTTCTCCCTTTTTTTTTTCAGTTACTTCCAGACTCATTTGATATTTTGCTCATAGAGTCTTTGAAGTTTGAAACTTGAAGTTTCAAATTTTTCTTTTTTTTTTTTTTTCAGTTTCAGATATGCTGAGTGTGTTCTCCATTTTTGGTTTTACAACTCTAATTCTTTGCCCATTTGATTGTAATTGTTTGCTTTGTCATCTTCAGCTACCTTTTAAATTTTTCTTTCTTTCTTTTTTAAACCATTTTATTAGGAGCTAATCCAGACATCATACCATTCCGTAGTGCAATCACATTGAGGAATATTGTTCAATTACTACCAAAATCAGTATAAAACATTTTCTTCCATCCTGTACTCCTCATTAGCAGCTACCCATTACCTCCCCATCTCCCCAACAATTTGATTTTGGGGACTCTATTGTATTATTGGAAAAGGTATCTGTGGTGAAGAAGTCCTTGGTCTTGCTAAACTCTATCATGCTATCTTCAGCTTCGCTTCTATTTCAAGTCCATATTTTCCAACTATTTCCCCTCCCTCTTTTCCCCAACTTTTGATTCCCACTGCCAATAACTACCAATGCACCTTGTTTGCATGTTTGATCAATGTCAGAGTGAAGATATTGGTAGAAGTCATCAAATTCTTCATCAGTAGTTTTAGTGGTTTGTGCATAAATTTGAATAGTATTTACACTGATTGAATTTCTTTGTATGAAGATAGATATTATCCTATCAAAGACAGCATTGTACTTTAAGATAGATCTGGAAAAGTCATTTTTGATAATGAAAACCACACAATTCCTCCTGAATCTGTAATTCCTGTATTGCTAAACATTTGATTTTTCTGGTTCAAAATGGCCAATATTAGTCCATTTCAACCACTATAAATTCCATTTCACTTTTGACAACCCTGTTTTCCTAGATTCATACAGTGTACATAATAATTTCTGATTATGAATTGATGTCTGCAGACGTCGCTTCTTCTCGTGAGTGATGGCCCATCGGCAAATGAAGCTCCTGTAGACTTGACTCCCACAGCCGTTCCTCCAGCTTCCTCGTGGTGGTAGATGGTATTTTGACAGGAGAGCTCTGGTGTGGAGTAGTGGTTACAACTTGTGCTGCTAGCTTCAGGGGCCACCGTTACAAACCACCAGCTGCTCCATGGGAGAAAGAATTATAGGGTTTTCTACTATAATAAAGATTTTCAGCCTCAGTAACTCACAGGGGCAGTCCTCCCCTGTCCTACCGTGTTGCTATGAGTCCATGGGCCCACCATCGACTCAATAGCAGTGAGCATTAGAGAGCTTTGAGAAGGCAGGCATTCCTCAGGCATATTTTAAGTGTCTTAAGATAAGAGGAGTCCTTCTCCTGGTACTATGTCTGACAATGCTCATCTTCCATTGAGAGTTTCAGGATCTGACAATATTTAGATGTCATCTCTAAAATGTTCAGTGCCTTATTCCTCAGATGTGGACAGTCTGTTCTTAGTCTGGAAGCTCTCCTGGAACCCCTTCCCTCCCGGTGACCCTGCTGCCACTTGAAAGACCACTGACATAGCTTCCAGCACTACAAGAACAAACAAGCCATCCCATATCCATGCAAACACACACACACACTGGCAGACAATTGGTGGGAAGGCACTATGGTAAAACAAAACAAAGGTTCAACTTATGAAATACTTGAATGAGCAAGTGGTTTCCTTCTAGGCTGCTAACCAAAGGCAGGGGCTTTGAAACCACTAGCCAGCGCTCCACCAGGACTTGGTGATCTGACAACACCTAGCTTAGGTGACTCCACAGGGCAGTTCAACTCTGTCATACAGGTCGACTGTGAATCCAAATCAAACTGAAGATACACAATCAAATAGGTTGAATACTTATTAGAGTCCCTAAGAAAGTGAGGTGTTTGTGTCTCCATTTCACAGATACAAAGTTTGAAGCTTTGAGAGAAAATATTTTGCACAGTGTCATATGCCTAATAAACGTGAGGCCCATGATTCAAACTCAGAATTTTCTGAGTTCTAAGAAGTAGCCCAAAATTGCCTTACATATTTTAAACCTAGCTTCTCCAAACATAAACCATTCCAGTATAGACGTACATTTTCATTTTCCTGAATGGTGTCATTTAGAAGAAAAGAGAGCTGTTATAATTCCTGTGTGTATGTACATATTTCCCCTGTGGGCCCAGTTAAAAAAATATATGTATATTAAAAAAACCTCTTAAAATATCCAGAATACACTCAAATTTTTTTACTTTACTTGTTAAATATGTAAATTATTAAAGAAAATCTGGTGCATAAAGCTACAGTGCTGTGATTATGTTTATGCAGGTTCATCTTTTAAGATATTTTCTAAAACTCAGAATCAAATTGGTCTGAGTAGAGAATTCTGAAACAGGCTCCAAATTGAAAAAGCATAAAAGGTATTTAATGAAAGTCTTCCTTCATTCCTTGCCGCCAGCCAACCAGCCACACCAAGTACTCACATACATCGCCAGATTGCTTGCATGTATACATGTAAGCACACACGCTTAATTATTACAAATTATAAATGATTATGCCATTGACATCTATTGTTTGTTCTTAACGGGGCACTGCTTGTGGGTCCTCTTTGGCCATCCTGGACCTTTTCCTGTGTATTGAGCCCATTTTTGTCGCCACTGTTTCAGTTCATCTCGCTTACTGCCTTCCCCTTACTGCTAATTCTCTACTTTCACAAGCATGATGTCTTTTATTCAGGGACTGATCCTTCCTGAGAGCATGTCCATTTATGTGAGATGAGTTCTCTCTGTCCTTGCTTCTAAGAAGTATTCTGGCCATCTTTTCTCCAAGACATATTTATTTATTTTTCCTGGCAGACCATGGCACTTTAATTATTAATAATTTTTGCCAATACTACAATTCGAAGGCATCATTTTTTTATTCATTATCCAGGTTTCACATCCACATGAGGCAGCTGAAAGTAACACGGCTTGGTTAAGGTGCTTCCTAGTTCTCAAAGAAACCTCTTTGCTTTTCAACATTTTAAAGAGGTCGTTTGCAGCAGACATGTTTAATGCAATGCATTTTATTTCTTGATTGCTGCTTCCATGAGCTTTGGTGGTGGATAAAAGTAAAATGAAATCCCTTGATCTTTTCTGTTGATCATCTTGGTGTCTTCTGTTGGTCCGGTCTAAGACTTTTTATTTCCTTTAAACTGAGCTGTAATCTGTATTGAAGACTGTAGTCTTGTATTGTCATCAGCAGGTGTCTTTAATCATCTTCATTTTCAGCTATCAAGGCTTTCGTTGCAGAACACTGGTTGCTAATGATCCTTCCTGCAATCTTGACACTGCTCTTTCATATAGTCAAGCTTTTCAGATGATTTCTCAGCATAGAGCTTGCATAAATATGACTCAAAGATACAACTCTGATGCATGCTTTTACTGACTTTAACCTATGCAGTATCCCTTTGATCTGTTTGAACAGATCATGGTTGATGTACAAGTTCGGGCTGAGCAAAATGAATTGTCCTGAAACTAACTTCTTTCTTCTCTTTTCTTAGTGTGGAAGCTCTGCTGAAACCTATCTACTTTGGGTGACTTGCTGGAATTTGAAATATCAGTGACATAACTCCAGCATTACAGCAACACACAAGCTACTACAGTACAACAAACTAACAGACTAGTGGAGAAATTAAAAAGGGCACTCAAGAAGACTAGGTCAAATATTATAATACAATATGCAATCACCGAGAGTTAGAAAACCTCAAAGGAAGTGTGTGTTCAGCCTATCTGAAACTGAGATAACTGAAGAAGATAATGAAGCCTCAAGTTGCAATACTGAAATAGCTTATGGTCAAAATATTGAGCAATACAAGAGTCATTGAAAGATGATAGAAAAAATATAGAGTCACTGTTCAAAAATGAACTAATCGATATTCCATTATTTCAGAAAGTCCCATAGAAGCAAAAACCAATGGTGCTGAAGGAAGAAGTTCAGGCTGCAGTGAAAACATTAGCCAAAAACAAGGTTCCAGGAATTGATGGAATACCAATTGAAATGTTTCAACAAGTTGATGAAGCACTGGAAGCACTTACTCATCTGTGCCAGGACATTTGGAAGACAACCACTTGGCCAACTGATCAGAAGAGATCCACAGTTGTACCCATTCTGAAGACAGGTGACCCAACCGAATGCTTATCTTAAAGAGCAATATCATTTATACCACATGCAAGTAAAATTTTATTTAAGATTAGGCAATAGCATTTGCATCAGTACCTTGACAGAGAGCTGCCAGAGGTTCAGGTCAGTTTCAGAAAAGGATATGAAACAACAAATAACATAGTTGATGCCAGATGGATCTTTGCTCAAAGCAGAGAATATCAGAAAGATTTTTACTTGTGTTTATTGACTATGCAAAGGCTTTAGATTGTGTGGATCATAACAAATTCTTGATAACTTTGAGAAGAATGTGATTTTCAGAACACTTCATTGCGCCCATAGAGACCTTGTACAGCGATCGAGAGAGAGTTATGTGACTAGAACAAGGGCATGATGCATGGTTTATAATCAGGAAAGATGTGTTAATTAGGAAAGGTGTTTATCAGGATTGTATCCTCCTCCCATACTTATTCACTCTCTATGCTAAGTAAGTTACCAGAGGAGCTGGACTTTATGAATAATAATGTGGCTTCAGGGTTGGACAAAGGCTTATTGACAACCCGTGAGATGCAGAAGACAACCTTGAATGCAGAAAATGAGATGGATTTGAAGCACTTTTTTATGAAGATTTAGGATTCTAACTTCCAATATGGATTACAACTCAATATGAAGAAGACCAAAATCATCACAACAAGACCAATAGGGAATATTATAATACATGGAGAAAAGTTGACGAGGATTGTGTCTTGCTTGTATCCACCATCAATGCTCCTGAAAACGGCAGTCAAGATCAAGACATATTGTATTGTGTAACTGCCACACAAGACCTCTATAGTTCAATACTCTAAAGCATTTTAAAATGTGGATGTTACTCTGTGCCTAACCCATGGTATTTTCAATTGTCTCATATGAATATGAAAGTTGGACATTCAATGAGGAAGATCAAAGAATTGATGGATTTGAATGTTAGTGCTATAAGAACATTGAAAGTACCATGGACTGCCAAAAGGACAAACCCATCTGTATTGGTAGAATTGAGGCCAGAGTGGTCCTTAAAGGCAAGGATGGTGATACTTTGTCTTACATATTTTTTGGACATGTTGTCAGGAAAGACTAGTCCCTGTAGAACAGTGGTTCTCAACCTTCCTAATGCCTTGACTCTAGTACCGTTCTCCATGTTGTGGTGACCCCCAATAATAAAATTATTTTTATACATAGATATTTACATTATGATTCATAACATAGCAAAATTACAGTTATGAAGTAGTAACTAAAATAATTTTGGTTGGGGGTCACCCCCACATGTGGAACTGTATTAAACGGTCGCAGCATTAGGAGGGTTGAGAACCACTGCCCCAGGCCTTCCTTTTGCTGATGATTTTAAGCATCTCAATGATCTCGTTCCATAATATTAGTTTCATTTCTGTGTATTCCCTCTGGGGAGCATCATGTGTATAGTCACCATTTATGTTGCTAGACAGGTGCACTTTAAATGAAGAAGTTCTCAATCTTACACAATGTTCTCATGGCATCTCCAGTTGGTTTCTATCACCCAGGCCTTTTTCAACTATTGATACTTTCTCTTTTCATACAACTTGCACATTCCAATTTCCAGTAATTGTACATCAATCTTGATTGCATTTTGATTAATTTCAGACTGCAAAAATAGGTGTAATTATTCCATTTCTTTACTATTGGCTTTAGTAGTTGTATAAATTTGAGTGATGTTTTATTAACTTATGTTCCTTTTCAGTGTATGGATAGTATCCTCTCACAAACCACGCTGCACTTCCAAACAGATCTTCACATGATGCTATTTCTGATGATTAATGAGGCACCATTGATGTTCACGTTCCTCGACTTCATACATTCTATGTTTGGATTATTAATGGAAGTTTAAAGTGGTTTCTTCTCATTTTAAGTAGAGCGCCCTCCACCAATGAAAGTACTGAAATGTTTGCTCCATCCATGTCATTAAGACTGATTGTATGTTGAAGGGACAGCACGTGCCGAGTTGTAATTTGAATGCCTTCCAAGGCTTTCTACTCACCTCAAGAGTTAGAGTCTAAGTCGAAGAGGAGCCAACCGAAAGGTCAGTCTGTCAAACAGTGCTTTGCCACCATTATTCAGATTTTCAGTTGCCAACCCCTCAGAAGTAGCCTGCTTATTCCTTTTCCCTCGTCTACCGCCATCTGCAAGCTACCTGGAAACATGTCTCCCGTCAGTGACGACTGGTATTTGAAATACCTATGCCATGGTGTCTAACAACACCTTCACCACCACTGTGCAAGAAACTGACAGACAAGGGATGATATAAAATATGTATATCTGTTTTTCTATTTAATTTTTAATGTTAGATCCTGTAGTGTATTCCATGTCAATATCCAAAGAGCTTTAGTGTCATTTTATATGGTTATAATTCTTAAGACCCTGAGAGTAAGCATTCCTAAGCAAGGTCTGTGGTTTGGGTTTACCAGCTCCTCCATGAGAAAGATCAGGCTGTCTATTTCCACAAAGTATATAAAACATTGAAACCCTGTGTGTTGGGTCAGCTAATGGGTTTGGAGTGGACATTATTCTGTTATATTAGAACTTATGTAACCAGTTTCTTGTAGGAGGCCTTTATGATGATTCCATTTTTTGTCAAGGGGAAAAATGAAAAGTACATTTCCACACATTATTTTCTAAATCTCAAGTGTAATTGACATTTATAAGGTAAAAATAATACTTTTGATAGAGCATTACTATCTAGAGGAATTTAGAGTGTTACACTAACATAATCTTTAACTGATTGATTTCCATACTTATGATAACATTTTATTACAATAAATACTGAATTTTCTTTAATATAATTATATCTCATGCTAGCTACTTGAAGGGCCTTGTCTTTTTATTCTAGCAATATACTCATACACTAAAAATTTGGTGCATAGAATATGCAAAATAAATTCTCTAAAATTAGGTCCAGATTTTCTTATTTTTCTTGGAAATGAAAAATAGAGTCTATCACAAAGGACTATTATGAACTTAATTAAACAATGATCACATAAAACATAGTAAGGATTAATAGATGCTAGTAATTTTTGTATATTGTGGATAATACTCTTTTGCATGGTAAACATTCTTGAAGGATAATAATATTCTGGCATGGTAATTTTTGAAAAATAAACAACTAATGAGAGAAATGGAAATTGTGAATAATGGTTTAGTTGTCAGGTGAAATGTTTGCCAGGGGGTTGAATTATACAAGAAGCAAGAGGAGTCTTTTTAAAGAACGTTTGGACAGTTGCATACCTCATCTGACCATTAAAGTATAGCCAATATCTTTACAGAATTTTTCATAAAATACCCTCTATGACCACATGGAAAGTTCTAGTTAAGGACAATGTTTTACACATCTACTAATTATGTTAATAATTTGATTTTTACTTAAATTGCCCACATACATCTTATGTGTACGAAGATCCTGTACTTGGAATAAATCTCCTTTCATTCTACTTGCTCCCCTGCCTTCCTTTCTTCCTTCTCCTCCCCCTTTTCCTTTCGTGCTTATAACTTAGCTTTAAATAACTCATGAAGTCCACCGAACATCAAATTTTTCTCAATTTTTGCAAGTCATTTTAGAAGTTATCATTTAGTTCTCACTTTATCATGTCTCTTAAACTTTGTCCTGATACTTATTGCTTCAGTAACATCACTATCCTCATTAGAAGAGACTGAAAATGAAACACTTTTCAAAATAACAGAGACTCGAGCCATTTGGAATATTTTTCTTGCTGTTGTTTCTTTATGACCAACACAATCAATAGAGCTCTAGTAGGGTATTTTAAAATTGTTGAAAGTTCATATTACAGCTTTTGATTATTAAGCATGTAGAAAACAGGACTTCTTAAGTTGTTTTTTGTTTTTGTCTTTTATTTTTTTCTCATGCTATCAACCTTCTTTCACAATTGACCACTGAACTCTTAGTGCCTGTAAGCACTGTACCAGGATTCAGTTGGAGTCACTGAGGCCTCATTTTGCCAGAAGCACATGTAAGTGTAGATCAAATATGCTCCGCCAGGACTTGAAAGACGCACACATGGCATGTTAGGGACATTCGGAGTCAGAAAAGATCACACTGAGAATTCAGTAAGACTGGCAATAATGGTTTTTCAGAAAGTATATGAAGTTTGGGTAGTCCATGTGCATATATAATGAAGAGAACAAGAATATTTTTACCTACATATGTAAGAAATGTTTGGTGTTCAGGTAATTAAAATAGCATTTCCTTTACTTTCTATATTCCATGATCATACTCACTGCCATTGTTTTCTATCAAAATAACCCTATAGGAAAGGGTAGAAATTGCCCTGTGGTTTAAGAGACTGTAAGTGTTTATGGGAGTAGAAAGCCCTGTCTTTCTCCCACTGAGGGGCTCATGGCTTTGAACTGCTTTCAGCTTAACTTTTAACCACTGTACCAGCACTAGATCTTCCCTCAGGATGTTAGTGCTGTACTCTGCATTTATCATGTGGGAAGAAAATGACAAAAACAGGCCAGATGATCTGTTTGCAAGAACACAATAAATAACTTTATGGCTTTTAAGCATCGGAAACATCAGTAATGACCTTGAACTTCGATCTCTGCAATATATTATTTTCAAGTAGCTTGCATAAAACATTTAGAAAGAAAAATATAATATTCAGACTGAAATAAGTCTAAAGAACTTGAGACTTTTTAAAAAGATTTTCTAGTTTATCAATTCTCTGGTGAAAAATCCACATGACCAGTGCAGATCACGTCACTGTAGGCTCTATTCTTTCTCTTTGCCAGCACCCACCTTGGCCTTTGCAGTCCCCCTGACCTTCTCCATTCTGTTCTTGCGTTCCTTGCACTGTTTTCTTGAGGTCTTTTCTTCTCAAACAGGCCATGTCTTGCAAGTCTGTGTTTAGGTTCATATTTCTTTGCATAATCCAAAGAATCGTAAATCATGCCGAAGCTAGTAATCTTGCCACCCCCAAAATGGGTTCTAAACCCAAATACAAAAATGACATCTGGTGTAGTCTTGTAAATTTTGGCTAGTTTTTCACGAGTTTCTGTCTTAGGCACCGTTGCTTTCCCAGGGTGAAGGACATCAATGACCATTTGTTTTCGCTGAAGTAGTCCGTTGGTCATGAACTTCCTGGTCCGGATGGTTACTGTGTCATTCATGATGGCGTAGAACGCTCAAGCAGCCAGCGCCGAAAAGGAGCTGCTTCTCCGCCGGCCAATCATACCAACGCGCACGGAAGGACCCTCAGAACTTGAGATTTTTTTAACATTAAATAATCATTTTACTAGGGGCTCATACAACTCATCACAATCCGTACATACATCATTTGTGTCCAGCACATTAGTACATATATTGACTTCATCATTCTCACAACACCCGCTTTCCACACGAGACCTTGGTGTCAGCTCATTTTTCCCCGCTCCCTCTCCCCTCCCCCCTCCCCATAAACCCTTGAAAATTTATAAACCCCATGCAATTATGAACGCTTCCATCCAGGTGTCCTCACCACACTCACTGAAATCTCCACACAAGTGTCCCCACTTGCTTTTGTCATTCTAACGCTGTCAACAATGTCCATACTCTAAAAATGTCCAAAGTCTACCATTCTGAATGGATTCCCCTACTTCATTTTGTTCTGCATTACTCTAAGTTAGAAAATAAAAATAAATTCCTGATTACCTATTCCACATGAAACTATTCTCATCGTTTCCAACGTTCTGAAGCTAAATCACTTTAAATTTTACTAACTTCAGAACCAAATGCGATCTCTCCAATGCAAGTTTTTTAAATCTCTTGAGCTTCAAGTCCTCCTCTGAAATCACAAATTTAAAAATAATACTATTTTTCTATTGCTAAACGCACTGAAGGTCATTTAGAAAACACAGACAAGCAAAGGTAAATTACATTTATCTATTTGTAATATCAAACGGAAAGCATTGATTAACATTGCAGAAATGCATGTCCCTTGAAGAACTAGCTGGTGTTACCTATGAAACATGATTTAGTTAGGTATACAGATACATGTTTGTCATCAAGTCATATACTCATTGTAGCATCACGCATAACAGACCCAAAGATTGCCCATTCCTGCTACCTCCAGGATCAATAGAATACTTCAGACCATTGCTTCAGCTATTAAATCCATTTTATGGAGTTTTCCTCATTTTATTTTACCAACCATTATGTTGTTTTCTAACAACTGTTGTTGTTATTTTTAATACCTTTAATCACGTGTCCAAAGGAAGCAAGCTAAAGCCTTGCTCTCATCACTTGTGGGGACGTTCTGATTGTACGTAAGATGCATTTGTTCACTCTTCTTGCAGTCTACTGCACATTGTATTCACGGTGTCTAGCCAATTCAACTTGAGAGCCTCAGTTAATGCACTGCATTTTAAACCAAATAAGACACACCTTTTAAATTTTCTTCCCTTTCCTTGGAACTAGTTTATAAAATCAACTTCGCTAATTTTTAATGGACATGTAAGATTTTATTGGCAAAGAGTTTTCAAAATTAATGTTTTAGGGGAAGAAATGGTTGACAAACAAATTTAGAATGCACAAGTTACTTGGGTAAAGAAAACATGGTATTGTGCTTTTCACTGTATATATTTTGTATTTTTATACATTTTCTAATCTAATTGTAGAATGCAGTCAGAATTCAGCTGCTGGGTTTGCAAAATTCTAAAACTTTTGGTGTGTATCATAAAACTTACCTCTAAAATATTATAATAATATTTAATGAATTATATCTTATCATCTGTGCATGGTGATGACTATTTTCTCACACAGCTGGAATGTATATTAAAATTTTTACTGTTTACATATTTTAGTGTTTAAGTCTTCCTCAGATTAACAAATGAGAATGTTTGTTCAAAATTGTTCCAATTTTTATTTCTTTGAGTACTAATGAATGATGTGATTACAATTTACTCATGTGAAAGCATAAATTGCTTTTTCATATACATTTTTGGCTACTTTTTATCCTTAAATGGTGAGATTTTTCTAAATATTTATAGTCATTCATAAAAAATAATAATGATATATTTTGGTATATATGTTTAACAGTTTAACTTTAATGTTTAATGGTATATATATATGGTACTGATTGATATACACTTATTTTTTAAATTAATTATGGCTAAAATATTTTGATTCATGTTTTCTGTCTTTAAACCTATGTTTGGAAAGGTAAGCTATACTTTGAGATAAAAATAATATTCACCAGGTTTTAATTTTTGGTTATTAATTTTTCATATTTTGCCTTTTATTAAATATATTCTATCTTGAATACTTTTGTTTGATTTTGTTGGTTTATGATATAAGAGAAAAAACAATATGTTATTTTATCCTCTTCATATAGTGTATATTTGAGAAAAAAATGATACATCAGGATTATTATATGAGTTGTTTCCTAATCAACTACTTGAAAAGGTGTACTGAATTGGATATTTATGCAATCATATATTTGTGATACAGTATTCCATCTTTACTTTTATATTAAAAGTAGCATGTTCTCTTCTTAAGCTATGTTTGAGAGGCAGTTGTAAAATATGCAGTCTTAATTTGGGTACAATTTTGAGTTAAATAATACTATTGAGAATTTGTGTGTAATTGAATTATTTAAAAAATAAATTTGGGGAGAGGAGAATGATGACATTTGTCTATTGATATGTCCATTAATTAATTGTACATATTTTATATTTTCAGGAGTTCACATAGCCCTTTCAAAAGGTTTTAAAGTTTCCTTCCTATAAAACCTATATATTTATTCCTAAAAGCTTTCTAGTCTTATGCTATTAATTTTGCATCCAGTTACTAAATGGAAGTAACTTATTAGTTTGATAATTTTATCTAACTCATAATTTCTAAGATGACAATTTTGTTCATCTCTTTCTATAATGTGTACCATCTTGTTTTACTTTTCTTATTATAATAGCTAAGACACTGGTACTTTCTATAAAACAGAAACTAGTCCAGGAGAATTATTGATAAAAATGAAAGGATATGTTCTTAACTGCAATAAACTTAATTAAAAAATATTTCTATTTTATTTTTAAAGGCAGTAGAATGTTTATAACTCTATAAACTTTCCATTTATTCATTGAATTTGTTAAGTAAAACCACCTTATTTTCAGTTTACCCTGGTATTATGAAATAACTCTATATACTCCACACAATTGTTCTACTTTTCACCGTCTCTTTTTTGACTTTTTTTCATTTATAAGATCAAAATAAAAACTTCACTGCCATCAAGTCAGTGCTGACTCATACCAAGTGCTGCCTATGCCCATCCACCCCCCACCCCTTCCCCACCCTCTCCCGGTGCATTGTTACTGTTTAAGGGGGTAGAATTAGAGATCTCAGTTTCCCCTTTCACCCCACTACTTACTCATCAAATATATTCACACAATCACATACACTCTGTTTCAGATAAGGTTTATGTAAAAATTGACATCTCATGTATGAGAGTAAGTCTAAAAATAAACTTTCCTAATAGGGTTCGACTACATACATGCACACATTTATTCCAAATAAAATATGTTTACACATGTCTCTTTTATCAGTGGGTGGATGAAGACAAATTCTAGAACATGCTTTTCTTATTAGGATGCTTTCAATATAAAAGGTATATTTTGTACTATGGAAACAATAGTGATTTTGAGGACAATGTTAATATTAAAGTTTTAATTAAACTCAAGTGGACTACTTCCTAAATCTTTGAAGCTTTGAAACAAGTTTACAGGAATGTTGCCCAACATAAAACAAGAGATTCTAGATGGATTAAACATTTTAAGGAAGATTAGGAAGTCCTCAGCGGTGAGCCAAGGGAGGCAAGGCTGTCAGCCTCAAGGAATAATGAACCTGTTGCTGAAATCCAAAGAAAGTGGTGGAATTAAACCAAAGAATTGCCATTGGTGCAATAGCTACTGATGTTTACAACACTCAGCATTTTCAATTTTAAGTGAATTTCTTGGCCTCAGAAGGCTTTTGGCTCTATGGATGCAAAAAGTGTTGCCCTATGATCAACTAGCTGAACGAGCTAACATTTCCATCAGTCTTTTAAGCAAGATCAAAACAAAGAAAAAATATTGTTGAATTAATCAGACAAATCCTGGTTTTACCAACATGATCCAGAGAGAAAGGTCCTATCAAACCATTGACTGCTCAGGGGATCTGGTGGGCCAATTAAATGGAATGCTGTGAGGTCAGATCATAAGGAAAGCTATATATA
>NW_022111372.1:64038608-64082700 GCF_000313985.2 Echinops telfairi
ATATATATATTTTCCCCTGCCATGACAACATTGCACCTGCTAATTCTTTGAGGGCAGCGACGACTGCCCTAATAGTTTTGTTGGGAAACCTAGCCCCGTCCATACTACAGTACTGATTTCACCTTCAACTTCTTTCTCTCCAAAACTCACAGAATATTTAAAAGGAGCATGATTTGAGGCCCAGGAGAATGCCAAAAATGCCATTTTGATGTAGCTGAAATCAGAGTTCAAATTTCTTTAAGGAAAGGTTAGATAGCTAGAACCAAGCCTTCACAATGTATAAAGTTAGATGAGAGATTTCTTGAGAAACAAAACCTTCAATTTTTGTTTACTAAAAATGGTATTACTTTTTTGCAGCTTTTTCTCATTTATGCTAATATACAATATTGCCTATTCAGACAAAAGATATTCTTTCATGGCAATAAATAACTACACCACTGCTTCTACTATTCTCATATAACTATAATGTAACACATAGTTCCACAACTTGTCTGTCAGTTTGTTGTTACTGTGGTGGCTTGTATGTTGCTATGACGATGGCAGCTTTGTCACTAGCATTTTAAATACCAGTAGGTGCCCCTAAAGTGAATGGGCTTCAGGAGAGAATCAATAATATAATATAATGAAGTAATAGGTTGTCCACTTCTGAAGAATTACCACTTTTAACCTCAGGAATAGCAGCAGGGCATTTTTAGACAGAGTGCCAGAAGATTAGGTTGGAAAACACTCAAAATATGGCTGAGGAAGAGCTGCCTCCTCAAAGTAGAACCAACTATAATGATGTGGATTCAGTAAACCTTGTCAACTGGGCAAGAATCAAAATGAGAATAAACAGCTGCAAACATCAATTACTATTTAGAACATGTGATGGGCAAAGACGAATCTAGGAAAATTGGAAGTTGTCAAAAATGAGAAGGAAGGCATAAAGGTTGATACACTAGGCACGGATAGCTGTTAGGTGCCAGTGAGGCACTTCCGCCCTGTAACCACTGTCTGTACAATAGAACCAAATGTCCTGGGCCTGGACCATCCTCACGATTGCTCCTATGCTTGGACCCATGGTTGCAGCCACTGCACCACTCCATCTCATCAAGGGCCTGCCTCTGCTCACTGCCATTCTTTTTTAGCACACATGACGTCTTTCTCTCAGGCCTGCTCTCTCCTAGCAATACGCCCAGGTCTGTAAGATGAAGTATCACCATCCCAGCCCCTCTGGAGCATTTGGTCTGACTTCTTCCAAGACAGGTTGGTTTGTCCTTTCAGTAGTTCAGGGGATTTTTAATATTCTTCTCCATTACAATTCAAATACATTGATTCTTCTTCAGTCTTCCTTATTGACTGTCCAAAATTCACATGCATATGAGGCAATTGAAAATACCATGGCTTGGGTCAGACTCACCTTAATCCTCAAAGTAGCATCCTTGCTTTTCAATGCACTAAAGAGGTCAGTCTTATGCAGCACATTTACCTAATGCAATGCACCCTTCGATCACTTGATTGCTGCTTCCATGAGTATTGATTGTGGATCCAAGCAAGACAAAATATGTGACAACTTCCATCTTTTCTCGATTTATCATAATGTTACCTATTGGTCTAGTTGTGAGGATGTTGGTTCCCCATCATGAAAATCAGCCCTTGCTTTTCATCAGCAAGTGTTTCATGTCCTCCTCACACTCAGCAAGAAAGGTCATATCATCTGCATAACAAGGTGTTCAGAAACCTTCCTCCAAGCCTGATAGCTCGGTCTTCCTCACATAAGCCAATGTCTCAACGATTTGCTGAGCATAGAGTTTGAAGAAGGACGCTGAGAAGACACAACCCTCATGACAACTTTTCTGATTTTAACCATGCAGTACCCCTTGTTGTGTTGAATACTCTCTTCCTCATTGTACAAGCTCTTCAGAGAACAATGAAATGTTCCAGAATACCCCTTCTTGTCAAGATTATCTATAGTTCGTTAAGATCCATGAAGTCTAATGCCTTGTCACTGTCAAGAAAACACAAGGAAACATCTTTCTGGGATGCTCTACTTTGAGCCATGATGCATCTAATATCAGTAATGACACACGTTGGTCTCAGTCCTCTTCTGAAGCAGGCCTGAACCTCTAGCAGTTTTTTGTCAAGGTATTGATGCAACTGTAGTTGGATTATCGTCAGCACAATTTTACTTATGTGGGATATTAAGGATATTGTTCTATAATTAGAATACTCTGTTTGGCTGCCTTTCTTTAGAATGGGTATCAATATGGTTTCCTTCCAGTCAGTTGGCCAATAAACTATCTTCCTTTTTCCTGGAATAGACTAGTGAGTGCTTCTAGTGCTTTGTTAGCTTGTCAAAACATTTCTATTGGTCTTTCATCAATTCCTGGAACCTTGTTTTGGGTTAATGCTTTCAGTTCAGCTTGCACCATTTGTTCTTGCTCATATGCTAACTATTAGAATGATGGAGTGTTGACAAGTTCTTTTTGCTTGTTGCTGTGTATTCTTTTGATCTTTGATGCTTCCTACATCACGGAAGATTTTCCACATAGAATCTCTCGATATTGCTACTGGAAGCCTTCCTTTTTTTCTTGAGTTCTTTCAGTTTAACATATGTCAAGTACGTTCTTCCTTTTGGGTTTTCTAACTCCCGGTCTTTGCACATTTTGTTATAATATTTGACTTTGTCTTCTCAAGCTGCATTTTGAAATTTTCTGTTTAACTCTTTGACTTCATAATTTCTTCCATTTGCTTTAGCTACTTTGTGAGTATGAGCAAGTTTTAGAATTTCTTCATTAGTGACAAATACATGTAATCTAATTCTAGGCACTAGTGAGCTGAAATGGTCAGGTATTGGCCATTTTGAATCAGAATGACTTATGGTATACTCATCTGGAAATGACAAATTCAATAGGAATAGCATCACATTCAACATCAAAAAAGGGCATTTCATGATTCCAGTAAAATGCTGTCTGTGATAGGATAACATCTCCACGAAAGGAAATCCATTAAAATAACTATTATTTAAAGTTATGCACTGACTATTAAAGGTAGTGAT
Organism: Echinops telfairi; assembly: GCF_000313985.2. NCBI lineage: Eukaryota > Metazoa > Chordata > Mammalia > Afrosoricida > Tenrecidae > Echinops > Echinops telfairi. The sequence continues at coordinate 64,041,646 of NW_022111372.1, forward strand.
GAAGAAATCAAAGAACATTACCAACATCTTCAGTCTGGAATTGATCAAACATTTACTTTAGGTACATTAATAATTATTGGTGATGGGAAAGAAAAGCTGAAGATAAAGAGGAGGGAACATTGGTTGGAAACTCTGGAATTGGTTATAGAACCAAAGCTGGAGAATGGACATTCCAGACCATTTAGTTGTGTTTGACAAGCCATGGTGGATTTGTGGTTATGTACTAGGCTGTGATTTTCAAGGTTGGTAGTTCGAAACCTCTAGTTGCTCCATGGGAGATGGGTGGGGCTTTCTACTCCTGTAAACATTTACAGTCTCAGAAACTCACAGGGGCAATTCCATACTGTCCTATAGAGTTGCTATGAGTTGGCATCAACTCAATGGGTGTGAGTCAGTTGTGCCCATATGGAACCTGTACATAGATGAAGAGGTAGTTGGACAAACAGAACAAGGAAGTATTACATGGCTTAAAAGCAAGAAAGTTATGTCATCTCAACATACTTATCAATCTTTATGTTGAGCAATTAATTTGAGGAACTGTATTATATAAAGAATAATGTAGCATTAGGATTGAAGAGATGCTTATTAACAATATGCAGATGATACAAGCTTGCTTGCTGAAAGTGTGCACTTGAAAGCACTTACTGATTATGATCGAGGATTGCAGCCTTCAATGTGGATTACAACTTAATGTAAAGAACAACTAAGGATTTGGTCTTACTTGGATCCACAATCAGTACTTATGGAAGCAGCAGTCAAGGGATCAAATGATGTATTGCATTGGGTAATGTTGCTGCACGAGACCACATTAATATATTCAAAAGCAAGGGTACTTTGACAACTAAGGTATCCTCACCCAAGCCACGGCATTTTTAATGGCCTTACATGCATATGAAATTTGGACACTGAATAAGAGTTGATGCATTTGAATTATGGTACTCGCAGAGAATAGTGTCAATACTATAATACTGTCCAGACAGATCTGTCTTGCAAGAAGCATCACCAGAATGCTCGTTAGAAACCGGGACTCAGAGACGTTGTCTCACATGTTCTGGACATGTTACAAGGAATGAGCAGTCCCTGGAAAAGGAGCCCGTGCTTAGTGAACCGGAGGGCAGCATGAAGAGAAAGACCCTCCACAATATGGATTGACCTAGAGGTTGCAACAACGGCCTCAAACACTTGACTGTTTGTGATGATGGTGCAGGACTGATCCGGGTTTTCTTCTTTGGGACATATGGGTAACTATTAGTTGGACATGACTGGATGGTAACTAATCGTATCTATATAATGAAATGTGTTTGATTTCACCTGTTTATATCTTTAAGTCTTTTAATTAATTATTTCTTTATTTGATTCTATTCTTAAAAATATTTGACATTTTTCTAGATTGAATTAATAGTTATTATTGTGAAATGACAATCCACCCACAACTGGACTAATAAACATCGTGATACACCGAGAAATGAACTTTTCATGGACTTCATCTTCCATGGATCTACAGACCATGCTTATAGAAGCAACAGTCAAGAAACCAAATGATGCATTACATAGGGCAAATCTTTTTCAAAGGATCCCTTTAGAGTCTTGAGCATCAAAGATGCCCTTTGCGGAAGAATGGGCATCTGACCAACATCGACACATGACCAATGGCCTCATATGTAAGTGAAAGCTGGACAAGGACTAAGGCAGACCGATGAAAACTCATGCTGAATTGGAATCACGGTGTTGGCAAGTGTTTGAAACATGGACTGCCAAAAGAACAGAGAAATCTGTCTTGAAGAAAGTCAGATGGAATGTCCTTAGATGAGAGGACGGCAAAATTTTGTCTAACATACTTTGAACTCGGGAAAGGAAATCTATAGAAACAAAACCTTTGGTCAGGGGAGGTTGGAGAAAACTGGAGAGTTAATAATAATGAGTACAAAAATAAAGAAAATGTTCTAAAATTGATTGTGCTGATTGAATTGTATGATATGTAAACTACATGTCAATAAAACTGTGATACAAAACCAAAGGATTATAATGAGAAAGACCATCAAAAAGCTGGATTGGCACAGTTGTTACAACAATATGCTCAGCCATGTCAATTGTGAGAGTGGAACAGGACTGGAAGTTTTTAATTCTGTTGCTATGATTCTGAACCAACTGGCACCTAATTACAAGACCCACTTACATTTGAGGCAAAATGTTTATAATGATGATTTCCAACTACAGAGTTCATATATGTGTGTATATGAACTCATATATAAATATGTATTTCCCTACTAGACTAGGAACTGGTCAAAAGTAGCAATATTGTCAGCTGTATTCCTTGTTGCTCACTCAAACAATCTAAATATTGTGGAAAACACTGAATGAATGTTTGATGGAGGAATGTCATTTTTACTGTTTTCTTTCTATTTTCTTATTGATTTGTTTCTAAATAGTTACCAATTAACAAGCACATTTTTAATAGTCATTTGTGTTAAAAGAGATACATTCATCAAGTGTTCTCAACTAGCTTTTTATAGTTAATGCACCTCGAGGGAAAAGCAGGTCTTTTTTTTTTTCAAATATCCTAATACAAATAATGTAGAATATCAGAGAGACACTGATAGTTGCATCTGTAGATTTATTTTCAGTCATCTCAGACATTCAATAATCTTTAAATATATTTTGAAAACATTAAAGGGGTCACATATTTCTTTTCTATTTTTCTACAAAATTGTTATATTTGTTTTATAAATTATTAATGACATTGTATTTTTAATAAACTACACAATATAAACACATGTGTATGAATACAATTATCATTTTAAGTATACCCTGCTTACAACAATTATAATAAGCTGCATAATGACCAGTCCTCAAAAGATAAATCCACATTAAGTTGAAGCATCATGAAAAATGCATGGGAAACTGTAATAGGAGGAAACATAATTACTCTGGGTTAAACAATTTGCGTGGGGGTAGAAAGGATAAAAAAATGTATACAGTCTAGATTTTATTACCTTTCTTGTTACTTAAATTGTAAGAAATTTTATGATTTAGGATATCAATTTTAAAGAAAGGTGTGAAATGATCTTGTGTTCTGCATTTTATCTTGTTAGTATAGTGTTACTTTGAGTCAAAATTGACTCCGTGTCCACATTTAAGGAAGTTTCTTTTACAATCACATCCAAACGGAGGTAAGTAAAAGAAACAGTGCTACAAAATCATAAAATTATTTTTAAGCAAAAATATCTGATTGTGAAGCTTTTTATTTCTCTACATATCCCTCACTGCAGTATACACACCTTTGGAGATGGTATTTCTATCTTTCTAATCCCCCTCACAATAAATGGAGAAAAGTTGGAAGTTGTCAAGGATCTGTCGTGCTTGGATCCACAATCAACGGTCATGAAGTTAGCAGGCAAGAAATAAAAAGATGCATTGCATTGAGTAAATCTTCTGCACAAGACCTTTTGAAGTGTTGAAAAACACTTAAGACTTAAGGTACCATGACCCAAGTCATAGTATTTCTAATGTGCATGAGGAAGTTGGACATTGAATAAGGAAGACTGGAGAATCAAGGAATTTAATTATGGTGTTGGCAAGGAATATTGAAGTATCATGGACTGGCAAAAGAATAAACAAATCTCTTGGTAGAAGTATGGCCAGAATGCTATTTAGAAGCAAGGATGACGAGACTTTGTCTCACATACTTTAGTCAGGCCATCAGGAGGCAGCGGTTCTGAAGGACGTCACAGCTTGGTTAAAGCAGAGCGGCAACCCAAGAAGGAAAGGCCTCAACAAGATGGATGTGTACGTGGCTGCAGCAGTGGGCTCACACAGAAGGACTGTTGTGAGGATGGCTCAGGGCAGAGCTTCCTGCTGTTGTGCACAGTGTTGTTCTGAGTCGGACTGACTGATGGCACCTTCCCCAAAGGAGTATGCGCTCTTTAGTTTATATCCCCAACTTCGAGCCAGCAGTATAGGTGTATTTGAGGCACTCGAATAGTGTTCCTTTACTATTCTTTGAGTTCTGGGAGCAAAAAAGAAGTCTGATTGGGTGGGCAAAGTAAAATTTCACACTGAAATTCTCATTGGACAACCCTTCCTACCTTCAGACAAGGAAGAAGTGCATGGCCATGATAACAAAGGAAAAAAATCCTAGGCACTGATCTCTTTTCTCAATGATGCAGTCGTTAGTGCTCTTGATCTTCGTAATAAGCCCCTGTAATCATACTGTGTCCTTCAGAACGTTTCTCATTTAGCCCTTCGTTATCCCCCAGCTAGTCATCATCCAATTCTAAGCAAACCTCTCTGCCCTGAGTTGAAGTGATCGACCAGATTTCCTGAAAGTCACTCTTTTGGTTCAACCTTTGCTAATATGGCCTAAGGACACTAGGACAAGTGTATTACCAATAGAGTTCATCTGCAGCTGTCCACTGATCACAAAGATAGATTAAACCAGGTTGGGAGTCCTAGTAGAATACGTTTACTTATCATCACAAGCAGAAAGATACGTATGTGTGCTATGCATTCATAACAACCCTATATGATGCAGTAGAAAATATGGTTTCTTAGGGTGCACTCTTTCCCAGAAGAGGATCCCAGGGGCCTAGTGGTTATAAATTGGACTAATATCCACAAGGTGAGAAGTTTGAAACCCCTCGTCTCCATGGGAGGAAGATAAAACTTTCTACTCGTGAAAAGAGCTGCGGGGTCTCAGAAACCCACAGGGGCAGCTCCACCCTGTCCTGCAGGGTTACTAAGAATCAGGATCACTTGGTGGCAGAGAGTTTGGAATCTTTGCCAGAACATAGCACTAGGGCTTTTCTCCCAAAGAATCACTGCTGGGTTCAAACCCTTGACCTTTCCGTTAGATTGCTAACCCTTATACCAGTAGGGCCTGGGCTCTCTCTCTTACTAAATAATTACTTATAGTTCTTACCAGAGAATTCCCAAATACAGCTATATTTTAATTCATTGCTAATATCAATTGTTTTATTTTTTTTAATAAAATGCATCCCCATTCCTACCCCTATTGCCTACAAGTTCTCTGAAATTCATAGCACCACTATGGCACAGAGAACTGCCTCATGAAGTTTCCAAGGTGTAATGTTCATGGAACAAGTCTTCCTCATCTCTCTTCCATGTATCAGAGCATCTGGTGAGTTTGAACCATGAACTTTTTTTTAGCAGTCAAGCTCTTAACTACTACACCAAAGAGAATGTTAAAAAAAATTTCATTTGTTTTCCCTTTGCAATGAGTGGAAGACATTTGACACAATAAAAGCTATTATTTTCTGAATGCTGATTATTTGTTGACCCTTTACATCTAGGCAGTTTGCAGTTTAGATCCCACCTAGATGTACCTCAGAAGAAAGGCCTGGCAAATTATGAGAAAAATATCAACCACTGGGAACCTTATGCAGCACATTCATACTATGACACACATGACCTCACCATCAATTAGGAGACTTGAGAGCTACTGTTTTGGCTTCTGCTTTTAAGAAATATTAGAACTTAATCTTCATATATCTTTATAATGTAGGTCTTGTTTCTTTTCATTTTGGTTTTTCTTGTCTGTTTGTGTCCATGTTTTGAGTTTTATATATCATAGAGAAAACAATCTAAGATGGACATTAAATGTCTGTGAGCATTCTTGCATAAAACTTTTGTGTTAATATGTACATTAATTTCTATGAGGTTTACATGTAAGAATGGAATTCCTGGGCTATGCAATTGTATCCATAACAGTTTTACAAAGCTACAGATTGTTTTCTTAAAAGTATATTAATATTTATTTACTTTTGAAAATTTAAGAAAAAAGAGTTCTAGAAATAATTCATTCACCCATGGATTATAAAAGGCAAGTCTGGTTTCAAACATAGATAACCATTTTGATGCTTCATGCATCAGGTGTCTTTAAATTGCACTTACTAAAGGCCAATCTCTTCACTGAGAGTCTCCATTGCAATGGTAAATAATATAATTCTATTAGTTTATCATTAATCAATGGATTACTATCAACACAATGTTTCTTTTATAAAGTGCTTAACATGATTAGATTTTTATTTAATAATAATTTTAATATCACTACTCAATGATCATTATCATATTTATACTCTAAGCAACATGATCCAAATTCTCTCAGCTCTGTCTCACTAGATATCCACCCTCTTTCTCATTCCAGCCATTTCTAAAGCAATCCGTTTCCTGGAGGCAAACTTTAAAGCAACTCTTTCCAACAGAATTATTTGTTTCTTGCTTTCTACCCTGAGGTTTATGCAGAAATTTATTTACTTATTAACGAATGAGTCTGTCTTACCATTTTGATTTTTAAAATCTCTAATTTCATTCTTTATAGAATACAAGAAATATATAAATGGGAAAAGATAATTCTAGGATAAAATCCTGTGTGACTAATATAATGCAGTTTAATTTATTAAATATATTTTAACAAATAAGTGTCACAAATCTAGTACAGGATATTGACAATAAGAGATTCTTACAATAAGCATTCAACAATTTATTCTTCATAACTGCATTAATTCTTTACCACATCTTACTGCTGAGTTAGCCATGCACCTTGATTTCCTATTGTGTTTTGTTTGTTGGTTCTTGTCTACCTGATTTGAGTTTCTTTATATTTAATTAATCCCCATTACTCTACTTCCAAATTTATGGATAAATTAATAGCTTCCAATTGGTTTCACAATATCCCTGGGATACTGTATGCAGTGAGGACCCAGAGCACCCATTTTCAGAAAAGAATTACAAGAATATTAAGAAGCTATTTTATACTCTTGTAAAGTAGCTCTTAATACTCTTAATATTTAATTTGTCTTTGATGATGTTTCTATTCAGAATCCTTATAAACTTTCCCGTTCATTCACAGAGCCACCTTTGAAAACCTCATTCCTGAAGAAGTTCTCTCCAACCAACGTCCTAATACTCTACCCCGCCATCCACACACATTGATGTCTACACAAATGATATTAACGTACACCCAAATCTCAATGTATATTTTCCCTTGCTGTTCTTAATGCAGTCTGCATGATAGATTAAATATTGAAGGAAAATGGCTACATCATCTTATTGCTATTTTTTTAATCAATTTATTGGGGCGCATACAATTCATCACAATACATAGATCAATTGTGTAAAGCACATCTATACATTTGTTGCCCTCATTATTCCCAAAATTCGCTTTCCTCTTGGGTTCCCGGAATTAGCTCATTTTCCTTTTCCCCCTCCACCTCCCTTCCTCCTCCCCTCTCCCCCATGCACCCTTGATAATTTATAAATCATTATTGTATCTTATACACTGCCCAGCATCTCCCTTCACCCACCCCTCTGCTGCCCGTCCCCCAGAGAGGAGGTTATATGTAGCTCGCTGTGATCTGATTCCCTTATTGCTATTTTTATGGGAATTTGCATTTAAGAATGCTCAGAAATTGCTTATGCCACTTCATTGATAATTTACAGAATAAAATATTAAATACAAAATACTTTACAACACATTAAACCACTATATAGCCTGCACAATGATTAAACGTATTTCTGTTCTTTCTTAATTGGGAGATAATTAAGAAAGAATGGTTCGTTACTTGCTTTTGCATCATGAATAAGAGTTTTATGGGATTGTTATGACTATTGTAGAGCCTAAGGTAATATGGCAAAATGGCTGAAATAAAATTAGCAGTCAGTAACTCAATGAATGATAACAGTCCTTTACCATCCTTGTCATCTTTAGATTCTCTCCTGTTTACTTCTTTCACAAAGGCACACACAACTTTTCTCTCCAACATACCCACGTACTGTCACATAAACAATTTAATGTGTGTCTAGCTATCTTCCCAAGATGAATATTTTCTACTTTTCTGGTTTTTTAAGCTAGAATATGATCTACAGAGAAAACTTTTTTCTGAAGTTTATGTTGGATATTTTTGTCTCTTTTAGGAATGTTATCAATAAACGTACTTGTGGAAAGTCTTTAATTTGTATGTATCTTTTTCCTAACTTATTTTAGTAAATAGCAATTTAGACATTGGACCACTAACTAAAATGTAAGCAGTTCAAACCCATAAGGTGCCCTGAAGGAGAAAGATGAGGCTACGTGGAAACCCTGTGAAGTCATTCTACTCTGCCTCTAGAACGTCTGGGAATCAGAATCAGTACACTTACATTCCAGGGTGTGTTCCAGGGAATTGATTTACATCACCACCATGCAGGCCCGTGTATAGTTGTGTAAATTTCACAAAGAGAAAATATATACTGCGAGGTTTTCATGAAGTATAAGACATCTAGGAAAAAGGACCCAATGATCTGGTGATCATAGCACTCAAGTACGAAGAGCAAGGTCAGGGGGCTGAACCCACTCTGGTCTACAGAGGACTCATGTGACACTTTTGGTGAAGATTTAGAACCTTGGAAACTCTTTTGGGAATTTCTACCCATATAATCACTAACACTTTGATTTATTGTGTTTGTTTTTGCTTTGTTTTTGACACAGTGGCAGCATTGTCTATTTTGTTAGAAACTGTCAAAAAAAATCCATGTCATTTTAGAAACCTGAAAGTTTTCCTGTGATAGAGATAGCAAATGTTTGATAAAATGTCTGTGCAGTTATAGGTAGGTCATTTTGATTGGCTCCCCCTTTCTCTACCCCCTTTCCCTTCCCCTCCTGCTATGGCTACTCTCAATATGGGTCACAAGGTGTTTATCTGTCCTATATTCCCTGTGTTTCCTGTTCTTATCTGTACCCTTGTACATGCTCTTGTCTAGCCAGATTTGTAAGGTAGAATTAGGGTCACGATAGTGGGTGGGTGGTGCAGGGAGGGGAGGAGGAAGCATTAAAGAACTAGAGGAAAACTGTATGTTTCATTCATGCTATACTGCACCCTGACTGGCCCGTCTTCTCCCCACAACCCTTTTGTAAGGGGATGTCCAAGTGCTTACTGATTGACTTTGGGCCTCCACTCCCCATTACCCCCCTTATTCACATTATGATTTTTTGCTCTAGGTCTTTGATGCCTGATACCTGATCCCATCCCAGGGGGATGGACAACAGACAAGGGGGTAAAGGGAGACACCAGACAGTGCAAGACAAGAAAAAAATAATAATTTATAAATCATCAAGGGTTCATGAGGGAGGGAGGGGAAGGGAGGATGAGGAGCTGATACCAAGGGCTCAAGTAGAAAGATGATGCTTTGAAAACGATGATGTCAACATATGTACAAATGTGCTTGACAAAGGGATTTATGTATGGATTGTGATAAGAGTTGTATGAGCCCCCAATAAAATGATTTTTTTTAAAGTCTCTGTAGTTAAAGCAGAGAGATGTTTAATTTAGCTGCTTAGTGATGCTTAACTGCTGTCTTAGAGCATTTTTAAATTTAAAATTCTGGATGTACCTGGGATATACAGTCCAAAATATTATACCAAAATATACCTTCTAAGATAGTCCTTGTGCAATTCACTAATTTCAACAATTTTTATTTTAATTAAACATTACAAATGTTAAAACATTTCTAGCTTAGGACTAGTGATTGAATTACACACATTTGCTTTGCACAAGACCTTCATGTGCTGTGAACATTTGTACCTGTATCATTTTTCATCAAGAGGAACATGCAGTGAACGTGTTGGATTGACATACTCTTAACATCATAGTTTAAATTAAGCAGTCTTACCCAGAACAAAGGCAAGGCAAAGAAGAAGAAAAAAGTGAACACAAAATCTCTCTCTGTTTGGAATTATTACACTCCCGTGACCTTTGTTACCGAGAACCTTATTATTTTCTTTTTTGCTAGCATAATTTTCTTTGTTAAATGAGAATAATTGTTCAAATCTATATTCATGAACAATCTATTCATTTGAAAAGTCAAGAGACTGAGTAGTGGATCCCTTAAAGTTCTTTAAAAGCCCTAATAGATGCTGGGAATAGAGCACTACACTTTTTTTTCCTAAAAATTCCTTTTCCAAACTCTTAACTAAGGTGCAAACTACTCTTTAGTGATCATGGTTCCCAAATCCACCCGACTAGCATCTAGTCAACTCTAATTCCTAGTGACCCTATAGCATTGCTGAGGCTGTAAATCTTTCTGAAAACAAATTCACTTTAATGTTCTCCCTCTGAGTAGCTGGAGAATCACTGAGCTTGTGGATATCAATCCAACACTTACCCAGCAACACTAAGAAAACCCCTGCTATTCCCTCTAAATTCTAATAGAGAAAACAAGTGTAAAGGTAAGTAGGAGGACAACATGAGCTTCCACAGGAACACACCTTACAAAGGATTTCTGTTAAAATGGTTTATTTGGAGGGCTGAAGAAACTGTAGCCAAGGGAATGGGCATATAAAACAAGGACATGTAGACAACTGATAAGGGGTGTTCTCAAGCACTCATGTGCTTGATAATAAAGCCCTGTCTTACAAAAGTCACTTTGGGAGACTGTGTCAAACCTATACCTCAGGGTTCTCTTATATGAGGGTTAAGGAACTCAAAGTGTGTAAACCTTAGTTCCTAAATGTCATTGATAGAAGGCTGCTAATGTCGGATATTAACTTCCTGCTACTTCTATTCTGCTACTCAGGCTGCAAAGTAGGCTCCAACAGCTAGAGAAAGTCCCTTGGCAGAACATTCAAGTGATGAAAGTTTGTTCAGTAGGCCCTACATTACTGAGGGTGGGGGATATGGGCAGTCTTCTACCAATATTTGCTACAGAGATAATTGTTCAAAACCCCAACTCAGAATTGATGTATTTAGGGAAACAGAAGCTACCTATTTGTAGCATAAGTAGGATGGAACTGAATAAAGCAGCCAACAAAGAAAATGAAAGAAGACTTTATCTTAGAGCTATTTATAAGTTCCACTAGAAATATGGCTTGGTAGTTTTTTTTATAAATAACAATGCTTTCATTATAGTCTGAGAATGGAGCTGATGCTCTCTGGTGGAAAATATTAACTCAGACATTTCTGTTTATTGTTGTGCTTTTTAAAAATTCCTTTAGCTACATTATTTTCTAATTTACTCCACTTGTCTTACTACGCAATTATTCAATCACACAATGGTTTAAACTGCAGAAAAAGTCAATCCTGGGTGGTGAGGGGGGTGGAAAAAAGACCATATTCAATCTGTAATGACCAGTCATACCTGAAAGGGTCACTCATGGCAAGCTGGCTCAATAATATATTCCCCTCTCCAAATTGTTGGTGGTTTGTGTCCATATAATTCAAGATATTTTCCAATACATATACATTTTAACCAGGGAAAGTAATTGAGCATACATAAAGGCAAACTCCCTTTTTACAGGAGTCAGGGCTTCAAGTATTATAAATTATTTACCCTCAGAGACAGTAGCACAGTCTACAGAATATTTGAAGCATTCTGCACAGAAGGAGGAAACGCTGTCCTGTGTCTTACTAGCATTGTAATCCTTGCCAAACTAAGAACAGAAAGACCCTTCAAGAAGACACAGTAGTCTCTATGCTAATCAGCTTGACACCTTTCAAGTTAGAAATCTGATTCTATCAAACAGAAACAAATGAAAAAAAAGAAAAAAGGGGGAAGTCTATTTGAATTTCCTTTTGAAGCCACAAGTGACAAGGGATTCCTGCCTTTCAACAATTTACGTTTTTCATGCATGTGGCACTCGGTGCCTGTACAAGGACAGCGACCTTAGATGGAAGAGCCTCTATTTTCCATTTAAACTGTTACAATGATATCTGGGAGTCTGGGGGTAAGAGTAGAAAACAGAAAGGGGATCAGCTTCTATGATCTACAAAAATAAAAAAAATACAATTTAGAGGCATTATCAATTCACGGCTAATTAAAGGTCAAGAACAAGTTGCCAATTAGGATGAAAGACAATTGTTCTCCTTTGGCTACCTGGTTATATGCACACTTTCATAACAAAGAATGAATATTTTCATATTATAGGTGAATTTAGTCACTAGCTCACATTGCAAGCTTAACTTTTTAGATTAACCCTTGGAGGCAAATACTGAAAAGCACCAATCCCACCCCCTTTCTTTTTAAGGAAAAACTGAACAAATTCAATTTGTAACTCTATGAATTTGTGATGCTCTTTAATACTGTTTAAGATACTTTTAAATCCACAAGGTTAAGATAGGTATCAGAAAGAACAAAGAAGATTCAATGTTTGAGAGCAGGAGACTTTGAACAATTTCCTTGTCAAAATCATCTAGCATATTGTACAACATGGTATGAGTATTAAGCATGTGTGTGCAAGTGGATGATGTTAGCTTTATAATGGAAGAGATATATAGAGGATTTATGTCAGCAGTGGAGGTATGCACATTAACCTCTATAAGAAAGTAAAAAATTATGCTGGAATTGCAAAGCATAGAGAGCCTGTATAGTAATATCATTACCACCCACCACCGATGGTACAGAAATTAGTGAGACACAGAATTTCATTTTGGAAGCAAACTTCAAACATGATGCAGGTACTCGCCTGAGATAATCCTGCTAATATTGCCACCAATTGTTGGTTACAAAGACTTGTGGCATGGGTTGGGCTGAAAGATTAATTTTACTGATTATGCTGTTACCCTGAACATTGTTTCTTTTTCAATTGTTCTTTATGACATTTTACTCAATGTATGAACATTCAAAATGTATTTAATAACTCTTGGTATTATATTTTCACATTAGCACAATATCTAAATTTGGTAATTGTTTGTATAGTTATATCATATGAGTATAATTATTTCCTTTCATGACATGTTCAGTTTAATTGATTCCGATTTGATCTCACATACACAAGAGTCAGGAGTGACTGGTTCCGCGAAAAGACATCATCTTGGTAACGTAGAGGGTCAGCTCCAAAGTGAGATGAGCTGGAGTATCCCAGCAACTGCAGCACCGGGTCAAACCCGGCGAGGGTGAGGATGGCGCAGCACCAGGCAGTGTTTTGTCCTGTTGGCAGCCCAGGGTACTTTTAATAATTTTCACTAGCACCATCATTCAAATCCATCAATACTTCTACAGTCATTTTTATTTATTGTCCAACTTTTACCTGCATGAAGCAATTGAAAATACCATCCCTCAACTTCCTAAATGGATGAAAACGTCAACTTGTAGCGCATTTGGAGCTCATTCCACCAGATCAGACTGTTAATCAAGCTTTCTTGATTACACAAAAGATTGCGTAACAGTGTGCGGCGAAAAAGGCCTCACTTGTGGCAGACAGGGATTGATCTTGTCATGCTACCGTGACAAGACACTTGTTCACGCAGCCATTTCAGTGTGCCAGCTTGGGCAAAACATAGCATGCCTCTCCTGTCACATACACTTGACCTTGTACTGTGTGACTTCCTTTGGTTTCCTTGAATGAAGAGGGACGGAAAAGAGAGAGATTTGATGAAACAGAAGAGGTGAAGACAAAAACAAGGGAGTTGCTGTCAGTCATCCACACATATTAGTTTCAAAATGTTTCCAAGAATGGAATTGCAGATTTAACAAATGGATTAAGTTTAATGGAGAGTACTTTGGAGATGATAAGGTTGTTTTGCAAAAAAATATTTAAATACATAACTTTGAAGCAAAAATTCCGTTATTTTTTGGGTAGCCCTGCGTATGTTCTTGTTCCAGTCACACAACTGCCTCTTGATCTACGGACATGTTCTACATGAGCACAATGTAATATTCTGAGATCCTCATTCTTCTCAAGGAAATCCACAGCTTCTTCATGGTCCACAGAAGTAAACCTTTTTCTAGTGTTCCTTACTTTCAGCCAAGATGCATTTGAAACCAGCAGTGATTATTCCTTGTTCCATGTCCTCTTGGGAATCCACCATGAACCTCTGGCAGCTCCCGGTCAAGGTACTGCTGCCACCATTGTTGCATGCTAGTCAGCAAAATGTTACTTCCATATGATATTCATGATATTGTTCTACATTTTGAGCATTCTGTTGGGCACTTTTCTTTGGAATCAGTATAAATAAATAATCAGTATAAATAAAACCTTTTCAAGTCCATTGACCAGGTAACTCTCTTCCAAGTGACTATGTGTGTGTATTCTTTCCATTTTTTGGATGCTTCCAGTTCCATTCAAAATCTTGCCTACAGCTGCTTTTAAAATTGAAAATTGAGGCTTGAATTTTTCTTGAGTTCTTTCAGTTTCAGGTACTCTTCCTTTGTGGTTTTGTACCTCTGGGCCTTTCCTCATTTCCGTACAGTTTACTGTGTCTTCTGAAGCTGCCCTTGGAGCTTTCTGTTTAGCTCTTTGACGTCATCATTTCTTCCAGGTGCCTTAGCTATTTTACCAGTAAGGGCAATTTTTGGAGTCCTTTCTGACATTCATCCTAATCTTCTCTTCCCTTTTCTCTTAAAAGACATTTTTCTTTCGCTATGTATGATGTCTCCATGTGATCTCACAGGTCACCAGCCCTCGTGTCGGTCTTTAGTGCAAACAGATTTGTTTGCGATGCTCTCATAAAACCAGATAGGGTAGATTCGACCACGTGTGTTGGCTCTTATGGACTTGTTTTAATTTTCGGCAACCTCATCTTGAACTTACAGATGAGAAATCAGTGGCCTGTCCCCCGTCAGTCCCTGGCCTGACTTTAGTTGCTAATGTTGAAGCAGATGATAGTCCATTTTGTTTCTGTGTGCTCGATTTGGAGAACATCATATATTTTTATATTTGCAATGAATAAATCATTGGTCTTGGAAAATTCCATCATGTAATCTCTGGATTCCTTTCTATCATCAAGGCCATATTTTCCAACTACTATTTCTAACTCTTTTTTCTCCAACTTTTGCATTTCTATTGTCCATAATTATCCACGAATCTAAATTGCATTTTAGATCAATATCAGAATGAAGACTTTGGTAGAAGTTTTCATCGTCTTTATATCTGGCTTTGGTGGTGTGCTCACACATTTGAGTAACAGTTGTATTGATTAGAGATCCTTGAATGGGCACAGCTGTCACTCTCACAGACAGCGTTATACTTAAGCTGGATCCTGGAGTGGACTTTTTGGTGATGAATGCAATGCCATTCCTCTACACTATTTCCTTGAAGCCGTAGTAAACCTTGTGCTTTTCTGATTCACAATGGCAAATACCAGTTCATTTCATCTCACTAATGCCTAGAATATTTATTTTTATGCATTCAATTTTATTTTTTCCTAGCTTTATTTACCTTCCAATTTTCCTACATTCCAAATTATGATCATAATTTTATATTTGCAGCTGTTTCTTCACAATTTGAATTGCATCCCATCAGCAAATTAACGCTATCCTCTCCCCATGATGGATGTGATGGATGACTCTACTTTGAAAAGGCAGCTCTTCCTTGGTCTTATTTTGGGTGTCTTCCAACCTGAGGGGTTCATCTTCTGGCACTATCTTTGACTCTGTTCTAGGCCTTTTCCAGAGGCTTCCAATATCTGACAATGTTTCCACTGCTGAGATAGTTAAAGTTTATTGGGCCGACCTGGCTGATAAACACATGGGGGGTCAATTGAAGGGCGGAGGAATAAATGGCTCCGTGAGCCTTGTCTTTCTAGTTCTGAATGGTTTGTGTTCTTCTCTCCCTCTCTCCTTCCTTTACTCTGTTCAAAATGCATCTCTCTAGTTTCTAAAAGGTGCATGGAATCCTTTCTATTCTTAAATTAATATAGCTAATATGTATTTTAAGAAATGAAGGCCTTTCATATATAAGGACATGTTTTTTAACCCATTATAACTTAGTTCAATTTTTCCACTTTTTGAAATCCCTTCATATTCAGGTGACAGGTAGCATAAAGTTATATTACCTCTTTTCAATCAAAGTGGAGCAATTATTTTGTCAGCTTTCACTTATTCAGGAAAAAGAAACATGGTTGCTGGAACTAGGTGCCATGTAGTAGGTTTTGATTCATAGTGACCCTACAAAAAATTGTCCAGTACGTTCTGGCTCATAGTGACCCCACATAAAACATGATCCATTCCTGCTCCATCTTCAAAATTGTTGTTGGCTCCATTGTTGTAGATCATTGTGCCAATCCATCTCCTGAAATGTCGTCCTTTCCTCTTCTGTGCTACCCTCCTACTATACCCAGCATTATGACTTTGTCTTGATAGCTGTCTCTCCTGAAAATATGTCCCAAACAATAGATGAAATCTTGCCATCCTCCTTTCTAAGGAGAATTTAGATTGTACCATCCAAGATATAGCCAAGCAAGACCAAATCCTTGACAACTTCAATCTTTTCTCTCTTTATCAGGTGTGATGTTGTCTATTTGGTCCAATTGTAAGGATTTATATTTTTTTTTAAATTAAACTGTAATCCATTAAGAAGACTACAGTCTTTGATGTTCAGTTGGAAGTGGTCCAAGTCCTTCTTGTTTTCTGCAAGCAAGGTTGTGACATCTGCCTATCTCAAGTTGTTAATGAGCTTCCCACCAGTCCTGGTGCTATATTCTTATTCCTATAATCCAGCTTCTCTGATTATTTGTTTAGCATACAGATTGAATAAATATAGAATTAAATCATGAAACCTAATAATTACTAAGTAATTAAATAATTAACTGGCTTGTTTCAGGACTAGTGCCAACAGTCTGTCTGGGTTAATTTAAAGACTTTGTACAAATGCCTGATTTGATTAAGAGGATTGCTCACCCAGTCAAGACATGGACAACTATTTGGAGGATCTACTGAAGAAATACCTCAGGGTTCATCAAGTGTATTCTTGGTCATATAACTGCACTATAACAAAACCACCACTGCCATTTTCATAACAAAAATAAAACTAGGGGTATGGCCCCGAAACTCCATCTGAAACATTGGTTTAGAGAGTTTTCCTCTATATATTTAGTGTATTACATGATCTTGCGTTCTAAGCAATATTTCAAACCATAGCTCTCTTCAAGCCTGTGACCTCTGTGAAGCACATAAGTAGACCTCCTTTCTGGGGACCCTCTATGTGAATTTGAACCGCCAATGTGTTTGCAACTATCTGAGTGCTTACCCATTTGTCCCACCCCAAGGAACCATTAAATAACTCGTGTATCTTAATGCAGAGCAAATTTATTACTATGCCTGCAACAATGTGCTCAAACATAACAATCGTGAAGTGGCATGGGAACAGGCAAAGTTTTCGTATCTTATGCATGAGTCAAAGACAACTCTCTAGCGCCCAATATCAGTTTATAATGAAATACGACATTAATGAAAGTAGCTTTAAAATTGGGGGGTCATAACACATTTTTTCTGTTTTCTGAAAATAGGCCTATTTTTAAATGACTAGGTATAACAAGTCAATGTAAATTTAATTTGATCTTTCATTTCTAAATCTCCTGTGTATTTTAATAGGTTTATTATTGATCTGTTATCAGATTAATTTAAAAAAAGCAAATACACACACATAAATACTTCCACATGTATGTGTGTTGTTTTGAAGGGTTAATCTTATAGGTAAACTTTGTAGACTCAAAATCCAAATTGTAAATTACTTACTGCATAACCTTAGAAAACCTACCTAAGATATCTATATCCCAGTATTCTTGAAAATAGTGTAATGATTGTATCTGCATCCTAGGAAACTTGTGATGTCACTGCCCTATGTGCCCAGAGAATAAGCCTTTGACACACACTTATTATTATTACAGTTTTTTTTTTAAAGCTATTTAGTCGGTATATCAAGAGTCAACTATTTAGATTACAACAATGCATAACCTATTCAGTGCCCCTAATAAACCATCAAGCATTTGTTCCAACTAAAGTGAGTGTTAGAGACGAAACACGTAGCAGTTATTTTAACTTACCCTGAATGGCTGCAATCTGAGTCGTGAATTTGTACATAGTTCGAAAATTCACTCTGGCGCAAGCTACAAGGAATAGCTTAGTCATTTGTTTGGGGGGTACGGGGGTGTTCCTATACCCTGACACATTTTCTCCCGGTTTTATAGCATCAAAGGTCTTAAAATAAAATAAGAGAAGCATTCAAAAAAGTAGGAAGAGATTTTGGAAAGAGTTTTCGCTTTGACTTCAGCTCAGAAGTATATCTAGAAGAAATATAAATCCTTTCTAACCTCATTCAGTCAGTTGCTTACATTTCAGTTTGTAAGATTCCAAACTGCACTCTATATTTATTGAGCTTGGTGAAGCAAATGTCTATTAAAACCTCAGCAAGCAACTTAGGAACTATTAAAAACCCTCCAAAGGGACCTCACTGTTAAAGTCAGTCAATAAATTAACCACTGGGTTAGGCAGGATGGAGACTCATCTGTCTTTTTGAGCACTGTTAATGAAGCCTACATTTTTGTATGTTAGTTGCCACGAAACTGCCTGTGACACATGTTTCTCAGCTACTTTGCCCCACGTCCAGCCATTAAGTGTCTCCTAGTTCATTAGAACAGTGATGATGCGTAATTATCTCACAAAGGTTGTCACCAAATGGAAATTTAGAGAACAATTATAATAGTCAGAATTTCTCATTAGAGACTCACATTATCTGGGTAGGCTAGATGACTGCTCTTAGAAAGATTGAAGAGACTTCCATGGTAAACCTATGGACTGGCCATTTGCTGTCCTCATTTTGTTAAGTATTCCAAGGAGGCAGATTTCTAACACAGCATCTATACACATGTTCACTTACTCACACACACACACACACAAAACCTGAGTCACCTTAACATTTTGGAAAAAAAAAATAGGAATATTAAAGCCACTTTTTTGCAATTGTATCTGATTCCCTCTCCCAACTTGAAGGTTAAAAAGAATGGCACTAATACTATGTGCTGCATGACAAAGCAAAATAAACTTTCAAATGAAGATCTGCGTGTCAGTGGACTACATGGATTATGGATGCCAGCATTTATTTCGGGGAAGGCAGGTAGCCTTTCTTATTACAATCCAGGTCACTTAAATTGATGCTATAATCTGAGAGCATTCTTTGATAGGGAAGCTGGAAATTGAATTTCTTTCTTTCCAAATCCCTTTTGCTTGCATTACAACACAAACTCCTTACTGCTAACTCAAAATAACTTACTTTGTCTCCTTAGCTACCTATAACTACTTGTATTGAAAGAATTCACCTGATAGTTAGAAAATAGAGAGCTAGTGACAGTATCAAGATGGACATCCTGTTTGCTCCTGAACAAAGGCATATCCCTGATTTCAGCAAGGAACCCTGGTGATGATGTTGATTGAGCACAGACTGCTAAGCACGAGTTCTGCCGGAGAAAACTATCGGATAGAAAGCTATCGGATCCTGAAAGATTTATAGTCTCAGAAACCTTTCATGGAGTCATGATGAGTTAAAATCAACGGAATGGCTGCGGATTGAATTCGATCATGTCTAAATAATAGAAAATTTCTCACACTCCCCTTCCTGTTCCTTCTATGCAGCCCAGCACATGTGCCCTTCGGATTCAGACGTTATAAGCCCCAGCCATAGTCTTTGTCCTCTAGCCTAGGGAACAGTAGGAGGAAACAAGGATATGATTTAAAACAAACACAGACCAAACTCACCCTTCAATGGAAGACCTTTTGGAAAATCTAGTTCTTGATAAGTCCTTACTCTTTTTATCACCATCCTGATTACTGTAAGGAATAAATGCCTATGACAACATAAGTTAATACTGTAATTATTTACTGAGCATTAGAAACAAACCGAAACAATAATTAAAAATAAAGTGGAAAGGCAATTCAACGGAGAAATTATACCTTTTAAAGAAATAACTTTATTGGCTATACCTTTACATAATATGAACTTCAATCCATACTCCATACCATATTAAAAATGAATGCAAATGCTTCCATACCTAAAACTATAAAACTTCTAGAAGAAAATATAAAAAAATAATTATCCTAATGAGTTAATAAAATATTTCCAAGATACAACATGAAAGATCATATTTATTTATTGAATTTTATCAAAGTTTAAAATATCTATATATTATTTACATAAATAATTTTGGTGTACTGGTTATATGGTGGCCCATAATCTTCAAGGTCAGCAGTTCAACACCACTAACCACTCAGTGGGAGAAAGGCAGGGCTGTCTACTCCAGGAAACAGCTATATTCTCTGACAGGGGCAAATCTCCCCTGTCCTAAAAAGTCACTAGGTGTCAGTATTGACTTGATGGCAGTGGTCCTATTTGAGTTACACAGTTAAGAGAATGAAAAGATCTCTAAAAACTATTAGAGCTCAAATTCTAAGCTGTCTGGTTTGCAAAGGTCTATTAGTGGCAGTTACAGGTCAAATTTCATTTGCAGAAGTCCCACATAAATTAAGTATCCATTGAATCCTTCCTGATCTTTAATCAAGGATGTAGATAATCTTGCCCTCTGGCAGAGGACACTGGGAAAGTAAATTATACCCAAGGAGGGGAGGTCTCTCGTAGGAGCTTGTCAGGCGTTTCCTTTGTGGAGGTCAATTGATTAGAGACCGTACAGGAGGTTCATGGACAGGAATCATGTCCTATCAGGCTCACCCTGATTGCCTTAGTCAGAAGATGCTTGGCTAATCTCACAACCCTGTCTCTCTAACCCACTTTATGGTCCTGATTCTGTATTCTCACATCTAACTTGGATAGCCTTATCTGTGACCAATCCTACATTTTTGACAGTTCCCATTGTCCCATGCCTTAGTTACCTAACATCCCAACTCTAAATCCTTGGAAACCATTTTGACCTGGAGCTAATGGCCTCCCTTATCTGGATGATGTACCTGTGTCCTTGTCTCTTTTAAGACTCAATAAATGTTCAATTATATTGGTGATTGGAGTTTCATTTTTATCCTGAACCATTGACTAGAAGAAAATTTTGCATTTCATAAAATGATAAAGTAATTGTTTTCAGAGTGAATAACACTGAAAACTCAGTAATAATAGTAAAAAATCCATTAAAAATGAGAATTAAAAGCAAAACATTTGAACAGGTAATCCTAGAAAAATAATGTTCTACTGTATTCTATAATATTCTATAAAACAAAAATTAACCCATAGTGAGGTGAGGGAAGAACATTAATATTTATTCTGGCTATAGATGAATTATAAAAAAATGAAGAGATATAGGAGTAATATAGGGAAATTGAGAAGCAATTTTGAGGATAATTGTATTCATTTTGTCAGTCATACCTCACAAGAGTATATGTATATCGAACTTACATCAAGTTTTATTTTTCCCATATGTAGACTATTGAATATCAATTATACCTCACTAAACTGTTTAAAAATCATGGATTTTTTTTGTTCAATATGTATTTAAATAAGGAAAACAATCTAGAAAAATCTAAAATATTTCAATTCAAATAATACATTTCTAAGTGGTTATATATTAAATTTCAAGGACGTTGAATTATAATAAAACAAAATATAAGAAACCGAGTTGGCTATTCAATTAAAATAGCTCATCCACTGCCATCGAGTCAATGCTAACTCACAGTCACCCAATGGGATCGAATAAAACTGCCCTTGAGAGTTTCTGATACTGTAACTCTTTATGGAGTAGCAAGCCCAGTCTTTCTCCCATGCAACTGCTACTGTTTTTGAACTGCTGACCTTGTGGATCACAGCCCAATGTATAACTACTACCCCACCAAGACTTCTTCAATAAAAGTAGTCCTATCAAGATGTAGAGCTTTAACTGATTTCATTAGAAACAAAGATTTTAAATCAATCACCTAAGTTTCTGTCTTAAGAAACTGGAAAAGAACAGTAAAGTATATGTACAGAAAGAAGCATAACACTGGAAATCAGTGATATATGTAGCAGATAAATCATATAAAATTCAACACATCATTTCCTTCTATTTGAAAATCAGCCAACTTAATAAATCTCCAGATTAAGGAAAAGTATAAAAGCGATATCAGAAATGAAGAAGGCTTTGTTTCTAAACATTTTTCTAGATATTAAGTGTATAATAAGGAATAATATGTAGTACAGTTGCGAACAAAGGACAAATTCCATAAGAACTAATTTGCCACAAAATTATAATTCCAGGTACAGCTGATCTAACTGGCAAATTAGTTCAAACACTTAAGAAACAACAGGAATCTTATACTTTCCACACAAATATGAACAAGCCATATTCTGATACAAAATTCTGACATCCCAATCCTCACCAAAAAAACCCCCCACCACTTTAAAAAAGGGTAAATTCATGTTCTAAAATCACATAGAAAAGAGATCCCAGAATTCTCACAGAGCGCATCATACAGTTTTCAACGATGATCCAAAATCATATAAGAAGATCACTTGCATTATTTTGGTTCAACAGTGTTGGAAGTCCTAGCCAGTAAATTAAAACAAGATGCCCAGACCCGAACTCATACCCAGGTATTGGTAGATGCCATCGAGTTGGTTCCAACCCATAGTGACCCTACACGCAGCAGAAAAATCCCTTCCCAGGCCTGGACCAGCCTCCCAACTCTTCCTGTGCTGGAGCCCATTTTTACAGCAGCCACTGTGTTCATCCACTCCTTGAGGCCTTCTTCCCTTTCTCCAGTATTTCTCAAACCACAAGAACTGAAGAAAACCCTCTCCTCTGCTTGCAATAGAGACAGATTCTATGGACACAATATTGAACAATGAAGAAAGACTCAAGAGAAAATAGAAGTAATGTGAACAACAATAACCAAAATCACTGTACTCAAAAGAATTTGGTAGATGTTCTACCACTTCAGCATGTAACATACAATCTAGATCCATTAGTTTTGACAGAAGAATTTCAAGCTGCATTGAAGGCATTGTGGGGAAAAAGAAGTCTTTAGGGGACGATAGAATACCAATTGTTTCCACAGTTGAATATTTCAACAACATTAGAAATACTCAATTGTACAGATCAAGAAATTTGGAAGACAGCTACCTGGCCTACCGATTATAAATGTCTCAATATGTGTTTATTCCAAAAAAGACTATACAACAGTCTAGGAAAATTATAAAGCAATATAATTAATATCAGCTTTAAGTAAAATTTTAATGAAGATAACTCAAAAATAGCTGATTCAGTACATGATTCAGTACAATAAGAGATATTTACATAGATTTAGTAAAGGGCATATTACTGTTGATGTCAAGTGGGGCTTCCCTGAATGTAGGGAATACCAGGAAGAAGTTTACCAACTATGTTAAGACTATGTGTATCCTACCAAATTATGGATAACATTGTGAAGAAGGGGCATTCTTACTTGTGTTGATGTGAAGCCTACACAGAAACTGAGAAGAAGTTGTCTGAAGACAGCAGGGGATTTCAAATTCATTCACTATGTCTATCCAATTTGTATAATCAACAACAACAAAAAAAACCCTGAGAAACTGACTTCCATAAAGAACACAGCCTGAATGATGGTAAAATACTTCTTAACAAACTATAGTGTACAAATGACACCAACTTCTGTGTTGACATTGAAGAGCACTGGAAGTACTTCCTGGTGATGAACAAAGACTACAGTATGAATTACACCACAACAATTTTGTTTTAATCTTCACATCTAAATCAATAACAGTATCATTATAACTGGAGAAACCATTAAAGTTATCAAATATTTTATTTGGGTTCACAATTGTGTTTGTCTAGGTAGACTAGAGAAACAAACTCATAGACACACATATGTGTATAAGAAAGATTTTATATACAAGAGCAGTTGAATATTGAGAAAACATCCCAACCCAGTCCAGATCAAGTCCATAAGTCTGATATTAGCCCATATGTCTGATACCAATCTATAAAGTCCTCTTCAGACTCACAAAACACATGCAATGATGCCGGATGCAGGAAGATCACAGGCCAGAGGGTAGAAAGTCCCTGGATCCAGTGGCATTGAAAGCATCTCAGCCCTGGCAGAGGTCTCCACGTGGCTTCTCCAGCTTCCAAGGCTGCATTAAAGTAGGTCCATGTGGCATCTCCTCAGGGATGGCTCGCAGTGAATCACCAGAGAGACAGTGTCTCCTGTCTCCAAGGAGGAAAATCAGCAGTTCCCAGAATTCTTAGGAGAAGGTCATGCCCACACAAGGGTCTCATTGACTATCTCCAGATCGACAGGCTAGACTCCATCCCTGCACCCTTAATCCTTAAATTGATACCAGATTAGGTAACTACCACAAAAATCAATGTTTATTGAAGTAACAGTCAAAAAATAAAATGATAGATTCCATAACAAAATTTGTTGCAAAAGACCTCTTTGAGATTTAAATAGCAAATAGGATACTTCAAAAATTAAGGCATGTTTTACCCATGCCTTGGCATTTTCAATCTCCACAAATTGATACTTTAGATATGAGCAACCTGAAATAGCTCTGATGATTTTGAGTCAGACTATCATATTGTTTACTATGCTGGGTCAAGAGTCAAGAAAAAGTTACCACATTTATCATCAAAGAAATTGTCAAATGTATTTTGAAATGCACTGTCGCCTGTATGCCTACAAAGATCCAGCTAATAAAACTCATAGTTGACTGTGTGGGTTGCAACAAACTGTTAATAACATTGAGAAGACTGGGAATTCCAAAGGAACCCTGGCTGTGTAGTGGTTGTGCATTGTACTTCCATTCTCAAGTTCAAAATCACCAGCTGCTCTGCAGGAGAAAGGTGGGGCTTTCTACTCCCATTAGCATTTACAGTTTCAGAAATTCACAGCACCACAATTCAAATGCATTAATTCATCCTCGGTCTTCTGGATTCAGTGTCCAACTTTCACAGGGATACAAGGTAATTGAAAATACCATGGTTTGGGACTTAAGCCTCAAAGTATTATCTTTGCTTTTCAATTCCCTAAAGATGTCTTATGCAACAGACTTACCTAAAAAAAAATCTTTTGATTTCTTGACTACTGCTTCCATGAGCACTTATTGTGGATACAAACAAGGCAGAATCCTTGATAACTTGAAACTTTTATTTATCATAGTGTTATTTATCACCCCAGTTTCGAGGATCTGAGTCTTCCGTACATTGAGAAGTAATCCTAATAGAAAGCTACTAATCCTGGACTTCATCAGCAAGTGCTTCAAGTCCTCCTCCCTCTCAGCAAGCCAGCTGCATCATCTGCATGCCTCAGGTTGTTAATAAGCCTCCTTTATTCCCGATGCCTTATCCTTCCTCCTCTACTCCAGTTTCTCTAACGATTTGCTTAAAACACAGATTGAATAATATGGTGAGATGACACAACCCTGTTGCATACCTCTCCTGATTTTAATCCATGAAGTATGCTCTGGTTCTAGTTGCACAACTGTCTCTGGATCCATGTACAGGTTCTGCAGGAGCCCAATGAAGTGTCTGTAATTTCTACTCTTCTCAAGGTTAATAATAGTTTGTTATGATCCACACTTTAATGCCTCGGCATAATCAGTAAAACACAAGAAAACATCTTTCTGGTATTTTCTCCTCTCAGCCAAGATCCATCAAAACCCTTGTTTCAAGTCCTTTTCTTAATCTGACCTGAACCTCTGGCAGCTCCCTGTCAATGTACAGCTGCAACCATTGTTGGATGATCTTCAACAATATTTACTTGTATATGTTATCACTGATATTGTTCTTGTTCTTATTTCGCATTTTGTTGGGTCATATTTCTGGAATGGGCATAAATATGTATCTCCTGCAATTGGTCAAGTAGCTGTCTTCTAAATTTCCTGACATCCACTCGTAAGTATTTCTAGTGCTTCATCAAAACTTGCTGAAACATTTCAATTGGTGTTCCATGAATTCCTGAAGTATTGTTTTTAGCTACTGCTTTCAGTGCAGATCTATTCAGCACCACTGGTTCTTTCTAACATGCCACCTCTAGAAATGGTGGAACAACGTACACTAGTGCTTTTTGATGTCGTGACTCTGTGTACTCTTCCATCTTCTTCTGAAGCTTCCTGCATCGTTCAATATTTTGCCCATAAAATATTTCATGGTTGCAATTGGAGACTTGTCTCTTTTCTTCTTCTTTTTTTTTTTTATTTTAAGATATGTGATGTCTGTTCTTTGGGTTTTTTAAATTCTAGGCCTTTGCACATTTCATTATAATATTCGGCTTTGTCTTCTTGAATGGCTATTTGAAAGTTTCTATTTCAGCTCTTTGGTGTCCTTGTTTCTTCCATAGACTTTAGCTTCTCTATGATTAAGAATAAGCTTCAGAGTCTCTTCTGACAATCGCTTTGAACTTTTCTTTCTGCACTGTCTTTTGAATGACCTTTGTTTTGTTAATGAATGCTCTTCTTGATGTCTCCATACATATCTCTTCAGGTCTTCTGTAATTCATGTTCAATGCATCAAATGTATTCTAGAAATGTTCTAGAAATTCAGGTAGGATAGATTCAAAGTTGGATTTTGGCTTGAGCAGACTTGTTTTCTTGTCTTAATCCTTAAGTTACTTATGAGCAATTGATGGTCTATTCAATGCCTCATGTGCATGTGAAAATTTAATAACAGGACTGCATAAGAATTATTTCACTTGAAATATGGTGTTGGCAATGAACATTGAAATGCTGTGGAATGCCAGAAAAGTGAACAAATCTGTCTTGGAAAAAGTTTAGCCAGAAAGGCTGACTATGTAACATGGTCTCACACACATTGGCTATCCTATCAGGAGAGACGATTACCTAAAAATGGACATCATTCTCGGTAAAGTAGAGGCAGCGACAAAGAGGAAGACTTCTAAGGAGATGGTTTGACACAGTCGCTGTATCAATGAACTCAACCATAACCACGGTGAGGGCAGTGTGTACATGGGGTGACAATTAGTCAGAACTGACACGGTGGCACCTATCAGAAATAATCGTATGCGTTCCATATCTGAACACTAAATTACATCGATTGAAGAAGAATAAACGCTTTTGAATTGTGATGTTCTTAAAGTATATTGAAATCATTTTGAATTGCCAGAGAATGAACAAATATCTTAGAAAATGTACAGCCAGAAATTTCCTTAAAAGAAAGGATGATGACACTTTGTCTCATATACTTTGAACATGTTAGCAGGAGAATGTTAATGCTTGATATATTGGGGTCAGCAAAATATAGAAAGCAATGAATGAGATGGACTGACACAGAGGTTGCAAGGTTGGATTCAGACAGAGCAGCATGAGGTGATGAGGTATGAGACTAGGCAGTGTTTCTTCCACTTTACATAGACCCTCTATGAATCATAACCATAATCATTGTGATGGTACTTGACAATGACAACATTGTCCAACAACAACAAAATTTAATAATTTAAAATTTTCCACATTGTAATCATTCATGTTAAATGTTTGTGAATTTTAAAATGCTATTTTTTCACTAATATTAATAGAACACTCTTTCAAATATTAATTCTCTTGCCTCATATAGTAACTAAGTAGATGTCCAAATTTATTGCATCAATAACTTCTGATGAATATGTGTTACAACTCAAATGACAACATTCCTGCGCCTTATTTACTATATAGTAATTGACTTTTATTTCTAAGTAAAGATGTTCCAAACCCTGAAAATAGAACAATACCCAGAGGGAAAAAAGTATACAGAATGAAAGAATGTAGAGGAGTGGAAAATATGTGCACATTATAAACAGAACTGGACAGAAATGTTTGTTCTGCTACACTCTAACACAAAAAATGAAGCCCTTAATTTCTTTACTTAAAAGAGAGTAGGGGTAACCAATACATTGGGAACATTGATGGCTTAATAGTTAAGTACTGGGCTGCTAACTGCAACATTGGCCTTTCAAATCCACCAGCATCTCAGTGGCAGAAACTATGAGTCTGGCGGTGGTGGTAGTAGATGCCATTGAGTCTGTGCACACCCGGAGCACCTTATGCACCGCAGAAAGAAACACTGCCTGGTCTTGCACGGTCCTCATAACTGTTCCTATTCTGGAGCCCATTGTTGCAGCCACGGTTTCAGTCTATCTGTCTCCCTAAGGGCCTTCCTCTTTATCGCTGTTCCTCTATTTTAACAAACATCATGTCCTTCTACAGGAACTGGTCTCTCCTAACAACATAACCAAAGTGGGTAAACAGTCTCACCATCTTTGCCTTTGAGAAGCACCTGGATGTAAGTCTTCCAAGACAGCCCTGCTTGCCCTTTCAGCAGTCCAAGGGGCTTTAAGTATTATTTTCTGGAACCACAACCTAATCGTGGATCTTCTTTGCTCTTCTTTATCCAATGCCCACGTTACACATGCCAGGAGTCTACTGAAAACACTGTGGCTTGGGTTAGGTGCACTTTAATCCTCAAGGTAACATCATTGAAACTATGCTGCTGTAAAGATGTCTCAAAAAACTTAATGATCACTTTATTCTGTCCTATAGGGTCACAATAAATTGGAATAGACTCATCAGTAGATTATTGTTTTAACCTATAGAGCTACTGTGACAATTAAATGAAACCATCATGTAAAGAGCATATTGAAGGAACTGATATAGTACATAATAGCACAATCAATGATCTCAGTATAAATGCCTTCCTACATTCCTAGGCCAGAAAAAAAGTACCATTTGTAATAGAAATGATTTATATTTACAGCTCAGAGATTCCATGATGAATGGATGACCAGTGAGAGAAAAAGTTGATCACAGATATTTCATTGAAGAAGAGCAAGGAAAGGCTAACCATCACGGTCTGCTAACGTGAGCTATTAAGATATCATTGTGAATGAGGGTGGCGCATGATGGTGATCCAATGCCCATCTGTAGACAACTGGACATACCTTGCAGAGGGGTAGTGGAGAGGAGATAGTCACTTAGGGTTCAGTATAGCAAAAATGAAACCCATAACCTTTCTCTAGTTCTTAAACGCTTCCTCCCCCCAACTGCCATGACCCCAATTCTACCTTGCAAACCTGGTTAGACCAGAGGATGCACAGCAGTACAGATGGGAACTGGAAATGCAGGGAATCTGGGACAGATGAACCCCTCAGGACCAGAGGTGACAGTGGCAATACCGGGAGGGAAGGGGTGTAGAAAGGGGGAATTGATCACAAGGATCTACATATAACTTCCTCTCTGGGGGATGGGCAACATAAGGGTGGGTGAAGGGAGACGTTGGGCAGTGTAAGATAAGATATAATAATAATTTATAAATTATTAAGGTTTCCTGGGGGAGGGGGGAGAGAAGGGGAGGTGGAAAAGGGAAAATGAGCTGATTCTGGGAACCCAAGAGGAAAGCGAATTTTGAGAATGATGAGGGCAACAAACATATAAGTGTGCTTCACACAACTGATCTATGTATTGTGATGAATTGTATGAGACCTAATAAAATGATTTAAAAAAAAAGAAAACAGCAGGGGCCAAAAATTTGTTCACTAGAAGTGAATGGAATGCTTACACGTGCTCATTAGATTGTACACATTCTATGGTTTTGCTCTTGCAGAAGATGATCATTGTATTAAAAATTAAAATATGGTGCAAAAAGCTAATTCCATTCATACCTAGTTGGTCTGAAAAAAAATCATTCCTGAACAGAGTGAAAGGGGTTCACTTTTGAACAAAACAAGTGTTAGGAGATTTTGTTTGGGATACAATGCCACTATATAAAATGCTATTATGAAGCACAATAAGTCAATTATCAACGACAACAAAATCTCAGATGATGAAAACCTAAAGGACATGCAGGTTTATGTACCTCTCTGTGCCGGTCTGAAGGAGTCCTGTGATGTAGTGATGACAAATTGGGCTATGATCCATGTGATCAGCAGTACAATCATACTACAGATTTTATTCAGTCATTTATTATAGAAATTAGACTATATACATATATGGAAATGTCTTCAATTGGTTACCCCATCATTATCATTCTCACACATCTTAAACACTCACTAGGTACCAGGTGAAGGAACTCTGGTGGCATCTCGTTCAATCGGTTTGCCAAATTTCCTGGCATAGATCATTGAGAGCTTCCAGTGTTCCACCAGCCTGTTGAAACATCACAATGGTATTCCATCAGTTCCTGTGCCCTTGTTTTTGGCTAATGCACTGGTTCTTGCTCATATGTAACCTTCTGAAATGATGGACTGTTTACAAGTTCTTTCTGGTACATTCATTCCATCTGCTCTTGATGTTTCTTGCATCATTCAATATTTTCCCAATAGTGTCTTTAAAATTGTGATTCAAGGTTTTGCATATTTACTTTAGCTCTTTCAGTTGCAGATAATGCTGAGCATGTTTTTTCCTTTTGGTTTTATAGTTCTAGGTCTTTTTACATTTATTATAATATTTTGCTTTGTGTTCTTCAGCTGCTGTTTTAAATTTTCCATTCAGCTCCTGGATTTTGTCATTTTTTCATTTTCTTTAGCTACTCTATGATTTAGAGAAAGTTTCAGTCTCTTCTGATATCCACTTGGATCTTTTATTTCTTTCCTGTCTTTTTAAATAACATTTGTTTTCTTCATGAGTAATGGCTTGATCTCTTCCAACAGCTCATCAGCCCACAGCTCATCATCTCTGTCAGTAGTATTCAGTGCAGCAAATCTGTTCTTGAGATGTTCTTGAAATTCGGATGGGATTTACTCAAGGTTGCATTTTGGCTTCTTATGGACTTGTTTTAACTTTCTTCAGCTTTATCTTGAACTTCCATACGAGCAATTGATGGTCCATTCCACAGATGGCCCCCCTTTTGCTTCTTGCTACTGATGGTGTCTCCCTCCTGTCATTCCAAAGATATAGTCAGTTTGATTTCTGTGTCTTCCATCTTGGGACATCCATGTGGATACTCACCTTTTGTGTTGTTGAAAAAAGGTATTTGTTCTGAACAAGTCATTGGTTTTGCAAAATTCTATCATGTGATCTCCAGCTTCATTTCTATCACAAGCCCATATTTGTTTCCAACTTTCGCATTCCAATCACCAATAACTATCAATGCATCTTGATTGTACATTTGATCAATTTCTAACTGAAGTTCTTGGTAGAATTATTCAAATCTTCATCACTTGCTGTTGTGGTTGGTGCATACCATTTGAATAAAATTGTATTGATTGGATTTCTGTGAAGGCAGAAAGATATATAATCTGATCACAGATAGTATTGTACTTCATGTGGGGTTTGCCAAGAACCTTTCTAACAATGAGAATGCCACACTATTCCTCTTGATTGTGTTATTCCCTGTGTAATAAATCATATGCTTTTCTGATTCAAAATGGCCAATACCAGTCCATTTCAGCTTACTAATGCCTAGGATATGGGGTTTCATGCATTCCATTTGAATTTTGACCATTTTCAAGGTTCCTAAATTCATATATCACACAGTCCAAGTTTAATCATTAGAAGATTGCTGCAGCTATTTCTCTTTAGCTTGAGTCATGCCCCATCATCAAATCAAGATCCTCAAATTTCCACTCCCATAGGCTTTACTGAACTCATGTCACCAGAGTTGATCCCCACACCCACACCCTGAGAAATCATCTTCTCTTCAGTCACATTTTGAGTGCCCTTGGACATGAAAGGCTCAAATGCCAGCAGTGTACCATCAATGTGCTTTTCCCTTTGTTTAGGCTTTAGTACTTGAAAATGCTTAGATGCTGTGCATAAGGTTTCCAGCATTTTCTTCCTTGAGTTTTTCCTCATGGTCTGTTCTTAGTCTGGAGGCTCAGTGGAAACCTGTTCACTCTGAGTGATCCTGCTAGCTTCTGAAACACCAGTGGCATAGGTGACACAAAAGCTAACCCAGTGTAACAAACTGACAGACAAGTGGTGGCAGTAAGATCTTAAACGGTAAGATTTACAACACCGAAAGTCAGTACGTCAAATCACAAAATGAAGGACAATTATATAATATTAAGAATCATGGCTCAGGTAGTTGACACATTTTTTTCAGGTCACAATTCAATCCATAGAACAAAATGCTGTGTTTTGATGAAATTAAATGGACAGCAAGTAGAAGAAGGGTTTCAGGGCAGGGAAGTAGTACTGGCGGTGGTAGGAGGGAGAATGAGGGGTTAAAGGGAAGACAATGGCAAGGAGTCCAGGAAGGAAAAAAATGTTTGGGAACTGTGATAGCAATTGTACAATATTGCTTGATATGATTGAGCTATGAAATTATGTGATATATGTACTAACTCCCAATTAAATATATTTTGTTGAAAAAGCAAAACAAATCATGAAGAAGATTTCTTTGGAAATGTTTAAGTACTTGGACAGTTATGTATGCCCAGGAGTGACACATGTTTATGAGAGGCAGGATGCTGTCATAAGTTTTAATATCATGCTGATCTCCAAGCACAGTGCAAGCCTGGTAATGTTGATGGAACCCCAGGGCAGAAGAAATCTGGAAAAAACTACCAAAGTAATTTCTTTTGGATGTTGTATGATTTTGTCATTGTCGTTTCTTAAACAACTTGCTTATTTTTCTTTCCTTTCTGTTTTTAAAATCTGGTGTTTAAGAAGTGTAGGTCATAAACCTGAACACAAGCCAAAGGAACAGAGACCAGTGAAAAATACACATCAAGCAATCCTAATGTTCAAAAATAATACTTTAAAAGACCATTAAAATAACAGACCTCCAGTCTTCAGAAGAAAAAAATATTAAAGAACTTTAAGTAAGGGTGAGAATCTGATTTCTACTTTATATTGCTCATTTTTCATCAAACATACAGAGAGAATAAAGACTAATGGGAAGGGATGGACCACCCATAGAAACAAAATTAAGTGGCAGAAATCATCCTCCAGGAAATCGAGACATTGTATTTAAGAGAGTTTAAAATATTTCTTTGAAAGAATCTATGGACAAAATTGAAAGAAAATAATTCATGAAGCAAGGAAGAATAGCAATAAATAGATACAATGTATCCTAATATGATAAATTCTACATATAAAAAATACAATAAATGAAAACTTTGTTAGCAGAGTTTAGCAATTTATCTGAACTAGTAAAACAAATAATCTATGAACTCCACGTGGTCCAGTTTGAGTAACAGAATGAAAAGAGAATTAAGAAAGAATACATTACACAGCAGCTAAAGTTATTATAGGGTGCCATTAAGTATGCCAATACATTTATAATGAGAGTACTAGTTAGCAAGCAAGTAAGAAGACAGCAGACAAAATACTCAAAGAAATAATTACTAAAAGCAAATGAACAACAACAACAACAACAAAAAAAACCAACGTTCAAAATTGCCCAAGGAAATACACTTACACATCCATTGAAATCTATAAATTCTAAGATGGAGAAACCCTACTAGATTTATAAATAAACAAAATAAAATCAACCTATCAAAAACAAAGGTAAAGAGAGAGTCTACATTGCAAGAGATGGGAAAGAAATTATTACATATAAGGACTTTGCTATGAAATTAAATTCCTATTTCTATTCAAAATCCATGAAGAGAAACTGTAATTGGACAGTAAGTTTAAGGAGCTGAGAGAAATATCCAATGAAAATAACAATTAAAAAATTATAAACAAGAAATTAAATATCTTGCTAAACTTTCCTTGAAAACATGAGTGTGAAATTAACACATTCCTAGAAAGCTAAATGCTAAGGGTATTTACTTCCACAAATCTGGTCAACAACACACGTTAAAAAAGACTCTTTCTGTCAAATTAAAATAATAGGGAGCACTGGTGGCGTAGTAGGTTCAGTATTAGGATGCGAACCTACATCAGCAGGTTTTCAAACTCACCTGTGTCTGCTGGAGTAAGATGACTGTTCACTTTCATGGTCTTAAAAACCCTATGTGCAGTCCCATTCTGTTCAATAGTATTTCTACAAGTTACAACTGAGTTCAAGGCAGTGGATGGTGCTGCTTACACATGATCTACCTGGCAGAACAATTGCTTTGTGTACAAGACACATGAGTTACACATGTTCTGTGTAGGGAGCTGTTGCGATAGCCACAACTGGTTATGTCCATTACATTACGTTATTTGATTGGGATTTCAAAAGTATATTATAACCTAGTGGGACTATGGCCATCTACATAGTTGGATGTTGCCCAATGGATACTATGCCAGATAATTACAGTATAATATATATCTATATCTATCTATCTATCTATCTATCTATCTATCTATCTATCATCTATCTATCTAATCAACAAGAGCTGGTGAGAATCTGGAAAAATCAGCACACTTGTCCTTTGCTACTGGAAATGTAAAATGGCTCACCTGCTATTGAAACCAGTTTGACAATGCCCCAAAGTGGTAAACAGAATTACTGTATGGCACAGCATTCCAGTCCAGGGCATACTCGTGCCCAAGAGAACTGAAAGGCTAGCTCAGGCACTTACTTTGTATGCCAATGCTTATTCGAGCCTTGGCGGTACAGTGGTTAAGCATTTGGCTGCTAACTGAAGGTTCAGCAGTTTAAATTCTCCTTCGGAGAAAAAGGTGGTAGCCTGCTTACATATTTAATGCTTTGAAAACCTTATGGGCATTTCTACTCCACCCCACCTGTTTTGCTACAAGGTGGAAGTGACTTGAAGGCAATTAGTATGGGCAAAGCTCATAGTAACATTACTCACAATAAGTAAAAGATAGAAGCAACTCAACCCGTCATTAACGGATGGATGGATAAACAAACTGTAATATACATACGTAGTGGAATGCTAGTCAGGCATTAAAAGAAAAAATATCACATGGATCAACATAAATATAGAAATTAAATGAAATAAGTCAGATACAAAAGTGCAAATATTACATACTAAACATCTAGAATAAACAATGCAAGTCAGCTGAATCTACACTGTTATTGTTGTTAAGTTGTGTAATGGTTGAGGTTTTGTGTCAACCTGGCTGAGCTACAGTTCTCAGTAGTTCGGCAGTTAAGATTGTAATCCTCCATGTGAAATCTCCTGAAGGATGTAATTTGCTTCCAACATCAACTGACATTGTACAAAGGCTTGCTTTGCTTTTTGCTGTATTTAGATCCTGAATCTTGCTCCTTAACCTCTGGTTCTCTGAATTTGACCAGTAGTCTATGGTATGTCTGCTTATCCAGTGAGTTGTTAGAAACTGCCATCTTACCTCCTACTGCCTTTGGATTGATTTGCCTCTGCAGCTAGAAGTCTGTTGCTGATAGACTTCTCTGTCTCTCTTTCTCCCTAGACCCCAACCCCCATCTAGCTATGTATATGTAATAATTGGTTTTGTTTCTCTAAAGAACCCAACTTAATACAAGTGCTGCCACGTTGGTTTTGAGTCATAGTGGTCCTATGTACAACAAAATATTGTCAGATTATGAGCCACCTTTATAATCATCACTATGCTTCAGTTCATTGTTATTCACTTTGTTAACCCATCTTATTGAGGGTCATTTTTTAAGGGACTAATTTCTCCTAATGGAAAATTAAATGTATAAAACTAGATATGCTCATCCTTCTTATGAAGGCCACTTGGCTGCAATTCTTTAAAAATATTCTTCTGGAAACACTTTTCACTGGTAGATTTCTGCTCATAACAATTCTAAAGGAGAGAGTCAAACTGCTTTTTTGGGTTTCCCAAACTGTAAATCTTTATGGAATCCAACACGCTCATCTTTCTCTTTCAGACTAATTGGTGACTTTGAACAGCTAACCTTGTGAATAGCAGTCCAATGATGAATACACAGAATCTCCTGGCAGAGTAAACTATTTTCAATATTCTTCACCAACACCCTAGTTCAAAGGCATTAATTCATCATTAATCTTCATTATTTTCTTATTTAGTTTCTGCATGCATAAGAGATCATTAAAAATACTATGACTAAAGTGAAGCACACCATAGTCCTCAAAGTAACATCTTTTCATTTTATCAAATCTTTTGCAAAAGCTTTGCACAATGGATTTTTGGCCGATACTTCCATGGACATTGTAGATGGATGTAAAATGAAATCATTGACAACTTCAATATTTTCTCATTTGTCACAAAATCATTTACTACCATATGTTTAATTTCCTACCTATTTTTATCATGTTTTAAAGTTGGTTTAAATAATAGGCTAACTCAAAACTCACTTCCATTGAGTCATTTTTGACTCATAACAATCATACAGGACAGACAGTATAACTAGCTGTTGGATTTCTGATATTGTAGTAGAGGCATTCTGAAGGAGTCGTCAGTGTCAATCAGATTACTAAAAAAGGAAGAACTTTATTGTTCTGATATGAGGATCATTTCTTAAACTGATGAAAAATCATAAACACAAATATTTAAAGTAACTCTCCAAACCTTAACTAGGCAAACAAATACATAGGAATCACATGTGGGTATATCATATTCAAATTGTCAAAACCCAAATATAAATTTTAAAAATCTAAAAACATTAATGAAACAAACAAAAATCAGTTTTCAAACAACCAAGCACTATAAAATTGAAACAGACACTCTCAAAAATAAATAAATAGATAAATAAATAAATAAAAGGTCAGGAAAGAGGAAAAGAGAGATAATGAAATCCCGCCTTTGAAGCACTGAAAGAAAATAATATCCAACATGGAATTATATATCAGAAAAGAAAAAAAATTAATATTAAAGTGAATATTTGAAATAAAAACATCCAAAAATGAAGTCTTCCTAATATAAGAAAAATAAATATAAAACTTATATTCTGTTCAGCAAAATGAAGACTAATGATGCTATTATTTATTATAAGCATTAATATTATTAAATAATATAGTCTACAATGAATGTGTGGGTCAGTGATAAACTTCTATTTGAATATTGATGGATAAGAATTCTGTAATATACTTCCAGACATACATTTTAAAGCTTTATTTTCTGTAGAAAATTAAATATTTCATGATAAACTGAAACTTTAAGGTTTTATAAGTAATTCAGTTTTCTTTGTAAATATAGATATCAGTTTTCTTATTTGTTTATTTATTTTGAGATTGAAAGATGAATATTTGTATATTGGTTGTCTGTGCCAGAGTGGAATAAGACAGGGGAAAGGATCACATGCATGTACACAGTAAACACACTAGGCGGTATAAAGATCCTGGAAATACATTTTATCCAAAGCCCAGGTTGGACCAAGAACAAACTTTTATTCTTCCACAAAAGTGAAAAATCTGTGGACAGGGAAGATAAAGGGGGTCAGTTCCTAATGAATTGAAACTCTAAATTGCAAGTTTTCCTTTTCAGAAATGTTTAAGGCTTATGATAAAACACATGATTTTACTTTTAGCTTTGAAATACATATCAATTTTTAAAGAACTTACACCTTAACTCATTAGAATTAATTTTGGTGCCTAACATATTTACTGATTAAAAACAAACAAACAAGGATGCCAAGTGCTTAGATTAATAAATAACATTTTAAAGGTGAAAGAGAAGCATTTTTTCTTGTTAAATTGAGACAGATGATAGATCTATACAATAAAGAGGATATGGGTAAATTTAACAATTTTATCAAGAAAAAAATGCATCCAAAATGATGTTACCTCACTGAGAAGCAGAATGAATTCAATAAAAAATGAACCACTTCCCACTTGACGTGGAGACCAACCAGAAAAAAAGATAAGGCAATTAGAAGATCAATGGATAATGTTGAAGACTTAAGTGGCAAGTGGATGATAATTTAGGCGACAGCAAGGAGGAGTGTTAATTATATTCATACTCCGAAAGCTACATGGAGAAAGGTGAGGGATCTGGATAAAATCCTCAAAAGCTTGAAAAAGTCATAGATGTAAATCTTACATCTCCTCTTACTTCTGTCAGTTTTAGAATTAAAATGCCCCATTAGTTCTTAACAACTTGGTATTGCCTCTCAGTTCAAAAGTACAATATGTCACATTATCTATCAAGAGAGAAACACTTCTCTCTCCTTCTCCCCCTCTCTCTCTCCCTTTCTCTCTCTGTCACACACACACACACACCCACACACACACACACACACACACACACTACTAGCACTCTCTACTACTGCCTTCTTTAAATATTAAATATAATAGCATATAGATGGTAAATAAAGCAGATTAGGAAGGTATAAGTCCAATTTTGCTATGAGAAATTTATCTCATTTGTTCATATCATTTATGTATCCTACAAGTAGTCAATGATATAACGTCAATTTTAAATAAATTTTAATTATAGAAAATTTTAAAAATAGTGTCATCACATTGAACTATGGGAAACAAAGAATCAAATCTCATCCTTGACAAATTAAGAATTACAAAACAATTCAACAGAGGTAGGCATTAAGAGTTAAATACTATAAATATCTCTCTGACTACTCATTTTAATGGTTTTATTTTCAGTCACTTCAAAAAAGTCAGGAATAATCATGTCAACAATTGTTCTAGCCTCTCAAAATATTTTAGTAGAAAATGTCTATTGAGATCAAACTCTCCTTGAGGCTCAGATTTTTCTGCCACACCAGTGTCTGAACTTCCCATTTCAGTTAACCTGTCTGAAAATGGACCAAAAGTAGAAACAAACATTTTATCTGAACACTATGTGACTCCATGAACAACAATTAGATGCCTGGGGAAATCCATGAATGAATAATTAATGTGTAAACCAAACTTTAAATGGGGAGGAAAAAACTAGAAATTAAGCCAGTAACTTTCAAGAAAAAGAAAAAGAAAACATCCTTTCCCACTGAACCCCCTTTTCTCTGTTGCCCTATTTGCTGGCAATATAGTTAGAATCTGTCTCTTTGTATGTGAGTTTTGCTTTATTTCTCTTCGTTGCTAGCAGTCTTATCATTCTCCTAACAATAGAAACCTCAGGAGAACATTTTCTCTAATCCTACTCCCAACTGTTGGTTCAGTTTGTTTATCTACTTTCTTGACTCAGAGCCCAAACCTTCTGCATCAGTTTTGTTCCCAACAAGGGAGCAGGAAGAAGACTCATATGGCATGTTTAGTTAGAGCCATTTGTTACTGTGGCAGTGAGGGATCTGTGTTACCCTGCGCAGATTGTCAGTTTGTCCTACGCTGAAAGAACTAGCAGTTAGACAAATAAGAAATGCATGATTTACTCTCTGAAAACCCTGGGACATTCCCACCCCCTCCCCCACAACCATGATGGAAATGAATGTAAAAAGAGGAAAAGAATTGAGAGCTAAGAGATAGCATTTTTGTTTTCTCTTTTCCTATAAATTAAAATCTTAAAAGGACAGAAAAATAAAGGTACAACCTTCTATCTCTTCATGTAATGTGTCTGGTTCAGTGAGGATATTCTGATATACAGGTTGACAGTGAATATGAAAGAAGGTATATATCACCCTTCTCAGTGTACTTTCTCACAGAGAAAGAAAATAGTATAAAATAAACATAAAGAAAGAAAAATACACAAACCTCCCAGATCTAATTGTATTATTCTATGAAATACTTTAATAAACCAATAAAATAAAACAAATACCATACTTGAGTTCACTAAGAGTAAGATGATAATCTGTTCCTTTTTGTTTTGCTGAAGATATAATTCTTGGTTTATGAAAATGTCTTCATGCTATTCATTTTTAAATGGGATTGGATTTGGTTCCCATTTGTTTAAAGGAAGAACTACCTTTATCTATGTATTCTTTAATTTAGTTATATCATTTTAAAATGTTATTAGCACTCATTGTGGGTATACTTGTGCATTTAGCTTATTTGAGGTCCCCAGGGATCATCAAGGACACCCCCTTGCTTTTGCTGTTGTGAAGTGCCAATAAGTGGATGCCGACTCATATTTACCATGCGTACCACAAAAGGTACCACTGCCTTATTTTGCACCACCATCATGATTGTTGTCAAGTTTAAGCCCATTGTTGCAGTCCCTGTCATTCCAATCTCATTGATGATGGTCTTCCTCTTTTTTGCTTTCCTTCTACTTTGTGAAACCTGATATCTTTATCCAGGGACTGGTCTCTCCTACTAATGTGCCCAAAGTACATGAGACAACTAGCCATCTCTGCTTATAAGGAGCATTCTGGATGCAGTTCTTCAAAAATGTATTTGTGTATTTTTTGCAGACCATGGTATTTTCAATACTGTTTTCCAGAACTACAATTCAAAGGCATTGATTTTTTTAAATCATTTTATTGGGGGCTCATACAATGCTTATCATCATCCATACATACAAGGAAGTGGGAGGAGGTTGGACCAGACCCAAGGAAGTACATGTTGGTCCAACACAGTAATGGGAAAAAGGAGGGAGGGGGGAGGGAGAAAAAGGGGGGTTGAAAATGAAATGCATTGATTTTTTTCCTTTGGTTTTCCTTATTCAATGTCCAAATTTCACATGCTAAAGAAGGTTTCGAAAATATCATGGCTTGAGCTAGACACACCTTATTTCTTAAATTAACCGTATTGCTTCTCAACAGTTTTAAGAAAATTTTGCAGTAGATTTTCCCCTGTGTAATATATTATTTGATTTCCCTTCTGCTGCATCCATGAGCATAGATTTTGTAGCAAACATTTTTTGTGTTCTTTTATACTTTTCAGTTTCTATGTCTGAGATGGTCTAACTATATATAGGGAGTACCTAATATCACAAACATATTTCATATACTTGAAAATTTTGGTGGTTCATACTTTTTTAATTTAAAATATGGATTAATAAGAATGTAAGGTGGGTTTTTTAATATCAAAATTGACCTTAAGCTTTTAGTTAATTCAAATGCTTCAAACTTATACAGTCACTAATTGTTCTGTGTTTTTCTTTCTGCACTAAACACTTCTATCCTCTTCTAGCCTCTTCCATTTTTAGCTTGAATTTCAAATTGTTTCCACATTTCACCTTATTACCTAAAGAAGTGCATGTATTCCCATGTAGTCCACATACTATAAGAGACTCTATCAATTAAATACATTCACAGTATTTCTCTTCAGTATTACTTGATGCTAAATATATAATAGCAGTCTTCTGTGGTATATATAAAAGATATAAGGACTAGAATGACATCATTCTTGTTCAAAGGAGTAACCAAGGTGCTTACACCTTGGGGTCCTGATGCCTTGTTGGGAATTCCACCACTCTTCTGTCTGTTTGTTATACTGTGTTGGCTTGGGATGAATGCCAGAGGTTAAACTACTGGTATTTCAAGTATGAGCAGGGTCACTCAAGGTTAACAGTTTCAGCAGAGCTGTCAGACAAAAAGCAGACTAGGGTATGGATTGTGATAAGAGCTGTATGAGCCCCCAGTAAAATAATAATAATAATAATAAAGCAGATTAGGAAGGAAAACTAGGCAATCCATTTTGAGGGATTATCCACTGAATACATGAATAATAACCCCGAATATTGTCTGAATA
>NW_022111372.1:64082800-64094299 GCF_000313985.2 Echinops telfairi
GATCCCCTCAGGTTCAAAGGCACTCAAACTATGACCTGGGAAGGGCTGACTCCTCAGAGTAAAGTCCACCATAGTGATGTGGATAGAGTTAAGCTTTACGACCGTCATGTATTGAAGATTCATGACTCAAAAGGAGAAGAAACTGCTGCAAGCCTCCATTAATCAGACCAAAGCACGTACTATGAAGGAATCTAGGAAAATTTGAAATCAACAAAAATGAAATGGGATGAATAAAGATCAATAGCATAGACATTAATGAACTGAAATAAACTGGTTTGGGGAATTTTAAATCAGACAAACATGATATACTATGTCAAAAATGACAAATTTGAGAGGCATGGCCTTGCACTCATCACTATTTTCTGTGTTTTGTTTGTTTTTGTTTTAGTTCATTCTGATTAGGATATATCTCAGCGGTGTTCTGTCATGGGGGTCACTCTCTTGAAGTCATGTTTTCCTGGGTTTTGGTATATGAAACTCAGGATTGAAGAACCTATAGGGGCAGTGAGTAGAACAAGGGTTTGGGTGGGGGAGGAGGACAGGAGGACAGTGGTGGTAGTGGTGGTGGAGTGGTTAAAAGGGAGATGATGTAAAGGAGTCCAAGGAGAAAAATAATGTTTGGAAACTGATTGTGGTTGGAATTGTACAGGTCTGCCTGATGTGATTGCACTATGGAATTGCATGCTATATGTTTTCATTCCCAACTTTAAAAAAAACCAACCTACAACAAAAATACTAAGTCAAGATCTCTTTGCAAATACAATGCTGTCTGAGATAATATTTATATGCCTACAAGGAAAGCCCATTAATATAATTACTACTCAAATTTATATACCAATCACTAAAGCCAATGATGAAGAAATTGAAG
Organism: Echinops telfairi; assembly: GCF_000313985.2. NCBI lineage: Eukaryota > Metazoa > Chordata > Mammalia > Afrosoricida > Tenrecidae > Echinops > Echinops telfairi. The sequence goes on from NW_022111372.1 coordinate 64,083,669, forward strand.
AATTTACCATTCTTATTACAGTGCCCTGGTGACATGCAAGGTCAGTAGTTAGAACCACCAGCCACTCAGTGGGAGGAAGAAGAGGCTTTCAGCCTCAGAAACCTGAGGAAGCAGTGCTACTCTGTCCTATAGGCACACTATGAGTCAGATTTGACTCAAGGCACTTAATTTTTAGCTTACTCAGTCTGCAATTGATCAAACATGAAATCAAGATGCATTGATAGTTACTAGCAATTGGAATGTGAAGCTTGAGACAAATATCAAGAGTTGGAATATTCTCAAAGGGATGGATCAATAAAACAGTGGGACCATGGGTTAAATATAGGAACAATGGAGAGGCTGTAGTGGTGCTGGGCACTGCTCTGCTTTGCTATACATAGTGTCTTTATGAGTAAGAATCAACTCTACGTACACAAGGTTCACAAAGCTGACACTTTCTGTCTTTTTATGTTTCTTTCTATTTTGATAACAGACAAAAAATAAAGTTAAACAAAATACTCCAGACATACTGCTCACTTACCAATCACATTATTGTCTTTATTTCACATTTTCAACAATAGTAAAAGAAATGTACTATTTTGTGCAGTAACATATGTCTAATAAGAGTATGGCAGTTATGTAATGATGCACTCTGGAAATCATGCAATGATGTACTCATCCTCCATTTTAGCATAACATTGATTTTTGCATAAAGATCTGGTCTTTAAGTGAACCATGCAAATAAGTGAAGAATGCATGCATTTCATAACTTAAATAAGCATATAAAAAGAAAACAAAACTGAAATCCAAAGCCTGGGCTGCCTTAGATTGGACAATCAGGAAAGGTCTCCATGAAGCACGTTCGGGAGGTTAGAGATGTACTGAGATGAATACAAAGCTCATAATCCCATTTCAAAGGTTACATGAACACATGTATATTGAACATGGTTTCAAGAAAAACTCAGCTCTGCTAAATTATGAGGACATGAAATATGTCATTACTATTTATTTCAATTGTTCCTATTTATCCAGACTCTAGTCATCTATGACAATATAGATCTAATTTTTATGACTAGAACAATCTGGATAAAATTCACTTTGTCTTATATTATTTTATTATTTCTTTGCCTCATTCATTGAAGCTGAAAGAAGAAGCACCCAAACAGCCCAGAGGCATAGATATCAAGCTGAAGCCATTGATAGGTTTATGAGGGTATAAGTACCACGTATTGCTACAGCCTCATTAGGCCAACATAGGAGACTTCCCAAAGCAATGACCCCAAATAAAGAGTGAAAGTGACTTTTTTACTCCTTAAAGTGATTATTTGCCCTCAGTCTTGTGTCCTGCTTTGAGACAATAGAAAATAGGATATATATATATATATATTACACACACACATATATAAAATGTTGGCAAGAGAAAAAAATATTTTCTAATTTATATACAAATCCCGCATAATTTAATTCTTATTTCTGGACCCAAAAATGGTACCTAACCTCATGCAATCAATACAATTGTACTAGATTGTATGTATCGTGTCCGGGTCCAAAGTGAACGCCCACAATACTTAGGCCTGCTTCTAGTTATTGGCAAAGGGTAAAAGTCAGAGCCTGGCTTAGAGAGGCACTCATTATGAAGCAAGACATTTTGGAGGTCCAAGGACAAAGAGCTCATAATTTTAACTTTATTCTATTTGAACAAGGAAAATAGATATGGTTGTATGCACTTATTTTTTTTCTTTATAAGATTTGCTATTAATTGTGAGTTAATGTATACATCATATTACTCCATCGTTGAATCATGTCAAGCAGAATTGTACAATTCCTACCACAAGGACAATCATTTTCTGGACATCCTTTTTCTTCGTGGACTCCTTCACATCATCTCACTTTTATCCCACCCACCACCACTGTATCCCCAACCCCCTGAAACCCTTAAACGACTTGCTGTCCCTATAGGTTTATCAGTCCTGGGTTTCACATACTCCAATACAGAAAACTATATACCAGGATACCTTTAGGGTGAGCCCCAGTGAAATAACCCCTCTGAGATACACCATGATAGGAACAAACAAAACTAAGACTACTTGTACAGAATATGTTGAGACCCAGGAAAGGCCCAGCGTGCATCAGAGGGAGGACCAACTGACAACGTTCTAACTGATCAAGTGAGACTTATGCCTTTGCCCTTCTATGCTCACCTCTGCAATGCACTCTGTTTAGAACCATCCCTCAACTGTGGGCAGAGGGAGTTCTTGGAGGCTTATTTCCTAGGTAGTTCCCCGAAATGAATCTTGGGCTCCCACTGTCATCCATAGCCTTACGCAAACTGGATTCTCACAAACTAACCTCTGGTACTAATCCTTCCGTTGACTTTTAATGATATTATTTACAATCCTTCGGTGACTGATGATGGTGTGCTTCCTCCATGTGGACTTAAATGAAACCTCACTAAGATGCTGCTTATTTGGAGACAAGCCTGTAAGACCCCAGATGTAATTCTACCTGATAGCTAGGCAGCATCTACTTCTTCACCACATTTTGCCAAAGCACACATATCTTCTGTGCTTCCTTTCTGAGGGTGAGTGTCTAGCAGAGCCATGGTGTAAGAATTAGTTGTTCTTAACTTGGAGCTAGGGTTTAGTGCAAGCCTCAAACCCATTCCTGAATCCATGTTTTTTTGTTGTTTTTTTATTTGCTTGTCATCTGTCTTTGAATCCCTTTAAAAACCTCTTTGTTAATTTATGGTTCAGAGTCTTATCAACCATCCCCCTGGGTGTCACAATCTCCCTTCAATATTGTCATCAAAGAGCCCCAGTACTAATCGTTTATAGCCCTCAGGTGAGAGGGAGATTGGACTCATGAAGGCCAACTCCACATCACAGTAACTTTCGTGGCTGGACACTACACAAACAGCTGTGGATAATTGTCAGGAACATTTACAATAATAATCACTGAGAATGCCATGCACAGGTTTGCCAGAATAATACTTTTCTTAATACAGCACATAGGGCATTGATGTAATAAGACCATTGCCTGTCTGCCTACCAACAGTTCAACAATCTTGATGCAGCTGTGTTCTGCTTCCTCCGCCCCCATATATTTTCTGACATAAGCTCTCAGTTGACAAGTGGGTCTGAGGTAGATTCCAGTTCACCCAGTGGAATTTCCACATTGGACCTCACTGCTACAGCTTCTGGAGCCTGCTGTGAGCCTTGGAGACCCACGATTGAGTGTCCCAGCATTCCAAGGAACCAGGCCTGGGTCCTCAGGATGCTCCCGAAGGCCAGGTCATTGCGGTCCATTCAGTGCATACCAGCAAAGACACTTCCCACCTGACCCTCTACCCACCCCCCTCCCTAGTTTTCCCTAAAGCACTTTCTGTGATCCCCGCCCCCCCACTGGAGTACAGTCCTCCCTCTATTTCTACCAACAGACATGCATTTTTTGTTCCCCCAAACATGTCGACTCCCTTTCCCCTCTCCTGAGTTGTTTTTCCCATCAGTGTTCCTCATCCCGCTGATAAGGCTGCCCACCGGTCGGAGGGGACCTCATCATAGGTTTACATGGCAGCCTACGCAGTAGTCAACACCCCTTTCCCTCCTTTGACCATATGACCCCAAATGACATGAGCACCCTCCACAAAGTGACCTTCAAAATACTTGCCTAGAATGATGGTGTGTGGTTCATTGGCAGCGGGCACGCTCTACTAGGCTGCCTGGTCCCTCTGGCCAGAAGACTGGATGTTTTTCAAACCTGAACTTGTGCTTGTTGTGCTCTTTGTTCCCACAGCAGTGAACTTATACAGTATTTTCCCTTTTGTGATTGGTTGACTTCACTAAACATAATGTCTTTCAGATCCCTCAATGTTTTAAGGTGTTTCATTGCTGCTTCTTTAGGGGTGTATAGTTTTCCATTGTGTGTGTATACCACAGGTTTTTTATCCAATCTTCTACTGATGGGAATTTAGGCTGTTTCCAGCTTCTTGCTATTATGAACTGTGTATGGACTAATGTTAACATGAAGACAGTCTAAGTTCCATATGACACTTTTTAAATTGTTCTATGACAGTTTATTTATCACAGACTTTATAAGCAATACAATTCTTTTAGTTACCAAATGTTAAGCAGGACTAACTTTTTCACAATGATTTTGAATCTGACCCTTGCTGCATTATTTTGTTGTGGTACTTCACTTGTTTCTGACATATTTTCAGAACTGTAGCAGTTTAATTCACACAGAACTGACTTTAGCCCTTCTATCATACATTTCAGCACATCATACCAAAAAGGTAACGTGGTTGATGGCCTCAAATCACTGATTTCAGTTCAACAAGGCATAAAGTAATAGAACTCCGGGCAAGTTGATGTGAAATGTGTTCTCCATAGGTCAACAGGCTGCAACCATCCGAATGGATTTGCTTAGGCCTGGTTAAGTCCAGCAGGAGGAGTGTGGAATGAATACAAAGGGGTCAAAAAAGAGGAGCGCCAGTAAAGCCAAGTCTCATATGCTTTCATTTCTCCCTATAATAGGAGCTGTTGCCCAGTGCTGTCAAGTTCATGAACTTGCTAACAGCTTTTTATGGGAAGAGTGTTTTTTACGTTTGATCTCAAAGAGACACATCTGAGTGTTCACCAGTGTCCACTTGGACCCTGAATTGTGGCAGCATGGAACTCTTCCCTGTCTGACATTTAAAACTGGCCTCGATACAAGGCTTCGTGTGAGGTAAACCCAGTGCACTCTCGATACTTCCTTGAAAAGGTTGACAAGAAAACCCAAATGAGACCCTGTTTCCCTGTCTGGCTGTCACTGTAGAGTAGAGCGGACGTGCAGCTTAGGGAGGTGAGCAGAACAGACTGTGCCAAGAAAAAGATGAAACATCTGATCAAAGACATCATTTCAGAGGAGGAAAAAAATCACTATTTTTCTATGGTGAATACGTTCAATAATAAAGGAAATTCTTTTTTTCTACTTGAGATATAAGAGGTTTGTATTGTTTTATTTTACTAGCAGTTTTCTTTATTCATTTTTAAAGGTATTTTGGGGAACAAATAGGTGCAACAGATGGAGGAGAGTCTATGTTGCCTCCTAGTGGAGTGTAATATTAGAGCCAAGATCTAGTTGGAATTGAAATCCAGAATTTTGTGTGTGTGTCAAATTTAAAACAAAACAAAACAAAACAAACAGCTCTAGAAAGCCAATTCTGACTTATAGCGACCCTTTATAGGATTTTAGAGGCTGTGACTCTTACAGGCGTAGAGAGCCTCATCTCTCTCCCAATGAGCAAGGGAGGGTTTGAACCACTGACCTTATAGTCTGTAGACCAATGCTCACAAATTTGCCAAACTTAGTTCTTGCATATTTTCTGACTTCCTTTCTAAAACTATAAATCAGATTTTTACCTTGTTTCACTTTATGCCTTTATTTAATAATAGATATGTATGAAAGGACTACTTAGAGTTTCCTCTGGAGTTTTCTTTTCATTCTGGCAAAATTTAGGTATCTGTGAGGTTTTAAATCTTTAAATTTTTAAATCAGTGAGGTTTTTACTTGCGTAAACTGTCATTTCACAGGTACCAATTAACCATATCAAATGTGAACTCTTCACACTCCACCGAAATTGTCCTTTCAAAATGAGCCCGGAGCAAATGCATGAGTCACTTTCCTAGCCTTTCCGAAAGGGCCAGTTTTGAAAGGCCACACCACATGCCAGAATAATAGGAAGGCACACATTATTCCACATCGAATTGGCAGATAGATACACAATAACTGTCCTAATAATTAATTCCTCAGCTGCCTCTGCCACCTACTCTCCAACTGATAATTCCATTAAATATGTACGAGGAGTGTGTGTTGGATGCTCTGTGCTGCAATTCATATGCACTGGTTTCTGACTTCTTTGAAATTTTTAAATGGTGAGAAGAGATACACATTTTGACTATCAACGTGTCTGATAAATGAATGCCTCAATAAAATTTTACACCTAAAAAGGTTATTTATTTAAGTGAAATTTTCTGTGCATGGAAAGGTCAGATTTTTTTCCCCCTCCTATTGCTGCGAAATTGCTTCTGCTTTTTAGCAAATCTTCTAAGATGGCTCTTCCCCTTGCAATGTTGACAAGGACGTGAGAAGGATGTAGCCTGAGGAAATCAAATGAGCAGCATAAAGTCCTGGTTGGAATTGCAGGCAGCCCAGAGTTTTTGGTTTTTGAAAGTCTGTCAAAAACAAGTTGCATTATCTAAAAGTGGAGACAGGACATCTGAACAAAATCAGTAGCTGATTCTTTTGAACTGCCCATGAACAACGTCCCGGTGATGATGTCCTTGAGAGGGGTGTGCATCGCGGACTGTGAGATCAGCATTACTGCCGGTCTGATGACACTCCGGAGTGCTGGAAGTTTCAAAGTACCCGAGGCTCTGAAAGTTTGGCTCAAACACCAAGGATGCCAATGCCTCTGAGGGGGTCTAAGAAATAGCAACCCACCGCGGAAGAAGATACAATGTATGTGTCTCCTCAACCCTGTCAAATTTTAGCCACAGAACACAATTTACTTACAGGGAGTTGATAGTTCTCTAAAAAGCAACACTCATTGTTCAAACTAATAATTGATCAGACACCAGTGCCAGGTAGAAAGTGGGGCCTATGAATGAAGAGAAACCAGAGTAGCTGATTCGGAGACATGTTTACCCCCTAAATTAGCTTGACATACCCGGGTCAGATGTGTGTTGATATCATATCCATTGACATTGTTTCTGATTTTGCTACTGGTTCATCTTGATTAAAGAAAAATATTCACAACAAATGAAGCTAGAATTTTAGGCTACATATAGACAGCTGTTTTGGTCTATGATGTTCAAATTTAAATGCAAAAATACTCATATGTGTAGACGCAAATGATAAAAGGTTTTACTAAGTATATTGAGGAAACAATCTAAATAGGTAATTATGCAGTAACAAATTCTAGCAAGCCCAGTTGGAAATGTTTCTGTTCTCATTTGAGCTGTTTTAATATTTAATACTGAAGAGACTATTGAAAATCCTCTGTCCGACTCCTAACGGTATAGTGGGTCTGACTTCTAACTGAATTGCAGAAGGCTCAAATCTCCTAGCTTCTCTGAGAGAGACAGAGGCGGTAGATTCCCACTATAAAAATGTTCGCTTTGGAAACCATCTGAGGACATTATTATCTGTTCTATGGGATGTTTATGAGTAGGTTTCACTAGCTTACAAAAGACAGGCAATGGTTGCATTTTCTGGCAGGTGCTGGGGGGTGGAGTTCATGAGATGATTCTGAGCACCATCCAAACTACTCCCTATATGTTTCTTTATGCAGCGTTTCAGCAGAAGTATATTATTTTATTGAAATATCTCTAAGATTGTTTATCACAATAACATATTTATACTGCCAAAAAATCTCACTGCCATCGAGTCGATAAAGGACAAGGGCTTAAAGAACTGCCCCTGTGGGTTTTCGAAGCTGTGACTTTCTCCTAGTCTTGAATTCTGATCTTGGGGCTGGTTAGTAGCCCCAAGCAGAACCACCACGCCACCGGGTCTCTGATTTTAAAGCTACAAGGTTAAAACTCTGTGCTACTGTGCTCACGAACTTGGTATGGTGACCAACTTAGAACTGTCATTGCCCATTATGACAGTTCAAATAGCATGGTTTGGTTGGCACTGGTTACAGGATACAATGCTGTTGGCATCATTGCCTGTGTTTCTGTAGTTGTTTATTTTGTCAAATAGTCTAATACTTAGCTATCATATTATGGTAATTAGTATTTTTGAACTATATTAATAACTCTTTTTGAGGATGAATTTAAAGGAAAAGAAAGAGAAAAAAATATTTTATGTCCTCCATAAAGTTCCTAACAATCTTAGAACTAACAATTCTGTAATTCACTATAGAATGATTTTTGAGAACAATTTAGGTTTCAATATTCATACACTTTAAGAAATGTTACACTTAACAAATATACCACTGTAATTATCATATATGGTTCTATATTTTAAATAATGATAAACATAACCAAGAACTCTGTGAAGTTTGATAAGCAAAGAGGTAGGTAGAGTGGAGAGGTTTGGCTCTAGTTACTACGCTAGGTGACACCAAGTTAAGTGTCAATATTAGGCAAAACATGCTTCTTGTGGGGTAAGTAATAAAAGAAAATGAATAATTTTCTGTTGCTACAACCCTGTACCTCATTGAAGAAACTAATAACATAAAAGTAAAATTCTGAACAAGAATTTAGTGGTTGTGCCCTCAATGAATTTTTAAAAAATATTAAGCTAATGTATTGCAGTTATTTTGCTATTAATATATTGTAGATCAGAATAGTACATATTAATATTATTGTCCTCTCAATGTTTCTGGCTTAATTTTGCTTCTATGTTTCCGTGTCCCTTTATTTCATCTTTAAATAAATCCTCAGACACAAATGATTTTAAAAACAGAGTTGTGTAACCTGTGCCACATTGTAGAGTAATAAACGAAGGGCTTTAGCCCAGACTACCTGGCTCTAGAACCCACATGTCCTAGCAACTCCTTAACCATTCTGTCTTGGAAGAGTCTATCATTACAGTAACTGCAGAACTCTAACAAAAGCAACACAGATTACATCTCCAAGCGGCTCACCAAACATCAACGGTAAGAGACATTCTGAGACTTAGAATGTATTATGTCTTAGGTTATCCTGTTGTTTGGTTTGTGTTTTAAGGGCAGTAGCGCCTTGGACAAGTAATTTATTCAGGAAGCACTTTCAGGTGAGTGGGAATGGGAAAGGCAAGAGAAAAAGCAAGCAAAGCAGATGCGGTTTCTGCTGATCGCTAAGCTCAGCCCGAGCGTAGCGACCTCTGCAGCGTGAGTCATGCACTGACATATTCCAACTTAAGTCTCAGTGGCCAGACAATATCAGTCATACTTTTACTACTCACTGTCCTGATACAAGGTGTTTATGAGTGTGTGTGTGTGTGTGTGTTGGAGAGGCTGGGGTGGGGATAGGGTACCAGACAGACTAGGTGACTCGGCTAGGTGATTTCCATCAGTTAGGTATGACTAACCAGAGAACATGACATTTGTCAGTCAACTGAAGTCAATGGCTGGGGGGTATATGTTTGTCAAGTAAAGGTGGGAAATAACAACATAATCCACTACAAATAAGAAGAGAAGGACAATGCTGGTCCTAGGTGGCATACCAGTGCACTTTGTTTTCCAGTGGAAGGACCACTGACCTAAGGATGACACCTGGCTTCTCCTCCCACTCGATCACGAATGTTATCTATCACAGGATGCCTTAGAACCTGTCCTTTGTATAATGTGCTTCATGGGCCAGATTATTCCCGAGGTGGAGCATCTCAGTTTCTAAAATTCTAATTCAATAAACACAATTTTCCCTAGAATTTTTTTTTCTTCCCACTAACACATTTTTTAGTGGATGTTCATTTTCTGCTTGGGGTATCTATCCATAAATTTAATAAATAAGAATTATATTTTCTCAAGGTATAGGCATTTTCTTTATGACCATACAACAAATCTGACCTGCTATTTAAATGTTTAGGCTTTATGATCTTTCATCATACTCAACAATTCTTTTCAACTTATGACTCCTAAAATCTATTCCAAGGAGCAAGTTCTGTATATCAGCAATTACAGCAGCATCATTGTCCTTGACAATGATCTTTGAAAGCAAGAGACATCTTGAAATCATTTCACCAACTTTTTTCCCTATTCATTCTTGTATTCGCTCCTTCATTGAATACATTTATTTTCATTTATTTATTTTTAACAGTTTATTGACATAAGTTAAATGTCATTCACAGGTTTCACATATTAAAAGGAGTTATGAAGTATTGGAGTCAATAAAGGAGTATTGAAGTCATCACTTCAATCAACTTTATAACATTTTATTTTTTTTCAAACCCATTTTATTGGGAGTTAATACAAATATAATATCATTCCATAGTTCAACCTCATCAAGTGGTATTGTACAATTGCTACCACAGTTTCAAACTGTCCTTTCCTTCTTGAACTCCTTGACATCAACTCCTTGTTCCTTCCACTCCCCCTCCACTGTACCCTCAGAAACTCTTAGTCTATTTGCTGGCCCGACAAGTTCATCAATCCTGGGTTTCATATACTGAAAAACAGACAAGCATACAACAACATTTTAAGAGGGTCACCACCCATAACAAAACACATCTGAGATACACCTTATATGAACAAACACGCAAACAAAAATACATAAAATGTTGAAAACTGGATCGGGCCTAATGTGTATCCGAGTGGGGATCAACTGATAAGGTTTCACCCGTAGAAAATGTTCTGTTTTTGTTTCATTTTCCTTGCTATGTGTCATCGAGTAGGTTCTGACTCATAGGGACTGTGTCGACAACAGAACCGCACCCTCCCTGGCCCTGCGCCCTCGACACAGTTGTCATGTTTGAGCCCATCGAGGCAGCCATTGCGCCGATCCATCCTGTTGAGAGTCTTCTTCTTTAGCTATATCCGGTTACGATCTCTATTTATTTACCTATCTTGGATTTTGTGTACATAAAAAAATACCAATATATAACTAAATAAAAGATAAACCTCAATAGAAAAGGAAGTAGAAAACATTAATTACTGGATCAAATTTAAAATAGGTCAAAAGGGG
>NW_022111372.1:64094870-64107160 GCF_000313985.2 Echinops telfairi
CAAGATCTTTTAAATCACAGCATATCTAACTGATTTTAAAGACCTACTTGAAAGGAAAACATTAGCTTGAGACCTTGTTTAATCATAGAGAATTCTTAGAATACTTATGATGCTTGCCATTGACCGTGGGCTCTAGCTTAATACACCAGCTTAATATACCACATTCTACATGTTTCAACTATCTGGCTCCGGATCTGTGTCCTTCTGTTTAATACACATAAAATATCAATGCATCTGTAATTCTACTTATTATCTCATTTCTACTTTCTTTATCTAAGCCCAATCATTGTTAGGACCCTAGATTCTTCTTTCACCATCTGTTTAATCACGTCTTCTCTATAACTAATTGGGGATCTGTATCAGCGAAATCCACTCATCTATGAGTTTGTTGTACCATGATGGCTTGTCAGTTGCTCTGATGCTGAAAGTTATGCCACTGATATTTCAAAAATCAACAAGATCACTGGTGTTTAACAGATTTCAGAAAGGCTTTCAGGCTAAAAAGAGGAATTAGCCTTTGAAAACACTATTAAAACAAGCAGAACAGTTTCTAAACCAGTGCTTAAAGATGAATCCTTCAGTTAAGAAAGCACTCAAAATATAACTGAGGAAGAGATGGCTCTTTTAAGGCAGGCAATCTAGTGACAAGGATGGAGCAAGGCTTTCATTTGATGATGGGACACAAATTAGAGTAAAGACAGTAAACACTCATAATGTTTGTAATGTAGGATATGTGAAATATGAATGTAGGCAAATTAGGAGTCATCAAAAAAATTAAATGCCTGAAGACTGATATCCTTATCATTATTGAGCTGAAATAGATGAGTATTGGCAATTTTGACTCGGATAACCATATAACGTGTTAATTTTGTTGCTAGGTGCCATCAAGTCAGTTCTTGATCATATCAACAAATAAAACACTGCCTGACCTGTGTCCTCACAAACATCATGTTTGAGCCCATTGTTGCATCAGTTATGGACTGCATCAGTCCATAACTTTTAAGAGTCTTTCACTGGTTCAATGACCCTCTACTTTACCAAGAATATTGACCTTTTACAAAGACTGGTATTTCCAGATAACATGTCTGAACTGTGTGAGGGGAAGTCTCACCATCCTCATATTTAAGGAGCATTCTGGCTGCACTTCTCTAATGATAAATGTGTTTGTTCTTCTGGCACTTTTAGTACACTTTGCCAAGGCCATACTTTAAATGCTTCAAATTTTCTAAAGTATTTTATTCAATATCTAAATTTCACATACATATGATGCCACTTCTCTAATGATAAATGTGTTTGTTCTTCTGGCACTTTTAGTACACTTTGCCAAGGCCATACTTTAAATGCTTCAGATTTTCTAAAGTATTTTATTGAATATCTAAATTTCACATACATATGATGCTATTGAAAATACCATGGTTTGTGTCAAACACATCTTAGTCTTCAAAGTTTGATCCTGATTTTTCAGTACTTTAAAGAGGTCTTGTCCAGCAAATTTACCCAGTAGAATACTTTATTTGATTATTGACTACTGCTTCCAATAGCACTGATTGTGGAGCCAATCAAAATGAAGTCCTTGATAAGTTCATTCTTTTTAAGTTTATAAAGTTGTTATCTATCAGTCCAGTGATAAGAATTTTTGCTTTCTCTACACTGAGTTACAAAACAGAAGGCCACAGTTTGATTTTCATCAGCAAGTGCTTCATTTGCAGCAGGCAAGGTTGTATCATCTCCATATTAAGCTTTTGATTAGTCTTCCTCTGATTCTGATGCCACGTTCTTCATTATATAGACAAGCTTATTTTCTTAGCATACAGATTCAATGCATCACTATTTCTCTTGAATTTGCCATTCAATAACAAATTCATGAGCTACACCATATGCTTATTTCATTCTAAATGGCCAATACTAGTTCATTGAAATTTACGAATGCCCAGGATATAAATCATTATGTGTTTCATTTCAATTGGACAAGTTCTAATTTTCCTAAACTCATACGTTGTACGTCTACATTCTAATTATTAATGGATGTGTGCAGCTATCCCCCATTAGCCAATGAAGGTCCAGAAAGTTTTGATTTATCTATGTATTCATGGTACACTCTGCCGTAGGAGGCAGCACTTTCCCAGTCATATTTCGAGAACTTTCCAACCTGAGGGGTCATCTTCCAGCACTTTCTCTGACAGTGTTGCATTACTATTTTAAGGCTGCAGTAGCTAAGCCTCAGGAGTGAGCGGTCTATTCCTTTCCTTCTGTGTAGTGTTAATTTAGTCTGGAAGCTCCATTGGAAACTCTTAACCCTGATGAACTTGCAGGGGTTTAAAATCCTGGAGGTGGATCTTCCAGTCTCACAGCAACACAGAGGCCACCAGCATGTCAGTAGTGGAGTGCACAGTTTACTCTAATGGAAATGACAAATTCAAGTGTAGTGGCTTCACATATATCATCAAAAATAATATTTCAACATTTATCTTGCAGTAAAATGCTGTCTGAATTAGGATATTAACTACGAACCTATAAGGAGGGGGATCAGTTAATTCAACTATGATTCAACTATACAATGGGGTATACACACACACACACACACATTTTTCAAAGCTATGTATTTAAATTATTTTACCAAACAACTTTATCACCATCAAGTGCTCACCATTACACTTAATACATTCTTGGAAACATTTTTTAAACTCATCTGTTTGACAGCACCTCCCTCATTATTTTCTTCACCTCTCCACCACTGTCAAATTGGTATCCTTTCATACCCCTCTTCATTGAGCGAGGTCAGGTGGGTACGGTACATGGGGCAGGCGAGTTAAGCTGTTTTTTGCCAAAAACTGGCACACTGAGATGAATGCTTGAGTAGGTGTATTGTTGTGGTGGCAAAATCTGTCCCCTGTCTTTGCCAAAAATCAGGCCTTATTTTGTCACACACTGTTGCTCAATCTTTTCAGAACCTCTTAATAGAAAGTTTGATTAACAGTCTGACCTGGTGGAACAAAATCCAAATGCACTCTCCCCCCTCACATTAAAAAAAGAAGAAGAAGGCAAATAAGCATTGTGTTGATTTTTGATTTCACTTGAGAAACTTGGGTGTGAGGCGACAACAGCTTGCATTGGCTTCATTGATGTTTGCTTTCAAGGTCGCAAAAATAGCACCATGTCTCCTCACCAGTAATGACCTTGGGGGGAAAAAGTCTGCGTCTCTTTGGAGCTGTTCTTTCAAAGCATCATATGTTTCCACTTGAGACTCTTTGTTCCTGGTCAGTCAAACCAGAGGCACAAATTTCAAATGACCCTTCTCATTCCCAAATCTTCCATTAAAATTCGCTGAACGGAGCTCCAAAGTTGTCCAGATAACCCCCCTTCCCGTCAATGGTCTGTTGCAGGTCTTCACGCACAAGTGCATTAATTTTGGCAACTTTTCATCCGTTTGGGAAGTTGACAGATGTGCAGAAGGATATTTGTCATCAATTGACACTTCACCTTCTTTGAAACAAGAAAATCACTCATACACATGCATGTGTTTCTCTCATAGTGCTGCCCTTGTAAGCTATGGTCAACATCATAATTTCTGCAGCATTTTTCCTCAGCAGGAAACAGCAGTAAGCTGTTCTCTTCATTTTTCCATGACAAAAAAAGAGATTTTAGAAAAACTGCTCTTACAAAAAAAACTTGTAAATATCATTGATTAATAACATAAATGGCCATTATACATGTAGATGATGAAGTTCAATATCATTAGTCAAAACAAGGCCGGGGAAAGACTGAGGATGAGACCATAAATTTCTCATATTCAAAACAGATTGAGGCAGAATAAAATTAAAACAAGCCCATAAGAACCAAAATACAAAATTGAGTATAACAAATCCGAGTTTAGAAACCACCTCAAAATCATATTTGAAACATTGAACTCAAATGTCCTAAGACAATATGAGTTGTGGGATGACATCAAAATGATCACACATGAAGAAAGCAAATGTCATTAAAAGAAAAGAAAGCAAAGAACAAGGACAATATAAGAAGAGACTCTGAAACATATTCTTGAACATAGAGCATCTAAAGCAAATGGAGAGTAAAATGAAATAAAAATATTAAGATAAAATTTCAAAATCTAGCTCAAGAATACAAAGTAGAACATTGTAATAAAGTGTGCAAAGGTATGGGATTAGAAAACAAAAAGGGAAGAACATGCTGAGTGTATTAGAAGGTGAAAAAAATGAAGAAATTTTCCTGCCACTACTTGTCATATTGAAGGATTCTATGACCGAAATAATAAAAGATGCAGGAGCATCAAGATAAATGTGGTGAATACAGAGCCATTCTACCAAGAAGATTTTCGACACTTTTAAGAAGTTGAGTAACCAATTTTTTCCCCGAGAGAAGTCTAAGATGCATCGAAGACATTAATAAAAAGGAAAAGGCTTCAAGTATTGATTGAATATTTATTGAAATATTTTCAAAACCAGATTCAGCATTGGAAGTTTTCATTAATTTATGTCATGAAATTTGGAAGAGAGAGTATGCCTAGTCAGCTGATTGAAAGAGAGTCATATTTGAACTATTTCCAAAGAATAGTGATCCAATAAAATTGGAATGGAGATATCATTAAACAATATCATTTATACAACATGCTGAAGATCATTCAACAGCAGTTGCACCAGTACAGCAACAAGATTATGCCAGAAATTCAAGTCAGCTTCAAAAGACTGTGAATGAGGAATACTTTTACTGATATCAAATGAATTCTGGCTGAAATAAGAGAATATAAAAAAGTTGTTTCTTTGAATGTTATTGACTTTTCAAAGGCATTTGACTGTGCGGATTATAGGAAAGTATGGGCAGCATTATGAAAAGTGTGAGTTTCAGGACACTAATTGTCCTTGCACGTAGATCAAGGCAGAGTAAAGAGGTGTTGGAAATCAGAAGATTGTGCATCATGGCTGTAGCCTTTCAGGATGTGCATTCAGTACCCATGCTCTGCAAATAACCTCAAAGCATAGACCATATGACGGAGAGCATGACCAGGGGATTGACAGTCTGTAACATGCAGAACTTTGCTTGTTGAAATATGAGAAATTTAAGGTGTTACTGATGGAGGTCAAAGAATATAGCTTGCAGTATGGATTGACTCTTAATATAAAGAAAATAAAATTCCACACAGCTGTACCAATAAACAACATCTCATTAAATGGAAAATATATTGAAGTTGATAATGTTTTTCATTTTTGTTGAACTCATGATCAGTCCCCATAGAAACAACAGTCAAGAAACTAAATAATGTAATACATAGGGCAAATCTGCTACCAAGAACTTTTTTAATGTTAAAGAACAAAGGTCTCACGTTAGGGAATAAGATATATCTAACTTAAGGTTTGGTATTTTCAGTCACCTCTTAAATATGTGAAAGCTAAACAGTTACTATGAGAGAGCAGGAAATAATTCATGCAACTGGCGTATGGTACTGGCAAGGAAGATTAAAAGTAGCACTGATGGCCAGGATAACAAATAGAACTGTTTTAGAAGAAAACTCAAACAACAACAACAAAACCCACTGCCCTTGCAGGGCAGGGTAGAAGAGCCCCAGTGTGTTTCTGAGAATGTTACTCCTTGGGGGAGTAGAAGCCTCATCTTTCTTCCATGGAGCAGCTTGGGGCTACCAAGTGCACATCTCACAAGACACCAGGAAGGATATTGGATAAATAACTACACATCCCAAGGTTGTTTTCTAGTACAATTCCTTTCTCATGGAAAATGGTCTGGGGAAACTAGCTTAAAGTAAAAAGACCTATGACTTGCCTTTTAAGGAACTCTTTGACTGTATTTTGGTTTATTGTACTGTACAATCATATGTGTTGCTACGATGCTTAGAGCTATGCTACTGTTATTTCAAATACAGCCAGGTTACTTATGATGGAGCGGTATCAATGGAACATATTAAAACAAACTAAAAAGTAAGGCCCGGTTATTTACTTGTGAAAATTAGTCAAAGAAAGCCTGTGACTCATGATAGAATATTATTATCCAATGTAGTGCTGGAACATGAACCCGCTTGGATGAAAAATGCTCTTAATAAACAGTGGCTATAATTGACCTAACATACCAATGATCTTGAAGATGGTGCAGGACTGGACAACATGTCCATCTTTTGTACATAAAATCTCCATGAATTGGAAATAGTTTGAAGATAACTAATAGCAATAACAAAATTAATAACATTTCATGTATTAATTGTAATATTTGCCTTAAGATTTTTCCATGAAACCTGTAAAAAGTATTTAAGAAATGTGGTCCCATTTTTTATAGTATTGTTAATAGGAAAACAGTATTTATTCACAAAGGCAGTCCCTCAAATTAATGAACATACTCAGTTACTTTTTCTAAATATTTTCCATCAGACTATAAGTCTATGCTAAAGAAAACAGACAAAAATCTTGAATTTGACTCAAATACTTAGGGAATACTACTTATTTAAATATCTTCCTTTGATGATATATTGAGTCAGTTGGACTTCAGTCAAGACAGAAAGAAATCCAGGAATTAA
Source organism: Echinops telfairi (assembly GCF_000313985.2). Lineage (NCBI taxonomy): Eukaryota > Metazoa > Chordata > Mammalia > Afrosoricida > Tenrecidae > Echinops > Echinops telfairi. The sequence goes on from NW_022111372.1 coordinate 64,101,409, forward strand.
TCAACAATTTTATCCTAGTTAAATGTATAAAGTCTACTTTCTCACCTGGTGAATATTAGGTTTGCTTAATTGAACCAATAATCAGAAAAGAAGCCATTTCTCTACCTTCAACATCAAAATCTTTGACTTTTACTCCAGTGGAAGTATAAAATCTGTCATGGTCTCGTATCACTAACAAATACAGACAGCCGAAAAATAGTGATTTAAGGACAGCTAGAAAGGAAACAAGATTTTTGTCATTGTTCTCACTGTCCTAATCTGTATTGAAACACAAAATGCAAATCCATAAAAGGATGCTTAATATAAAACATTAAAAATAAAAAACCTAAATTTTCATTATGTTTTTAAAACTAGCATAATATTAAAAGAAGCAAGTTTCTGCTTTGCTAAGAACAAATAAAAATTTACCAGAAATTTAAAATAAAATGTAGCAAAATTAGAATTATAAAAGCAAAAAGTGCAATTTAAGTAAAATAAAATGTCAAATACTTTCTCCATTGAAGTAAAAAAACTTATTATAGAAAGGCTTCATATTTTTCCCATAGAAAAGAATTATAAACTCTGCACATATGACCTTTGGGTTCTGAAGTGATTTAATAGAGAAAACTAATTAATAGTTATTCCACTTAGACAAGTAATATGAGGTTATGTTGTTCTTTTATATCAATTAACACTGGAAATGCAGAATGGTACATATCAAATTTTATTAAAAATATATGTAAAGCACTTCAATTATTATTATTGTATTAACTTAACAATTAAGATAACATTGTTAAGGCCAACAGCATGCTAAATTATATTTTGTCTGTAGTGAATGAATATGTCCTTCTATGTCTAACAAGCTTTTAAAGGACAACTTGCCAAAATTTTTACTGACAGTAAAAGCTCCCAAATCTGCTTCCATAGAAATCCTGATCCAGCCAGTAATCCATCAAAGATCAAAGCAATGGAATCCTACAAAGACACTGATCCATGAGAGCTTGGACAGGGTGGAAGTATCTGTGACCTCTGAGGCTGAACAGAGCCTCCGAGGCCAAGAGATTTACTCTTTGAAGTTGCATGACTTGTTGAAGTTAAAAATTGGCTTATGGTGGAAGAGAAGAGGGCAGAACAGTAAAGACATGGAAAAACAAATTTATCTTCATAATTTTCAATTAGGGCATTTCACTGGTGAGGGAGAAATGATCATTTCTCTGTCATTTCCCATCAGCATCCTCTCGTCTTGCGTTTTGCCTAGCTGCATATATAAAACACGGAGAACTGATCAAGGAGCCTCTTATAGAGGCACAGGTTGTCCTCACCAAGAATAAATCGATGCATTATTGCTGTTAGTTGCCCTCAAATTGATTCTGACTCATCATGTATGGAGGACAACTGTTGCATACATTTTTTAGAGTTGTGACCTTTCAGAAGCAAATCTCTCGGCTTGTTTTCCATGGACTCTTAAGTGGGTTCGAGACCCCACTCTTTCAGCTAGCAATGAGCCTCTGACACATTTGAACCATCTCAAAAACCACACTCACAGCCATCTTGTCCATTCTGACTCACAGCCATCCTATTCCCTGTGGGCTTCCTACGTATGGGAGTAGAAAGCTTTGCTTTTCTCCCAAGGAGTAGGTAGTGATTTTGAACTGCCCACCTTGTAATTATCAGCTCAGTGGGTAAGCACTATACCACCAGGGCTCAGTTGCAGCACCCAGGGAATCTAGGTTTAATTATTAAGTCACAGTCACTTAATCAAGCATTATTTATTATTGTCATTATTACGTGAGTTGAAATTGAAATAAGGAGGGTTAAAATGAACACTGTTGTCGTTCCTGCTAGCAGACATGGAGTCCAGTCCCTAGTCAAGGTAACAGGACAGGACTGTATTACACAAGATGTTTCTTTTCATTCATTTTATTGGGGGCTCTTAAACTCTTATCACAATCCATGCATACATTCATTGTGTCAAGCACATTTGTACATATGTTGTCATCATTTTCAAAACATTTTCTTTCTTCTTGGGCTCTTGGTATCGGTTCATTCCCCCCCTCCTCCACCCCCCCCTCTCATGAATCCTTGATAATTTTTTTTCTCATGCCTTATACCGACCACGGTCTCCCTTCACCACTTTTCTGTTGTCCGTCCCCCTGGGAGGGGGCTATATGTAGATCATTGTGATCGGTTGCCCCTTCTCCACCCACCTTTATGGCTGGTCTTTTGGAGGTTGATCACCAGGCAATTTTTCTGAAATGACCCTGGGTACACTTTAACTTCCAGCCTTTAGGTTACGAATGAGCGTGGTCAACATTTACACAAACTGGGGACACTGGACTGATTGCCACAGAGAAAAAAGTTGGACTTGTAGTAACTCCTAGTGAACCAGACATTACAGTTTTGTGCAAATATACCATATCACAGTCAGGAGACAGTGGGAGTGAAAATTAAAGTTCCAGATATCTCTTATACATAAATTTCATTCCACTAGCTTAAGCAGTATGTCCTGTCAAGTAAAAATCAATAAGTAATGACACATAAAAATAACTGGAATGTATTAAGTAAAACAAATAAGTATACTGCTAAAGTTGATCTAATTTCTATAAAAGTATGTTTTACATTTACATGTAGAATAAAAATGTAGTAAAATATACATGGGAACTGATAGCAGTAATCAACAATAATTTTCTCTGGAAAATGACAGTTAATGACAGAGGTCTTTAACTTTTTGGTGTTATATTTGTGAAATGTCTAAATTTACTTTTAATATGCTTGGCTATTTTGATAACCAGAAAAATAAATATATTAAAACTTAAAGAGCATAGTATAGTAAACTTTAAATAATTATAACTAGTGATTTAAAGAAAATACTAGTTATAATAAGTTACTGACTTGGTAGCAAATCTATCTTATAGAAAACTGAAAATAAGTCAATCTGTATTCTGAGAAATGTCAAATCATCTGAGGGAATAAAAGCAAAGGAAAGTTCTCTTTCTCTCTTTTCCTCATTCTTTGTCTTCTTCCTTACAAATCTCTTTAATTTGTTGTTCACAGAAACCATTTCATATTACATTATCTATGTAATTAATTTTTAGTCCTATAATAAAAGTATAAGAAATTAACAATTTAATGATATAAGTCTACATATAAATATAATAGGAAAACCACCATAAATTTGAATTTAGATTTTCAAATTCTACTCTAATAATGTTTCTGTTATTTCCACTCTAATCAACATTCCATGATAGTTCTGCCTCAATATTGACATTTGAATAAGATAATTTAGAGAACTGGTTCTCAACTTTCCTAATGCCGTGACCCTTTAATACAGTTCCTCATGTTGTGGTGACCCCTCCCCGCCACCATAAAATTATTCTCGTTGCTACTTCATAACTGTCATTTTGTTACTGTTATGAATCAGGCGATTCCTGTGAAAGGGTCATTTGACCCCCAAAGGGTTCTCGACCCACAGGTTGAGAACCAAAGCATACTTAAATCGAGTATCTAGACATGTGATCATCAATTTTACATAATTCAGGGAAACAACAAACAAACCGAAAAGAACTAAAGTTTTTTTTTCCAGACAGGCAAACTATTTCAAAGATTTGAGTCATATAAAATAAACTTTGTGACACTTTAATTAAGGGATAAAATAATGAAAAAGAAATGAGGCACAGGGAATCCAGGATAGATGATCCCTTCAGGACCAGGGCTGAGAGTGGCTATACTGGGAGGGTTGTGGGGAGGGTGGGGTGGAAAGGGGGGACCAATTAAAAGGATCTACATATAACCTCCTCCCTGGGGGGTGGAAAACAGATAAGTGGGTGAAGGGATATGTCAGAAAGTGTAAGACATGACAAAATAATAATAATTTATAAATTATCAAGGGTTCTTGAGGGAGGGAGGAGCGGGGAGGGAGGGGAAAAATGAGGAGCTGATAACAATGGCTCAAGCAGAAAGCAAATGTTTTGAGAATGATGAGGGCAACAAATATGCTTGACACAATGGATGTATGTATGGATTGTGATAAGAGTTCTATGAGCCCCTAATAAAATGATTTAAAAAAAGAAAAAGAAAAAGAAATGAGGGAGTATTGAAAAAGAACTCCACAACAAGATGCAGAAAGAATATACTTTCAAAAGAGTTAGACTGCCTGCTGATACTAAAGTTAACAACTGGTAATTTCTTAACAATCAGAATAGAAACCACAACCAGGGAAAGAGCTGATTATGAGTGAAGTATGAATGTAGTAAAATAGTCAATGCTAATATCGTTCAATATTTCTTGTCAAGAAAAAATGGACTAGAAGATGTAGGACAATGATTGAAGTCAAAAATGAATACATAATCTTTGAAAGTCTATCTAACTGAGTTCAAGCCTTCAGACACAGACAAGCAGCAGTCAAGGATTCTATAATAGTTTTTAAATTTTTATAAGAACTGTTGCTAAAATGGCAAGCTTTGGAGAGTTTGGAAAACAGGTTATTCCATATAAAGCTAATGGGCAGAAAGCTTGTGATTTACTCAGAGATGTGTATGACTGTTTAGAGATGCAAGTAGTGACCAATAAACAAATATTTTCCCAAGACTATTTTATTTTCATTTTCTATATATTAAGCTGATATGGAGAAATATGATAAAATTAGGGGAACGTACAGCTAGTACTAAGCTTATACCTTGGGGGTCCTGATGAATGGATAACTGACAACTTGATGTTGTGTATAGCTGCACTTCTTTGTCTGTGTCGCACTATCCTTGTACCATTTAACAGTTTATACATGTCTTTCCTGAAGGTATTAATCCAGTGTGATCAAATTTGCATATAACCCTAATACAGAAGATATGAACCATAAAGATCTCAATTGTCAGAATGATTATTTAGAATATTTAGAAGGAAAAATTAAATCCTGCTTTTAGATCTATATAATAAACAGATGGAGAAGTATCGAGTGGATGAGGATTAAGTAAATTTGTGTGTGTTTATTCACACTTGCAAACAAGCAAATGCAAATGTGTGCATGGCATCTCTACCTGGGTTTTGGATTTTGTATTCCCCAAATACATTTACTTTTTAGGAAAGAACATCATGGTTTTACTTTAGGAAACTACTCAAACTACATTTAAACCATATGTTTTAGATGTGTCTTATTACAGTTCCTGATGCCCAAGGGGGGAAATTGAAGAGAATAAAAACAAGTCGACAGGCGCCAAAACACAACAGTAAGTATATCCCATTCAAATTTCAAGACCATATCGAGAACAGATGCACAAGACCTAATAAGCAGGGTGATGACATCAAGAACACTGTACATGAAGACGCTTTACGGGTCGTTGGCTTTCTCTTTTGTTGTCATTGCTGTGTTCTCACTCGTTGCCTATCTTGCTATGCCTTGATTTTTGGTGCATATTATTATCTCTGCAGATCTATCTAGATAAGATAGGCTGGATGAATAGTCTGGAGGAGAAAACAACGGGACCAATGGCTCCAGGGGGACACGGGAGATGGGGAGGCGGGGGTAAGGAGGTGGTGCTGACCAACCCAGGGACAGGGGAGCAACAAGTGATCCCCAATTAATGGCAAGGAGGGTGTAAAAGGCCTGGTAGGGATTCAGCAAGGGATATGTAACGAAAAAAATTACTGAAACGCAAATGAAGGCTGAGCATGATATTGGGACAAGAGGAAAGTAAAAAGAAATAGAGGAAAGAACTACGTGACCAAGGGTATTTATAGAGGTCTAAAGACTGGCATGTACATATGTAAATATATTTATATA
>NW_022111372.1:64108390-64144156 GCF_000313985.2 Echinops telfairi
CCCAATAAAATGATTTTAAAAAATTAAGGCAAGATAAATGACATCAAAGTAGATGTTAGAAAAGACTCTTGAGCTTGCTCTTAACATAGAGTAGATAAAGCAAATGGAAGAAATGATTAACTGAACAACTAAATAGAAAATTCCAAAGGAAAACTAAAAAATACAAAGTAAAATAGTATAGTGAAATGTGCAATGACCTAGAGTTATTAAAACAAAAAGGAAGAACACAGAGTGTATCTGAAACTGAGAAAAAAGACTAAAGAAAATTTCAAACCTTAGGTTACAATATTGTAATATTCTGCCAGCAAAATATTAAATTATGCCAGAAGCATTAAAAGAAGATGCAAAAGGTACAGAGCCATTGTACCAAAAAGAACTATCAGACATTCTACTATTTTAGGAGGACTTATATGAGCAAGAACCAATGGTACTTATATGAGCAAGAACCAATGGTACTTAAGGAAGAAGTATAAGCTACACTGAAAGTATTAACAAAAATAAGGCTCCAGGAATTGATGGAATATCAGTTGAAATGTTTCAACCAGCTGATGAATCCCTGGAAGCGCTCATTCCTCTTATCAAGAAATCTGGAAGGCAGCTACGTGGCCTAGTGACTGAAAGAGATCCACATCTGTACCCAGCCCAAAGAAAGGTCACCCAACAGAATGTGGAAATTATAGATTAATATGAGTGATATAATTTGCCAATGAAATTTTGCAGAATATCATCTGACAGTGGTTGGAGCAGTACATTGACAGAGAGCTGCCAGAGGTCCTAGAAACAGAGGTGGACACGACATAAAAGATATCATTGTTGATTTCAGGTAGAACTTAGATGTAACTAGAGAATATCATAAAGATACTTACTTGTGTTTCTTATCTATGAGAAGTCATTTGACTGTGTTAGACCATAATAAACTTTGAGAAAAATGGGAAAGCCAGAACACTTCAGTGTACTCACGGGAGATTGGTACACCGATTAAAAGGCAATTGTATAAACAGAACAAGGGAATGCAATACTTATTTAATCTGTATGCTGAGCAAATAATCAGAGACGCTGAATAATAGGAAGAAAGATGCAGTATCATGTTTGAAGGAAGATTAAGTAACAACCTATTCTATGCAGATGACACAACCTCCCATGCTGAAAACGAGAACTTGAAGCACTTGCTGATGAAGGCCAGGGATCTCCGCCCTTGATAGGGATCACAGCTCAATGTGAAGAAAACAAAAATCCTCACAACTGAATCAATAGGCAACATCATGATAAATGGACAAAAGCTTGTCAAGGATTTTATACAAAAGCTATGTTCACGGTAGCAGCATTCAAGAGATCAAGTGACACACGCTGCATTAGGTAAACTTGCTGCACGAAACCTCTTTACAGTACTGGAAACAAGGACGTTACTTTGAAAACCAAGGTACACCAGACCGAAGCCATAGTATTTTTTAATGGCCTCAAATGCATGTGAAGATTGGACATTGAATAAGGAAGACAAAAGAATAATTGGGACACTTGTGGTGTTGGTGAAGAATGTTGAAAGTACTGTGATCTGCAAAAGAACAAACAGTTATGTCCTGAATGAAGGATAGCTAGAATGTTCTTGCTCAGCAAAGATAGTGGACTTCACCTCACCTACTTCGGACATTTTAACAGGGGAGAGCAGTCTCCGGAGAAGGACATCATTCTTGGTAAAGTGAAGGGCTAGTTAAGAAGAGGAAGTCCCTCATTGAATGAACCAATGCAGTGACTGGGACAATGGGCTCAAACCTAAGAAAAATGTGAGGGTGGAGCAGAGCATCGAGTTGCTTTGTTCTCTTCTAGATAAGCTTGCAATGAGTCAAAATTGATCCAAGTGCACCTAACAATAAGAACAACAACAGACAGCAGTGCTGAATACCTGCTTCCTTATGGACAATAAGATAGCTGCAGCTCTGAGTAGGATTGGCTCATATATAGAAAATAACAAAACAGGCATGAATCAAGCATTTCTCCATGACTTCTACCTGGACTATTAAAAAGATGTTGTCCTTTTGTTGGAGTTTCTTAGATGTATGATTGTAAGTCTAGAATCTCTGACTTGTACATTGGAACCAAGTGGTATGAATCTGCACTAGAATCAAACTATCATAAAGGAAAATCAAGCTAGAAGCCGATTCCTGATAACACCGGAAGTTGGTTGTACATAAAGCCAGAGATTATACTCAAGTATTAGAGCTTGTTCTTTCAGTATGATTCAATTGCAAGCAAATAAAAAGGGGAGAAAATTATAGAGTGAATTTAATCATCAGTGACTGGTTGGACTAGCTAAATGTTACAGTTTGTCTCTAAATGATAAATATTATTTCAAAAAATATTAAAATGTATTATTATGAAATGTCCACTCAAACCTAGCTTTTATGTCTCTAATTGCTCCTCTCTAAAATTCTAAAGAGGCTTTTAGTTATTTTTTAAATATGTTTATCAGAAGTTCATTATTTTATGCAATAATCAACTGTTGTGTGGAAATTATGTGCCAAGAATACTTTAACTCAAGAGTATAAAATATATGTTGTCAAAATACATTCTAGAAAAATGGAATAAGTTTTAAGGAAGGTTTGAATAAAATTTTAAACAGGCAGACTGTACTCCTGTTATGAGCATCCAACATCAACCTTTTTATGTTTATCATGCTATCATCTGTTGATCCAGTTGTGAGGATTTTTGTTCTCCTTACAGTAAGGTGTAATATGTATGCAACCTGTGGCCTTCGGTTCTCATCAGCAAATGGTTCTAACCCTTCTCTCCTTCAGCAAGTAAGTTTGTCATCTGCACACCACAGGTTGCTCAGAGACCTTCCCCTACTCCCGATGTCTCATTGTTCTTCATAAAGTCCAGCTTCTCAAAATATTTCTTTACATTCCAATTGAGTAAGTATGATGAAAACAGTCCACCTTCACACACAATTTTTAGGTTTTTAAAACATGCAGTATTTTCTTGGTATTTCTTCACTACATTTAGTAGTAGTTGGCTTGTAAAATTGAATAATAATCTCTTACATTGTCTAATAATAGTTTTCCTTGCATTTTTATGGATATTATTCTATCACTGGTAGCATTGTACTTTATGATAGATTTTTAAATGTTTTTTTTAACTATAAATGTAATGATAATATTTTCTTCAATTTCTCATTCCCAGCATTATAGTCATATGATTAGCTCATTATGTATGATCAATAACTATTTATTTCAGTTCACCAAAGCATGGCCTATCAATAACCTTTGCTCTATGCAGTCTTTAAAACACCTGTGTTTTTATAGATTCATACTTTATAGATTATACATTCTGATGATAAATAATTTTTGAAGTGATTTTTTTGTTATGTCATATGAGCAACTGTAGGTCTCCATAGGTCTACTCCATTCACATCATTAATGTTGTCTCTTTTTGAGGAGGCAGCCTTTACCCAGTCATTTTCTGAATGCCTTCCAACCCAAGAAGTTCATTTTGCACCATTGTATCACACACTATTCCATTGCTAACCATACGGGCTTCAGTGGCTAATTAGTTTTAAACACATTACTAGGTTCTTTGTCCCAGTCTTTCTTCATATGGAATTTCTGCTGAAACCTATCCATAATCGATCACCTTCCGATATTTGAAAAACCAATAGAATCTAGCATCACAGCAACCTGTTAGCAACAATCTTATGATGAGTGAACAGACATACAGTTAGTTCTTAAAGAGTATGATCCTCAAGGTGGATATATTGTACTAGTTTAGCTAAACTGTTGTTTTGGGTGAAAATGGTCATTAATCATAGGTGGGCAACATCCATTTTTTCTGGTCTCATGGAAAAAAGACAGCTAGCTTTCTTTTTGAACAAGCTAGATTGAACAAGCAATCAGTCATGTGTCCCACATTCTCCTCTTGTTCTTGACTCTCCTTCTTCCCCTCTTACTCTGGGGAACACAAAGCAATTCTCATCCCTTGGATGCCTACTTGGTCAGAGGCATTGAATATGTCATGGGACCAATGAACTGGAATGTCCCTCGAATCTGTGACCCTAACTTTCCAAACCAAGTAACTAAATTAAGAGAGAGAATTGTGATTACAAATTACCTTTTGCTTCTATTATTGTTAATAAACCTATCTCACCACTCTTACAAATTTAACTGTTTATAGATGAAGAATTTATTGGATGAAGATTATCATCATTGCTATTTACCTTAAAACAGATAATATCAGATTAGATAATATCTATTTGATGGAATATCTAGGGCATTTATGTATATCATAATAAATGATGGATAATTTCACATGCAAAAATGGAAATTCCAGGATATTTATTTTGCACACCAAAGCCATATACATAAACAAAATATATATCAGGGGTATATCCCCCAAAATAAAATACTTTTACAAAGCTATGTGTTCCATTTTTTTTTTTTTTACAAACAACCTTATCACCTTCAAAGTGCTCTCCATTTATTAAAACTGTGATTCCATTCTTGGGAACATTTTACAAAATTATCTGTTTGGGTAGGCATAGCCACTGTTTGGATGGCTGAAAGAACCTCCCTCATGTTTTTCTTCACCTCTTCTATGTCTTCAAATTGATGTCCTTTCATGTCCCTCTTTATTAACAGAAACAAAAAGAAGTCACAGGGAGAGAGGTCAGGTCAGTAAAGTACTTGGGGCAAAAGAGGCATGTTGCTTTTTGCCAAAATTGGCACCTGAGATGGCTGCTTGAGCAGGTGCATTGTTGTGGCTTCAAAACCAGTCCCCCAACTGCAACAAATCAGGCCTTTTTTGTCGCAGACTGTTACGCAATCTTTTCAGAATCTCTAAATCAGTGCTTCTCAACATGTGAGTCACAACCCCTTTGGAGGTCTAACAACCCATTCGCAGGAGTTGCCCAATTCATAACAGTAGCAAAATGACAGTGATGAAGCCGCAACGAAAATAATGTTATGGTTGGGGGGTGGGGGGTCAGCACAACATGAGAAACTGTATTAAAGTATCGCGGCATTAGGAAAATTGAGAACCACTGCTCTAAATAGAAAGCTTGATTAACAATCTGACCTGGTGAAATGAACTCCAAATGTACTCTCCCAAGCATTATCTTGATCATTGGTTTTACTTGACAAGCTTTTGTTGGACGAGCTGATGATGGCATTTTCTACTGGCTTGATTAATGTTTGCTTTCAAGGTTGTAAGAACGGCACCATATCTCATCACCAGGTGAAAAAAAAAAAAGGCTGGGTCTCTTCAGAAGCACAGCAAGTTTCCACTCAATGCTCTTTTTGCTGGTCAGTGAGAGCTCAAGGCACAAATTTCAGTGACCCTTCTCATTCCCAAATCTTCCATTAAAGTTTGCTGACCTGAATTACATGACAGTCCAGATAACTTCCTCTTCCCTTCAATGGTCTCTTGTAGGTCTTTGAGCATAAGTGCACAGATTTTGTCCAAATTTTAGGCCATTCTGGAAGGTGATGGATGTCAGAGCAAGGTTTGTCATCCACTGACATTTTACCTTTTTTGAAAGGAGAAAACCACTCATACACTTGAGTTTTTCCCATAGTGCTGTCCTTGTAAACTGTGTTCAATATCACAACAGTACTGTGGCATTTTTTCCAAAATGGAAACACAATTTCACAGCAGCTCGCTTTTCTCTTGAATCAGCCATCACAAAATACAAGGTTGAGCAAAACTGCTTTTACAAAAAATTAACCGTGGCCAGAGAGAACCTCCCCTGGCAATGCCACTGGGTGCACTAACTCAGGGTGAGTTGCTTGATGCTCACCTAGAGGGAAAATGCATACTATGAAAGCTCCATCCACCAGAGCTTTTCAGTTTTTTTTTGTTTTGTTTTGTTTTATACCAATCTAAACAGACAAGGGCATACTGTGTGGTTTAAATCAGTTAAGACTGTATAAATTCAAAGTTGTTTTCCTTCATCATATGTATGCTGAGGAAGTAATCTGAAATGCAGGAGTATTGATAGAACACAGCCACAGGCTGTGAAGAAGACTAATTAATAATAACAGCATCATCACAAAGAAAAGGTCAACTGACCTTAATTTTTGCCTAACTTTATGCCTATTCCAAAGAAAGGTGGTGCAACAGAATGTATAAATTAATGATATCATTAATGCTATATGCTTTAGATAATTCAAAAATAATTGAAGCAATATATTGTCAGGGAGCTGTGAGAAATTATAGCCTGATTCAGTGGAGGACATAGAATTAGGGAACCAGTAAAATATTTACTTTTGTTTTATTGAGTATGCAAGATGTTTGACTACGTGGAACATAACAAACTAAGGATAAAACTGTGAAGAATAGGAGTTACAGAACATTTGACTATGCTCGTAGAAAACCTGTGTATAGTCCAAGAGGAGGTCAATTGAACAGACTTAAGGACACTGGATGGCTTAAAATCAGAAAATGTGTATCGGGATTGTATCTTTTCAACAAATATGAATGTGTACGCTAAAGAAACAATTCAAGAAGCTCGCTTCTATGAAGAAGAAGCTGCATCAAAATAAGAGGAGGACTCAGCAACCTTCAATATGCAGATGAAAGAACTGACAGTGAAGAGGACTTGAAGCACTGCCTGGTGGATTAAGGACCACAGATCCCACATGGGTTATAATTCAAGACAACGGAAACAAGAATCCTCACAACTTGAGTGATAAGTAACTTATGAAACATTGGAAGTTATTAATAATTTTATTTTACTTTGATCCCCAATAAACAAGCATAAGAGCAGCACTCAAGAAATTAAGTGGCGTGTTGCATTGGTCAAATATATTTAAAGTGATAAAAAGCAAAGCTATCACCATGCCACTGTGAAGACCAAGGTGAATCTATCCCAAACGTGGCATTTTCATCACCTCATATTCACGGAAACTGAACAATTAATAAGAAACACCAGACAAAAATGGATGCATTCAAATTATGATATTGGTGAAGAATATTGAAACTCCCATGCACTGCCAGAAGAGCAAATAAATTTTTCTGTGAAGAAGTACAGAGAAGGTACACCTTAGAAATGCCTATGGTGAGACCTTGACTCCTGTCGTTTTGACACATCATCAGGAGTGAATAACGGCTGCTGTAGGACATTGTGCTTCATAAGTGGAGGGTTGGTGGAAGAAGACCTTCATTGAAATAAATGATTGATTGATTCTGTCTCACAACAGTGGAATCAAGCATAACAATTTTGAAAATGGCATATAGTAGGGCAGTATATTTTTCTTTTTATACATAGGATTATGAGAAGTTACAATATACCCCAAGGCACCCAACAGTAATAACAACAAATACAATTCAATCCATGCTTCTTGCTGTAATTGGTCAATACATGCATCTTTTACTATATACTTTTGTGATGGTTGACTCTTTACCAGGGCACATATGCCCATCTCAATGGCAGAAGCGGAGCTTTTAAAAGAAATAATTCCACACAGTATCGTAACAATCAATTCAAATTATTTATAACATCATCAGTAATACCAAATGTAATCAAATAAGTTTAAACTGAATGTCTGTCTAACACACTCCTCCATAATGTCTAGCCATATCTTATTCTAAAATTTCTGGGTACCAACGCTTTTTTCTAACAAAGGGCGCAGCTTGAGTAAATTATTCCTGAAACCCTGGATCTTTCAGTTTTCGAATTTAATAATGTATTTAATGGAAAAAAATACTGTCACTGCCCAATTCATTCTTTTTGCATGCAGAATTAAATTGCAGTCAAATATCAAGTTTTTATAGTGAGACGGAGAAGAAAATAGTGAGAAGTATCATTCCTGGACTGATATTTAGCTATAAAACTTGTTAGTAGAAAGAGGAAATCAGTTTCCTATAGAAAAGCTGTTTCTGAGTAATGCAGTGAAAGCTGCTCAATTCTCTGCAAAGAACACCCTCAAATGTGAGCAAGTATCAGCGAATTCACAAAGCTTAAATGGGTAGGTCTGTCCCCTGTTAAGAACTACTTTTATCTGCCTTATCCTAAAAGACGCCTCTTTAGTAGAGATAGTTTCTCTTATCATTTAGAATGGCACTTTGGAGACAATAAAAGAGCCTTTGGGGGGTGACAGGGAAAATCCTTGACACTAAAATCAGGAAGCAAATGAGAATATTAGGAAACATTTTTTTTACATAAATCATAAGAACCTTTTAGAAATTAAATCTGATTTAAGAAGGTAAACGTGTTGTCATAAGGCATTTTGAATGGCATTATTTAATGTTGTAAACTGAAGATTAACTTTCCTTAGTATAAATTTGTGTGTATTTGAACAGCAAAGATTCTAAATAATCCCTCAAAAGACGAGGTAGAAGTTGGCTGCTTGTATAAGCCTTTTACCCTTCCTTCATGTGAAAGTAAACTGCAAAAGCTGTTATTGCTAAGAAAAGGGTAATCAAGAAAAATATCATTAAAGTGTATTTGAGATTAACTGCTATAGGACAGAGCCTGCCTGGTACCTAACACAAGTCACTGGATTTTGTTTTCCAATGGATGCCAATTGGCTCAACGGTCCGAACACACTGAATTTGTGTTTTTGTAAGGCTCTTCAACAGGCGGCCGGATAAATAGCTTTTCCCCTGCTGCATGGTTTGCTGTTTGCTTAAGCAAAAATCCAATTTCTGGAGAAGACTCCACAAGGGCTAAATTCCCTGCCATTTACAAGTGTCCCATTAGAGTAGCTTTCTATATGGAAATAACATTCCCAGACAAGGAGAGAAGCGTTGGGTCTGAGGGCCACTGTTTCTGATGTGTTTTATGATTTCTTTTTCATTTGACGAGCAGAGCTGTTCTCCCAGGAGAAAGAGAGAGAGTCCTGTTTGAATACAAATGCCTCAAGAAATAGGAGCTTCTTTTAAAGGTGAAATACCACCTTTTTTGTTTTTTTGGTATGCATCAAGGGCAAGGGTAGAACTGACAGCTTCACACACAGACCGCCTCTCATTAAAAGTTTTTTTCTTTAATTAAGAATTCAAAAGGAAAAACTCCAAGTGGAGTAGCATATATTAGAGAAGGCGAAGCCCAGGTTTGATTACCATTTCCTTTACTAAATCTGGAGGCAGCTCTTATTTGGAAACATTCACGATTAGAATGAGACAGCCCATGTGCCTAGCTTACCGGATGCCACTTAAAGGGCTGGAGGTTGTGCAGCAGTGGTTTTGTTTGTTTATTGATTTGTTTTTTCTGCCTGGAGATGTTTTAAATAAATAAGAAATATTAATAATGTTCCATATATTTTCAGGACTCTTTTAACAAAACAGGCAAAAGTTTTTGATTTTAATAAACTGCTCATTGCTTTTTTAAAAGCAAATTTTGTGGACTTACATATCTGCAATTGATTCAAATGTCTAATATAATATCATCTTGGTTTTAAACAATCGTATTATAGTATTTTGAATTGAATAATCATACATTTTTACATTAACTTTCTCTTGGTTAAATAACTGAGCATACATTCAACAATATACTTACTCAAAGAATTTCCTGAAAAACAAAACAAAACCTCATAGAGAGTGATCAAGAAAATACAGATGTGTTGCAATATTCCTTTGATTTTGATAAAATTGTATGACTAATGATTGAGAAACTAGTTGCTATGCATACAATAGAATTGAATTAAAAATTGGAGTCTCCATAAAAGCGTCCCTCAAGGAAATGTTTAAAGCACCATAAAGAAGAAAAGGTCATTTTGCATATGAGACTCTCTTTTCATATCACTCAAGGGAAGCTGAGTGTGTTTATTCATGACAGGACTCTAAGATTCCTACAAACTATCATTTGAAAAATAATAAATGGAAGTCAAAGTCAAGCACACACTGCACAGGGTTTTGGAAATAGTTTTTTAGTAGACAGTGTTACCAAATAGTTTCTAGAATTGTTGTCAGTCTGACTTTACATCAGGAAACCCAAATCAAATTAAAGATAACTTTAATTTTGAGTTTTATTTATTATATTAATAGTCTACTATGACTTTCAGTATTCATAATTCTCAGTCAGAAAAAAATTGTGAAAGGCACAGACCAGTCAGAAAACTTGATGATTAACGAGATCTCAAATTTTAACTTGGCCTAGATCTCTTTACAGATATAACCCAAACTGAACTAATTGGAAATAATGAGGAACAAGAGGAGGGTAGAGCTGGCTAAGGTAAAGTTCAGTAATATGAATTATTTGTCCGATCCTTTAGAGTTGTGGCATCCATGTTTAGGAAACACAAATGTCGACTAGACTTTCCTTAAAATAATATAGCCTTCTACCTATGTGATTCCATTTAATTATCAGGACTTTATTTGTTCCTTTTCTTACATATTAACCTTGTCCTGACTTCTATCATCTTTTAAAACTTACTCAAAACATCAAAATAAACCTGACTTTATCTTCAGCATCTCTTTGGACAGATAAATTTCGATTTCACCTAGTGAGAAGAGTTGTTTACGATCAGGGAAAACAACAAACTGCCATCTAAAAGATTAATATTGTAGTAAAACATAATATTTCAGCATAGCTATTCACTAAAATTTCCATCATTCAATGATGTAATATCATAATCCATATTATACACACATCAAACATTGAGCTATTCCACACTCAAATTACCAACAGAGCTAAGACACTGTGTGAGGCAGAGGCTAAGATAATCTTTTCAGGTGCTAAGTGTATTTATTTTAATAAGGGACAAAACACTTCACACAAATTAGATATAAATGCTACTTAGAATTATTTGCAGCTGTCAGAGAAGGGGGGTGGAAGCATAAAGTGCCCCACAAAGTCATATTGTGTCCTGTCACTGGGACTTAGAATTTCATTTCAGAGAAGTACCTCTCATCATTGGACAACTACTGAGCTAGAAGTCTGTTGCTTATTGGAAATCATTTTAAGATGAAGCTAACAAGGACCAGTTGGTACTGGCCCCATAATGCTAAAGGAGAAAAATGAAAACAAAAACAATGTCATTTGGGTTTTTTTTCTTTTGATTCAAAATTAAAATTGAATAATTAGGGAAGATAATTGAATCTGTAATAGGAAGTCTAATTAAACTATCTGAAGACGTTTATCCTGTATTTGTTATCACTAAAGGCTGCATTCACATTAGAAGGAAAAATTTACAGGACAAGTAATGGGAGGTCTGCACTGGACCTGGCTCCTGAAGGATGATAGTTACAACAAGAAAGGAGGATCCTGTGGATATTTTGATCTCCATCTATTGCTAAGATCCTGGAAGTATTTTTATTGTGTTAGGAAGTGAAGAGTGAGTTAAACAAGTTCAGATTGGATTTCCTTTTCTCCTTTCAGTATGAAAGAGTAGAATATCATTTTTAATCAAATAATGGGTGATTCATGAAGTCCATGTGCTTGCATTTGACCTAAAGAAACTATTGTTAACCATATGTGATGTGGTAGTGAGATGTTATATTAACTTGTATTTGTTTGAAAGTAGAGGGGTGGAGTCCAACCTGTCAATCAAGTTGTAGCCTGATGATGCCACCTGGGGTGGGGGGTTTGTCTTTTTAGAAGGAAAAACAGAATTCTTCCCTCATTCTCTTTTGCCCTTCACCTTCATCCTTGCTGAGATGCTGTGCCTTCAGGGGTGGCCTAATGTGGGCTGGCCAACAGTAAGAACTATAATCGCCCTGCCGTGTTTCCACCAACCAACCATGGATCCATGCTATACTGCATGCTTCTCACTTCACTTTTTAGTCAATTCCTTGTAGACATATGAGTCTAAAGCAAGCCCCAGCTAGTATCAGATATGTGAACTTGAGCTAGACTGAGCTGGGGAAACTTATTGAGGTAAAATAGCTTCTTAATATAAAGTTCCTTCTTGTACATAAAGGAATGTCACTGATTTGTTTCTCCACACAGCCTAGCCTAACACCAAACTCACTGCCATCAAATGGGTGCTGACTCATAGTGACCCTGGCCTGTGACTCATGGTGACCCTATATGACAGGCTAGAACAGCCCCCGTGAGTTTCTGAGACTGTAAATCCTTAAGGAAACAGGCCCGTCTTTCTCCCAGTGAGTAGCTGGTAGGTTTGAACTGCTGATCTTGTGGGTCACAGTTCAGTGTGTAACTACTACAGTAGAACCCCAGACCTGACACTAATCTGTTCTAGAAGGAGCGTTGAGATGCCATGCAGTAGAATACCGAATCAATTTTTCCCATAAGAAATAACTGAAAATGTATTAATCCATTCTCGACCACAAAGTTTTTACTCTAACCTTGCCTTTTTATACAAAAAGAAATTTCAAAGTAAGTTCATAGTTAAATAATATAATTTAAAGAAGAAATACATTAAAAATGTTTTTAAAAAATACAGTATGGCCCATACCTTCATATTGATGAGGATCTGGATCTGTGGATATGGATGTGGAGAGGAGATATGGAGAGAGAGAGTCATTGTTTGGAAGGGGAATGCCCTACCATAAAATCAACTAGTAGCTGCTTTTCAGGAGTTTTTTCCCTTCTTTGCCTTATCTCACTAGCACCTGGCTGGCTTTCTCTGAAAAAAAAAAATCTAATGTGGTCTGCTGTTGGCATTTCCTTAATTGTTTTCTAAAAGGGTTTACTAAGTTATCATCAACAATGATAACATGGTTAACCAATTCTTTATCATGATAATTCATTTCAAGAACTCTTTCTTATGACCCATTTTTTTATCTAACAACTGTTCAAAAAGCCACAAAAACTATGAAAATTATAGCGAAGTGCTTGGAACACAGCTGAAAATTTTTAAACAATGCTTACTAACAATGCCAACTAATGCCGAATGACTGAAACACGAACTTCTTTTGTTGATAAAAATCATGTGCATGGCGTTGGATTCCAATGTTTTGTTTGAGCTCTGATGCAAAATTTTCTTGACATTTCGTGTTGAAATCTGATTAAGTTGAGTACCGATGTGGTCGAGGACCAGGGTTGTATACCACCAGGGCTCACAGCATAATAAAAACAAAACTTTCTTTTATTTATATATTATTCAGTATACTCCTTCTATAATTATCAATTCTTTCAATTATAGTTGTTACTAATGACCTTAAGGATCTACATTCTTAATTATAAAAGAAAAACATAAGATTATGATGTGTACATTGAACAATCTATGAATTGTTGCAAATATCTTATGGAATTTATGCCAACTGATTGAAAAACCCTTTAAATTTCAGAGAATAGCATAGTAATATTATGACTAATTTAAAATGTAAGCAAAATAAGTATTTTTGACGTGGATGAGAATTGAGTTTTTTGCTTTAGCTGGAGCCCAAGTGGCATAGTGGTTACACGTTAGGCTGCAAAGGGCAAGACCAGTAGGGGAAAAAGATGGGGCTTTGTACTCCTGTAAAGAGCTAGTCTCAGAAGCTCAAAGGGCAGTTCTTCCTGTTACATAGGATCACTATGAGTTAGCACTGACTCTATAGCAGTGAGTTTTGTTGTTGTTGTTATTTCCCAGTCATGTGTCTGTCTGGGTAGCTTTTAATTCTGAATGCAAATGTTTATTGTAAGGAATTCTTTTTTTTTAATCACTTTATTAGGGGCTCATACAACTTTTATCACAATCCATACATACATCAATTGTGTAAAGCACATTTATACCTTCCCTCCCTGCACTCCCTCCCTCATGAAACCTTGATAATTTATAAATTATTATTTTGTCATATCTTGCCCTGTCGGAAGTCTCCCTTCACCCACTTTTCTGTTGTCTGTCCACCAGGGAGGAAGTCACATGTAGATCCTTGTAATTGGTTCCCTTTCCAACCCACCCTCCCTCTACCCTCCTAGTATCGCCACTCACACCACTGGTCCTAAAGGGATCATCCGCCCTGGATTCCCTGTGTTTCCAGATCCTATCTGTACCAGTGTGCATCCTCTGGTCTAGTCAGATTTGTAAGGTAGAATTGGGATCATGATAATGGGGGAGGAGGATGCATTTAGGAACTAGAGGAAATTTGTATGTTTATCATTGCTACATCGCACCCTGACTGGCTCATCTTCTCTCTGAGACCCTTCGGTAAGGGGATGTCCAGTGGCCTACAAATGGGCTTTGGGTATCTTGGCACTCCCTCCCTCATTCACTATGAGAAGATTTTCTGTTCTGATGATGCCTGATACCTGATCCCTTCAACAACTGGTGATTACACAGGCTGGTGTGCTTCTTCCATGTGGGCTTTGTTGCTTCTGACCTAGATGGCCACTTGTTTACCTTCAAGCCTTTAAGACCCAAGAAGCTATATCTTTTAATAGCCGGGCACCATCAGCTTTCTTTGCCACATTTGCTAATGCAACCATTTATCTTCAGTGATCATATCATGGAGGTAAGCACACAATAATATGATTTTTTGTTCTTTGATGCCTGATAACTGATCCCTTCAGGCACCTTGTGATCACACAGGCTGGTGTGCTTCTTACATGTGGGCTTTGTTGCTTCTGAGCTAGATGGCTGCTTGTTTATCTTCAAGCCTCTAAGAACCCAGACACTTTATCTTTTTATTGCTTGTCACCATCAGCTTTCTTTACCACATTTGCTTATTCACCTGCTTTGTCTTCAGTTATTATGTCAGGAAGGTGAGCATCATAGAATGCCAATTTAATAGAAGAAAGTATTCTTGCACTGAGGGAGTACTTGAGTGGAGGCCCAATGTCCTTCTGCTACCTTAATACTAAACCTATAAATATATGCACATAGATCTATTTCCCCATCCTCATATAAATATATTTGCATATGTACATGTCTTCATCTAGACCTCTATAAATGCCCTTTGCCACCTAGCTCTTTCCTCTATTTCCTTTGACTTTCTTCTTGTCCCACTATCATGCTCAGTCTTCATTAGGGTTTCAGTAATTCCTCTTGGTTACATGACCCTTGATCATGCCCTACCAGGCCTCCTACACCCTCCTCCCTACCAATTTGGATCACTTGTTGTTCCCGTGTCCCTGGGTTTGCTAACACCACTATCTTTGCCCCCACCTCCTCCTCTCCCATGTCCCCCTGGGACTGTCAGTCCCCTTGTTTTCTCCTCCAGATTGTTCATCCAGCCTATCTAATTTAGACAGACCTGCGGAGATAATAACATCCACAAAAACAAGACAGAGCAAAACCAAGCAACAATGTACAACAAAACAGCAACAACAACAAACCACTGACAAAAATCAAAACAAAACATAACAAGAAAGAAAAGCTTGTAGTTAGTTCAAGGACTGTTTGTTGGCCTTTAGGAGTGTTTTCCAGTCCAGTCTGTTTGGGAACCATCCCCTGCCCCAAAGTCCACCTTCAGCATTCCCTGGGGACCTCGCTGCTCCATTCCCTTGCTGTTCTGCTGCACCCCTTTAGTGTTTTGCCTCTATGTGGCGGGATCAGATCGGGCACAATTCCCACACTGTTGTCTCCTGTAGGGCTTTGGGTCAGTGAGGGACATCATGTCTCATAATGGGGCTGGCCATGTGGTCCTCTCTGTGGACTGGCTGCTCTAATTGCGAACATAGTCCTCAAGGCCTGGTGGGCTAGAATGTGCTCCACTCTCTCCTCCTCCCCCTTCATCTGCTCCCATGTGCTCCAATCAGATATGTCCCTCTCCCGGAGCTGCAGATTCAGTGATGTCCTTTGAAATAAATTCTTCTGGGGAGGGGGCAGTAAGGAATTCGTATAAATTAAAATATGAATATAACTCAACATTGTCATTGTAGATGTAAGTACATGTTTGCCTGTGTCTATTGGTTTAGTTGTATTCTTTACTAGAAAGCCCTTTGTCTTTGAGTAGATTCCAACTTTCAGTGAGCTTAGGGCAATATAGAATTATGCCATGGGTTTCCAAGGACATACAACTTGACAGAGGCAGACTACCATTTCTCCTGCAGAGCTGCTAGTTGGTTCAAACTAGATTTTCTGTTAGCAGCCAAGTACGTAAACACAATGTCACCAGAATTCATCTCTTTCACTGAAAAAAAAAAAAAAAGACTTTTTAACTTAGAGTCCTACTCTCAAGTACTACCTGCTTTGATTCTATATCTTCAGCTCCTGCTGAAAGAGTGGAAGGCGTTACTCCCTACCCATCCCAACTCCAGTCAGCTCCAAGCTAACTACCACATGTAACCACCCACTGATGTTGAGTGACGCATGGTGACACGATAGCACAGGGGAAAGTGCCCCTGAGGGTTTCTTAGAGTGCCATGGTTCATGGTAGTAAAAAGTCCAGTTCTCCGGAGGAGGAGCTGCTGGGAATTTGGAATTGCTGACCTTGCAGTTATCAGCCCAGTGGTAACCAGGGTTCCTGCAAGCCTTGTACCTAGGATTTAGAATTTGATTAAAGGCTGTAAATTAGCATTTACCAAAGTAGTTGATGCTTGCCTTCTAGGATGGGGGAGTGTTGAAGTTATTCAGGGGAGCTGCAGAACCAGATACCCACATTTTATTGTAGAGCATAATGAGCTCTAAAGACATAGCATGCTACACATTGGGCTGCTAACTACAAGGTCAGCAGTTCAAAATCACCAGGCACTTCTCAGAAAAAGATGAAGCTTTCTGCTTCCCATAAATTTTGTTCGATTCAGTCCTAGAGGGTCGCTGTCAAAATTGACCCCATGGCAATGGATTCTGTTTTGTTTTAAAATCCTGGGTTATGCATTATGGTACAAAAGTTTTTAATTACCAAGGGGTGCTGGTTTTTCCCCTCCTGAAACTGGGATGGTAGCCAAATAAGTTTGGGAGACCCTGCTCGAGACTCTAGAGTCAGGATGATGACAACAGTCTAGGTAGCGCCCAAACTAGAACACCACAGAAACGAAAGCCAAGGGAGAGTACACATTAAACAGCCATGGCCAGAGATGATGAGACAGACAAGCACATAATGCTTCATAAACTGACCAGTCTGTCCTTCCAAGCAGCCCTTTTGGTTTAGTGGATTACAAGTGGCTGCGTGGTTAACTGCAAGTTCAGCAGTTTGAAACCATTAGCCCGTCTATTCGAGAAAAATGAGACCTTCTACTCCAGTAGAGTTACATTCCTAGAACCCACAGGAGCAGCAGTTCTGCCTACTGCCAATAGTTCGATAGCAGTCAGTCCTGCCAGGTCTTTCTTTATTGTTTTGTGAGGGCCTGGAACATTTTTTTTTTAGTACAAGCTCATCAGAATGAGGTATTTGTTACTTACAGCCCCCAAAATCTCATCCACAGAGTAGTCAAGAGAAAATTAAATTAAAATCCAACTATTCTCAAGAAAAGAATAACTAACAAAATAATTACCCAAAGTAAATATCAAAAAAAAGGAAGCGAAACTGGAAAATAATATACAGTTGATTAATATACTGGGTGTCAAGCCCAGTGTTCTAATTGAATAACATTTGTTTTAGAAAGAGCCAGGGATATCGTACTGAATCCAAGTTTATCCAAACCACTTCTGATCACTGCCTTCTAAGAAAATGGATTGGATTCTCATTTCTTGGGCTTTCCCTTGAATCAGATTCCTACTTTAATAAACTTATTTCAAAAACTTTGAACTAACTCAAAATAGACATATTAAAAAGTAGTGTTCTGAGATAGTACATGTCATCATGGAGTTCTGAATTTTATGCTTAAGGCAGGAATAATAAATATAGAATTGCATTAATCTTGTTCAAAGAATTTTCTGCAGCATCTCCTTCTGACAATTATATTTTGTAGCAAAGTCAAATTTAAATAATTATTTTAAAAATCAAGAAGCATATGAGATTTATCCCTTACAGATCAAGAAGATATAATAAATGTAGTCTTTTTCAGAGAAATTTTAATCTTTAAAATAAGAACTAAGCAGAAACAAACTCAATTAATTATGTTTCAAACTTTTTATACAGATATAAGATTTAAAATATAACAAATAGCCTTGAAATATGTATGTATACACCTATTCTGATTTCTTGAACAATGTGACTAAGCTGTTGGCTGTATAATGTCAATTTTAAATTAGTAAGTTAGCAATGTGATTTATGTACATATATAGTACTACTCACCTATACATTCATCAGTAGGGTTTTGATAAAAAGATAACATGAAATTAATACTGTCAAAGGTTTTAATAAATGTGCACAAATTGGCTTAAGATTTATTTTAAGAATAAATTTTACTTACATGCAAATTAGTCTTCTTTCTCTTCCTGCCTGACACTGCAGTGAATACTTAAGTAATATATTCAAAAATTGATATTTCAAGTACCATTAAAAAGATTCAGATCAACAATTTGCCATAGGCAAATCTCAAAATTTACACTTAAAATTAATAGAAATCCTCAGTGTTCCTTTTTTTCCCCTTTAGATTACCCACTTTTTAAAAAAGATTTATATATTTGATCACAAAGAGCCTCTACAAAACTTTGAAGTGTCTACTCTAAATTATAAAACCAAAAAATAAACTCATAGCCATCATACTGATACTGACTCATAACAAACTTGTTGGACAGGATAGAACTGACCCTGTGAATTTCTGAGACTGTAACTCTTGAGGGAGTAGAAAGCACCGCCTTTCTCATATGGAACAGCTGGTGGTTTTGAACTGATGACCTTGCAGTTAACAACCCAACACAAAGAATTTAATCTAAAAAATATATTTAAGATTTTATTGCATGATTAATTCAAATATCTTAGACACTACATATAGAATAACAATTTAGACCTGATTGCTGGCTAAGTCTTTATAAGCCAAACAAAAGTAAAAAAGAAAAAGAAAAAACAACTATGACTTACAACAATTATATAAAAGAGAGCAAAACTGCCCCTTTGGGTTCCCAATTCTGTAATCTATACAGACACAAATTGCCTTTTCTTTTTCCTGCAGAGGGATGGTGGGCTTGAACCATCAACATTTTGGTTAGCAAGTGAGCTCTTAATCACTGTGCTACTGGGGTTCCTGGCAGATTTTTATTCTCTAGCTTTATTAAAACTTTGTGGAAGGAGCAAAATATGCCACCAAATATATCCAATATATTTTCTGTTATATTCCCATAATTTTAATAATATTAGAGCTTTTTAAACAGCTTATTGTGTTTCTGGTAATAAGTTACATAACTATTAACTAAGGATGAACCTTAGGACTCTGAAATTAGGTATGAGCCACAGTTTATTGGTAATAAACTTGAGTCAAAAACAGGAAAACTATTAAGGCCAGTTTGAGAGTAAAACCCAAGGACTATAAAATGGAATTTGAACCAACCAGTATAAGTCTATGTTTTCAACATTTATACACTATTAACTCAGAGGGGAAAAAAAAGTATAAAACATGGGACAAGGGGTAAAACACACTGTCATGTACTGTTGGAAAGGTATATGCCAAGAATTGTTTTATTTAATTTAGACAATAATTCTTATTTAAAATAAAAGAGTTAAATTTGATCAGCAATAATATCTAAGGACACACCTTTGCTCTTTCCTCTTTTCTCTAATACACACTCTTCCCTGGTATCGATAGAGTGACTCTACTTTGTAGCTAAAACCAAAGGCTCATGACAAACCAGTTTAAATAACATCATGAATCCTGTAGTACACCACCCAACTCCTCTCACCAGATAAGAGGTCCTAATGTACACACATGCTAACAATGCAACTGAGAGTTGGCCTAAGGTATTAACTCTTTTTTAGAAACGGTTTGCTTGTTTGTTTGTTTTTTATGATACTGCTGACATGCCCACGGTCATATTGCCTTGCAGCTCTATCTACGCCCAGTTAACACCAAGTTCTGCGTGCTGAGCTCCCTTCCTGACCTCAGGCCTGCTCTGGAGCTCTCTCCCTGTCCCCGGACCCTCTCTTGTTTAGGCCTTTTGTTGTTTAGACTGTCGCTCGTGTTTGATGCCTTTCTTGAGAACTTTTTCAACCTGATTTATTCCTCTGCTTATTCCTGCCTTTCTTCTTCCACAGGATTTGGGCCTATGACCACTTCCTAACACATTTCAAAGGATGCCACTGAATCTGCAGCTTCGGGAAAAGGATATATCTGATCAGAGCACACAGGAGCAGATGACGGGGGAGGAGGAGAGACTGGAGCACATCCTGGCCCACCAGGCCTTGAGGACCATGACCCCAAATAGAGCAGCCTGTCCACAGAGAGGACCACATGGCCAGCCCCACTATGAGACGTGATGCCCCTCACTGGTCCATGGCCCTGCGGGGGACAACACCAGTGACACAGTGTGGGAATTGCGCCTGATCTGACCCAGTCACGCTGAGGCAAGGCACTGGGGGAGGGGGGGTGCACCTAACACATTTCTTATACACAAATTGATCTCCATCTCAAAATCAGGTTTTGGGGGAACTTAACCTACAACATACAAAAAAGGGAACTTGTTGGATCATAAAACTGGATGTCATGAGTTAATTCCCATCTGAAAATTCCCTGTGAGACATTCCTATTGAGAAGACACATGGAGCTATGCTACAGCCCTAGAGCTGAAGGAGCCGCGTGGAGACTCCTGCCAGCAATGAGATTCTTCCAGTGCCACTAGATCCACAAGACTTCCTGCATTTGGCATCATTGCGTGTGTTGCATGAGTCTGAAGAGGAATTTATAGATTGGTATCAGACATATGGGCTAATATCAGACTTATGGACTTGATCTGGACTGGGGTGGATGTTTTCTCAATATTCAATTGCTCTTCTTTATAAAGCTCTTTCTTATACACATATAAGTGTCCATGAATTTGTTTCTCTAGGTTACCCAGACTGATACACCCATTGATCTGTACTTCCTTTGAATATCATGACACAAATGTTATCTTGTTAAGGGGTGTGTGTGAAGGGGAAGGGAACCTACCCGCAACATTTCCAGTTTTTATGTTTGTATATCAACCCATCCAGAGGATATTACAAATAAATTCACCACGACTGGACTGCTTTAACTTACACCATAGTTCCTGATTAAAAACTTGGTTAGGGCTTAGAAGGTGCTGATTCGCTTTACAAATGAGCACCTTTAACTGGACTTGAGGGCTGTCCAGTGAACATTTTATTAGTATCATAAAGGGTAGATAGAAGTGTATCGGATGTTGGGTAGTGGTAAGCCAGCATCCATAATATTCTATGAAAAGGAAAAGATAAGTAAAATAACCCTCTCTCTGCATTCAGTTACCACTGAACTAAACATATTTACCTTCTATGTTTCATTGGGTGGCTTAGAATATCCACAATTTAAAATTAACACTCTTCTTCTTTATTCCCCAAAGATTGAGTAGTTTCTCCACTCTGCCGACAATAAATTCCTGGATGTTATTTATCATTGCCTACTGCCACAAGTAACACTGGTCCTTACAACAAAAGTTATTCCATATTTTGGAATGAATTTATGAGACTTCTGACTTTCATTGAGCAGGTATTTAGACACTATGTTATTTTTTTACTCGTATGTTTTAAAAAAGGCATAGCAAAACTTAAGAAAATACATCCCAGGATGGTATTTTTTTAAACTAAAAATGTATTTCGCCTGAAAACATAAACCTTTGCCAATATACGGTTTCACCTGTGAAGAGCCATTATGGCCAAAATTAACACAAGAGTAATTGTGAAAACAATTGTCTACAGGATTTTCTGGCTGTCATTTTGTGTTGTGCTGGAACAGAACTTCAGAAGCTCGGATGTCACAGAGCATCGTGCCCTGTGCTGCTAACTCAAAGGTAAGCAGTCTGAAACGAACAGGAACTCCATGGGAGAAAGATGAGGCTTTCTACCCATAAAAATGTAGTCTCAGAAACCCACAGGGCAAGTTCTACTCTATCCTATAGTGTGTCTATGAGTGGGAATTCACTGCATGACAGGAAGTTTGCTTGTTTATTGAGTTTTTATTACAACTTTAATAATTTATGAAAATCTCTCAATTTGATCATCCTGAAGAACTTTTCTTTTTCTATGATCTCAGTTTTGTGAAAGTCATAAATGTCCCACTTGGTTTTATGTATTGTCGTTATTCACATCCTTGTTATGTGTCATCCAGTTGGTTCCATCTCACAGTGACCTTGTGCAGAACAAACGATAAAATTGTGTAGTCCTGTCCTACAGAGTGACCTTGTGTAGAACAAATGATGCAGTTGTGTAGTCCTGTGTCATCTTCACAATTGTTCTAACACTTGAACCCATCCATGAAGCCACTGTGTCAATCCCTCTGCCTAGTATCCACACTTAATATTCGTGTCTGGTGGTGGAGGGGTTAAAGTTCCTTTGTCTGCATATAAAATTGAATTGCTTGTTAGTTCAAAAACATTGTTTTCCCAAGGTGAATATCTTTGATGCCTTCATTGAAAGACAATTTACACAATATTATTATTTCAGAACTCTCTATTTTGTTTTATAGACTTGTCTCTAACCTTACACCAATAATTCATTTATAAATTATAAAACAATTTATAATAATTTGTTAATTTGGTAGCATAAGTCTCCAAATTTATTCTATAAAAGGTCACTTTACCGTCCAGGGCATTCTACATATTCTATATTAGTTTTAGAATTATCTCGTCACTTTAAAAGTATGAACAAGCAATAACTACCTTAATAGGATTTGAATTGGGCTATCATTTTAGTCATAGATCATTTGGTATGTAATTGACCTCTTAATAACACTAAATGTCCTACATGATCCATTTAATCAGCCAATCAATTAATTAATCTATTTACTTGTGTTTCATTTAATTTAGCCAAAATATTTTATGTAGCATTATGTGTTACATTTACTAATTCTAGCATCTTTTCCTTAGATCCATTAAGATATCTTACATTCACAATCATGATGTATAAATATAAAAAAACAGTCTTACCCCTCCTTTGAAATTATTGTTTAATTACTTTTATTTTCCATAAACCCTACAGTACAGTGTTACTTCTCTTATGAAGAGAACATTAAATCTTCTCCATTAAATACTATGTTGGTTGTATATTTTTAAGTTTCTCATTGTGTGATTTGGAAAGTGCCTTATATTTTTAGTTTATTCTGAAGGTTTTATTTGACAGTCTTGAAATTTATCAGTGATTAGCTTTTGAATTTATTTAGATGAACACATGGATTTTATTCTTTAGTCATAATGTTAATTGATTTCAAATATTGAGAAAAATTATTTCAAGGTTAAATAAATTAATACTGGTGTATCATATATTTATATAGTATATATATATGCAAGTTACTAATACTTTGTTAACATTTTTTGCATGCATTCTTCATCAGAATAATTGGTAAATAATTCTTAAATCTTTGTATATTCTTGCCTGATTTTGATATCAAGATCATAATGAATTGGAAACTTCCTTTTTTCATTAATATTGCCTTTCATAACCTCATTTTTACAAATCCAATCTTTATTTGTCTTAGGGGATTAGCATAAGAATGACAACATCAGGAAATTATGCACCACAAGAATATATGCAGTGCATATACTAATGATAATATGCAAAATTACAAAATAAAAATGATGGCTATGAGTATATTTTCTTGCTACTAAAATATGTTGTAAATAGGACACTAATTGTATTTTTTAAATATTAGGAAATATTCAAAATGTGTGTTTATATTGTTTTCTAATTCTTTTGTTGTTTTGGCAAGAGAGCATGCTGTTATAGGTTGATTCTGTCAATAAGAAACAGCAAGTACTCTGTTAAAATACATTTTTAAAAATGATATTTATGGACATTTCAATAGTTTGAACCCAGAACCCATTTGCTATCAGAAATAAAATCAAACTCTCAAAAATCAGAGTAAAAAGAGATTTCTTTATGTGTTAAAATTTTGAACTAAGGTTACAGCAATCTAATTGGAAGTTGCAAGACTTGGGAAGCTGGAGTTTGGACAATTTGAGGCAGAAATTTACAGTGATTGGCTGGAAACACGAATTAGGGGTATTCAGATTGGATTATTTATATACATGGCTGAGGGTGTGGAAGGGTTTCACAAGGTGGTCACAAACTAGCTACCTTAAAACATTCCTAAATGCTGTGATCTTAAGAGGCTCCTTTCAGTGGTAGAAATCAACCGGTTCCCACCTTTCTGCAGAATTTCTTGTTATGACTAATTTCTTGTTAAGTTCTGCTAACCAGTTGTTAAAATGGCACTTTTTATCAGGGTTCTCCCTAAGAAGGGAGTATGCCCAGTCACTCAGTGTAGAAGTGACAAATTTAACTTCCTTACTCTTTTTTAACATTCATCTGCAGAAAGACATATTCTAGCACCCATATTAATGTTCATTCTGTCCATTCAAGAGGTATAGTTCATTCTGTCCATAGGTATAAGAAATTAAATGGAACTATGCATACAATATTTATTCATTCCCTACAACTCATTATACATTTGGTGAACTACTACATTTTTATTCCTCTGTGTTTATTATGTCAGTAAAAAACCAAACAAACAAAAAAACATATAACTTAAAGGGAAAAATGCCAAACAACCAGAAGTGTCATTCATCTCAGCTTTGTGTTATGCCTCACATCCCCAGGAGGTATTAAGGAAGGGTGAATTGTGCAATTCCCAAAAGTGTTTGAAGAGCTAAACATATGGTCCGAACAGTTGCTGTAAGTTCGGCAGAAGTGAGGTTTGTTCAAAGATGAACATAGTATGATCAGAGAAGAGACATTGCCTAAATATTTCTAATATATTAAATACAATGGCTATTGTCTAATTAGCCTACCCTGAAAATAATAGAATCCTACTCCTGCTGTGATAAGATGGTTAAGGACAAATCACATAGCTGATAATGCTTGAATAAAAGGTGAAGAATACTACAAGTGAGGATGCCAATCAGGAAGCATTATGGAAAGACCTTAAGTAACAGTTTTATTCTTTTTTGTCAGGGATTATTTAATATTTTTCATTCATATTTAATACTCTTATAACATACTCTAATTTTTGTGCCTCTTTTATCATTCTTAGTTGTATTAACAGTATGAAATAATAGGCTACCTTTTGGTATATCATTTTTTAACACTCAAAAGGGCAGTGAACTGGTTGTTAAATTATTTGAATTCTACTACTGCCACCATGAGAAACGTTCTTTCCATAGCTTTCGTTCAAACACAGAGGAAATGTGTCCTTTGTTATGACAGTTGCTGAGGAAATTATTTCCATGTATGTGATACTGTCTAAGAGTTTGATAATTGTCAGGAAAGTAAACAAGACCTAGGATGGACTTAGGGCTCATACATGGGTGCTGGCGTTTTCTTCTCTGGCTAGCTGGAGGTCAGATATAGTCATGCCGTTTGTTCAACTGTTTTCTGGAAAGAATATGGGAAGTTAACGTTTGAACTTTTTCTTTGGTTATGATGTTTAGTTATTTCTGTTTGCAACGGAAAATATGAATGTGATAAATGTAAATGTTGAGCTCAGGGGGGAAATTGCCCCTTGAACGTCTTCTCTGAGAAGCTGTTACTTAATCAAAATGGCAGACAGGTCAAATGGACTGATAGAAGGCCCAGCCTTGGCTTGATGTAGTCTGAGGTCTGTCTTTTTTTATCAATGGAATAGTTCACATAGGATTAAGATAAGCTAAATAAGGATTGAACTTGATGTTTTATGAACTAATTTTAGGATCAGGCTGTACTTGGCTTAAACTGCTTAATTCTGCCCATTATCATTTGTGAGAAACTAACACAGAAGTGAATATGACCAGAACTGCATTCCCTAACTTAGAGGGAATCTGGAAAGCTGGTATTCCACAGGAGGAAAGCCTCCACTATGGTAAGTTAGAGGCAAAGTCCAAGTACATTGTCCTGCTTTAAGTATCATTCCCACAGATTCTGCCCTTAACAACTGTGCTACCTTAAAGTGAACACATGATTGATTATATCTCCCTATAGAAGCAGACATCATTTACCCTCCACACCTTGTCACCCAAACTCCTCATACCTTCCACCAATGCAGACATTAGGTTTCCTCACCTATGAGCTCAGGGACCTTAATGTAGATACCTCCCACCTTGTGACCTATGTAACTACAGAATATGCATTTCTTAAGGCTACTGAGATAGTTTATTGTGCCAGCCTGGCCAATAAACACAAGTAGGATTAACTGAAGGACGGAGAGGTAATGGCTCGGTGAGCCTTGCCTTTCTTGTCTCTCGCTCTTTGATCATCGGATTAGTGTGCGTCTGCCTTGCTTGTTCTGTGCCTCAATTTATAGGCTACACTATCTGTGGGACGCCTACCCTGTGGACTGTGTCGCTGTAAGTTGAGGTTCCTTTAAGACATCTCTGGAGCTAGGGACTGGCAGTTGGGTCTGGTGGTTAGTTGACAGTTGGTGATCTGCCTTGTGATTGACTGCTGTGTTGAGATAGCCTCTCTCTCTCTATAAATAGAGGGAGATCTGCCAGCAGAGGAGACTTGAAGGAATGCTAATCTCACACAACTCTCTCTCACAGGAGTGAATTGCACTGAGCCATTTGTAGTGCTTTATAATTTAACTGTTCATTTCTTGTATTATCTATATTTATCTGTATATGATTTAACAGTTCATTTCTTGTTATATATTTAATTATCTTTATAAATAAATATATTTAATTATCAGCAATTTGGTTTTATCTCTCTAGAGAGCCCTGTCTAACACAGCTACCTACACATGTCCCAAGATAATGAAGGCTCACTCTCACTTCTCTCAGGTCCACGTGGTTCATCAAGAGGAGCCAAGGTGAGCATGCTACCTTAAATGTGTCTGACTCCTTTATTTTATTCTCTCTCCTGTCTATCCATCTTATCCTCCATGACTTTGCTAAAATATTTCTATATTATTGCCATACATTTATGCCTTCTGGTAATTAAGTTTTTGGAGGCTGGCTTCCTCTGACAGTTTGAAATAGTGTGTGATAGAAATTATTAGTGGGAAGTAAAAATAGAGAGTTTGTAAGTCTACTTGCCTTCAGCCAATAAATTCAATTTTAAAGTGCTTGTAGGACACACTTTCAAAGACAGCTCTGAAAATATAATCCACATCTAGTGTACTGAGTGCTCAGGACATTTGAATTTGAAGATACTTGCTTAAGGGTTATTGACAGATGAAAACAAACAAAAAAACAAAAAAGTACTCTGGCTTTTTGAACTTTGAACTAATGGTTTGTGCCTGAAGGTGGAAAACAAATTGGAGCCATGAAGAAATTCTCCTTTCTAGGACTGAATGTTAAAGGGAACCTGTGAGTAGCCTGACATGCTTGCTAGGTGACCACCTGAATCCACTTGAGTGGAAGTGGGAGAAATGCAGCAATAAAGAGATGGATTGAGTCTGGCCACTGACACACATGGTCCTAGTTCACAGGGACTAGAGGAGAAGACAAGAGCAGGTTAACTGGGTCTAAAGTTCTTGACCTCGCCTAAGGTGGCTAGGCTTGTTGAGAACTTGTCATGGAGTCCATGGTCCAAAGATGAGGTAATCAATGGGCACCCTGGTGAGTCTGAGGTGGCCCACATTGAGTTGCCCAGAACTGGACCAGATGAAGAGAAGATTTTTGAGTCTGTGAACTGGAGCATATTGCTGCTGACTTTATGGATGGCCTGTCCTGATTAGACTTTGCTTATGGATGCAGACTCACAGGTTCCAAATGGAATGAAGATTCTTCACATCAAAGAATATGCTTATCTCCTAAGAGCACTGGATTCATGTAAGTGGACAATATAGAAAGTGAATACCTCAAACGGAGAGGATAAAAGTATGAAGTCATTGGCTTATACTTTCATAAGTGGGGAATATGTTCATAGGATTATAGGATTATAGTGTAGGTTTTCACATAATTGCAATGGTTAAATATAGAATATTTTTGTTTTGTTCACTTAAAGAATATTATGCTTAAATGAGGCTATCACATTTTAAACTGTATGGACTTTAGTTTTATCTTGTTAGGCACAAAAATAATTTTATTATTGTGTTTGTTTTTAAAATTATGAATGGCTAAGGAGTTGTGTAAAATGGCAAATTGATGAGGGTTAGTCTGTATAGTTACATAAGTTCATGTAAAGTTGGTAATAGAGTGAACGGGTAGAGTTTAGCCTGCCAATCAGGTCATAGCCTGATGATGCCTCTTTGTGGGCATGGCCTTCTCATGAGGATTCTGGGAACTTCCTCTCTTTCTCCATAGAGGTGGCACACATTCTTTCTCTGCTACACATTCCCGTTGACAAGTCACATGGAGCCACGCTGAGGGCAGCCAGATCCCTGGAGATGTGTCTACCACCATTGGATCCACAAGACTTTGCACCCACTGGCCTGTGATCTTCCTATATTTTGCATCATTGCATGTGACTGTGTGAGTCTAAAGAGGAATTTATGGACTAGTAACAGATATATGGGTAAATATCGGACTTCCGAGCTTGATCTGGACTGGGCTGGGATATTTTCTCAACATACAATTATTCTTTGAAATAAAACCCTCTCTTACACACATATGAATGTTGCTGGATTTGATCCTCCAGTCAACCAGGCCTAAAACACACTCTATGAAGATAGAGTCAGTTACATCTCTAATCAGTAAAGGGATTTCACCAGAAACAACGACGACTTGCCTGTCAGTTTGTCATATGATGATGACTGTGTGTGGCTGTGATGCTGGAAGGTGTGTCACTGGTATTTCAAATGCCAGCAGTGTCACCCAAAGTGAACAGGTCCCCAAAGAGCTTCCAAATCAAGAACAAACTCTGCAGAAGGACCCAGTTCCCCACTTAGAAGGGAGTAGCTGCTGAAAACCTAGTGCACAGCTTTGAAACATGGTAAGATACCGAAAGCCTAACGAACGATAGACCATTGTCAGAGACAGGGCTAGTGAATGGGCCTCTGGGTCAGAAGGTACACAAAATGTGACCGAGGATAAGCTGTTTTTTCAAAGCCAAGTTGACCCTGATGACAGGAATGGAGTAAAGTCTGTGGGACAGAAGCCTTTGGACTATGGGAACGGGCACAGCTATAGGTAAGGAAAGACAGCTGCAAAAACCTATGTGAATTAAGAATCTAGAAAATCTGGAAGTGAGCAAAAGTGAACTGGAACACATAAAGATATTATCTTAGGCACCTTGGCCATTTTGAATTTTAAAAACCATATGATTTACTATGCCGGGAATACAACAATCAAGAGGAATGGTGTGATATTCACTGTCAAAAAGGACATTGCAAAATCAATTTTGAAGTACCATGCCTACTCATGGTGACCCTGGAAGGCAGGGTAGAACAGCCCCTGTGAGTTTCCAAGACTGTAACTCTCCTTTCATTCTCCTGAAAAATGGCAGGTGGATTCAACCTGCTGATCTTGCTGTTAGCAGCCAGGTATCATAAAAATATTTATATTTAGGGACATTAACCAACCTTGATGAACATGTCTATTTTACTAAAAGAGCATTTGCAAGAGCATGGCAAAATAATATGTATTTTGTTGATGTTGATTCACGCTTGATAATTTTCTGTGTCCTTTCTTCATTCCTGATACTACTCTACATTTAATTTTGAATGCCTATTTCTTTCTTTAGTTCTGTAAGTTTAGATTTTAGGCATTTGAAAATACATAGAATTTTACATGGTTATACATATCACTTGGTTTATTGTAGGTTTAAATTTAATAAATACTTTTCTTCATTGATAGTAAAATGTATTTCCTTAAAGTATATTTTTCTGATATAAATAGAATCCTTTCCCTTTTCTTGTTTGTTTCCATAATATATATTTCATACCATTAGTCTTAACTTGTCTCATATTAAAAATTATCCTCTTAAATATCTTACCTTGTTAACAGTACATATTTGATTCTTGATTTTTATTGGTTGGGATTTAATGCATATATCATATTCTATATTTCAATCATATCAAGTAGAATTGTACAATTGTTACCACAATCATTTCCTGAGCAATCTTTTTCTACATGGACAATCTTTGACATTATCTCCCTTTACATCTCCTCCCACTGTACCCGCCTCCCCTCCCCTCCAACCCCTTATTCTCCTTGCTGTCTCTGCAGGTTCATGCTGGGTTTCAAAGATGGAAAAGCATACAGCACAACTTCAAGAGGGTTACCTCCACTGACATAATAACTTTGATATATACCTTAATATGAACAAACAAAACAATACGCACCAAAGATACGGAAAATTTTGGAAACAAGATCAGGTCCAGCCAGCGGTGTAGGGAGGATGGATTTACAGACAAAGTTATAACTGTGCGGGTCAGACTTTTGCCTTTGCGCTTCTATACCTCCTTCCTCTCTCCCAAGCACTCTGTTTGGTGACTACTTTCTTCCCATCCTTCAATTTTGAGATAGGGGGAATTCTCTGGAAGCTTATTTCCTGTGTAGTTCCACCAATGAATCTTGGGCTCCTACTGTCGTCCATCATCTTCCACACTCTAGATTCTCACATTTCAGGCTCTGATACTGATCCCTCCTTTGCCTTCAGATTTTATAGATTTCAATCTTTGGATGGCTGATGGTGTGCTTCTTACATGTGGACTTAGTTGACATCTCATGTAGATGGATCCTTGTTTAGAGATAAGCCCTTTAATATTCCAGGCACTATTTTATCTTATAGCCAGGTACCATATAAATTCTTCACCTCATTTTGCTATAATACCCACAGGTTGCGTGTTTCTTTTCTGAGGGAGAGTATCAATCAGGGCCATGATGTGAGAACTAATTGCTTTGAATTAGAGCTAGGATAAGGTGTGAGCCCCAAACCCATTCCTGGATCTATGTTTTTTTTTTTAATTTCTTATAATTTGGGAGTTGATACATATGTCATATCATTCCACAGTTCAATCACGTTAGACAGAATTGTACAATTGCTTCCATAATCAGTTTTCAAACATACTTTTCCTTCTTGGACTCTTTGACATCATCTCCATCTTATTTCTCCCACCCCTCTATCTCCATCTCGCCCCAAAACCCTTATAATATTTGCTTTCCCTATAAGTTCAATGTCCCTTTACTTCATTTACTGAAATTCAGAGAAACAAATAACACAGCTTCAAGAGGGTGACCTCCAATGGTGATGTGCCTTGATATATATCCTAATATGAACAAGCATATGCAAAATATAACAGAATGACCATCACAGGATTGCTGGAATAATACAAATTTTACTCTAGCATACAGGGCATTGATGTAGCAAGACCTTGTTTGTCCACCAGCCAATAGAATGCTGGTCCTGGGACAGCTGTCTTTGATGTAGCAAGACCTTGTTTGTCCACCAGCCAATAGAATGCTGGTGCTGGGACAGCTGTCTTCTGCTTCCTCAAACACCATGTATTTTCCAGCTTCAGTCTTCAAGTTATACGAGTGTCTGAGGTAGAGTCAAGTTCGCCCAGTGGAGTTCCCACATGGGGTTTCACGATGCAGCTTCTGGAACATGCTGTGCATGCTGAAGATCCAGGATTCTGTGTCCAGCGTTCTATTGCACCTGGCCTGGGTTCCGGGTATACACCTTGTGGTAGTTACATCATTTGGTGTCAATTTGGTGTACTATTGGTTGGTAGACAAACAAAGTCTTGCTGCATCAATGCCTTGTATGTGATAGCAAACTTTGCTGTAGTAAGAGTGAAGGGGTGAAGTCTAGTCTGTCAATCATGTCATAGCCAATGAGGCCTTTGTGTGGATGTGGCCTTCTGAGAATTCTTGGAACTCCTATATTTCCTCCTTGGAAGAGGAAGAGACTTTTTCCTCTCGACCCTTGGAGACTCTCGATGGTCAAGACTGACTCCCTGCCAGACATCCCTGAGGAGAAGCCACCTAGACATACCCTGATGCAGCCCTGAGTGCTGGAGAAGTCACATGGAGACTCCTGCCAGATCTGAAATGCTTACAACACCACTGAATCCACAAGACTTCCAACCCACTGGCCTGTGATCCTCCTGCATTCAGCATCATTGCATGTATTTTGCATGTATTTTATGAGTCTAAAAGAGGACTTTATAGATTGGTACTGGACATATGGGGCTAATATTGGACTTATGGACTTCATCTGGACTGGACTGAGATGTTTTATCAATATTCAATTGCTCTTGTATATAAACCTCTTTCTTATTCACATATGAATCTCCATGAACTTGTTTCTCTAGTCTACCCAGGCTAACACACACCCAGGTAACCTAGTTCAATTTTGCCCACCTGTTGCATGCTACTAAAGACTTTGTTTGCCCCTTAGTGTTTCCAAAAGCATCCTCAGTCTCTCCTCTCCCCACCTGGAGGTCAGACCTTCCTCCTCTCTCTTCAATAGACTAGTACCTATGTTCCTCCCAATGTGACCATTTCCTCTCCCCTCTCCTTTGCTGAGGCCTCATCCCTCCCTCTCCCAGGGACCTCACTCCTGATCCAGATGGCTACCACTCACCAGACAGCATTCCCCCTCCCACATCCATCTCACCCCAGCAGTCTGTGATCAGAGAGTGTCTGAGGCACTCTCTGGCCAAGTGACCTACACTATACTTACCAGGAGCAGATTCTTGGTTATTTTTAATCCATTGGATATACACTACTTTTAATTTCTAAGTCTTGTCCAATAGTATTTGATGTGATTATTATCTTATTATATTTTCTCTATTTGCTATTCCCTTCCTTGCTCTACTTCTTCATGTTTATTTTTTCTTTCCAACTTTGATTAATCAAATATTTGTTAGTTTTATCTCTATTTTTGATCTTTAGTTACACATATCTTATTTTTAGAGCTGGCTCTAAGGCTTCAAAAATACTCTAAATAAATTAAACAACCTCACATATAATCTTAGAAATTTATAACAGTATACTTTTACACAATCTTTGAGACTGTCACACATGCTAACTTATATTCAAAACTATATTGTTAGTATTCCTTTGTAAAGTTTTTTTATTTAAAAATAAATACTAATTCAAGAAGGCTACCCACAATGACAAAATGCATGAGATAAAACCCAAAATGGAAAAAACAAACAAAAAAACCCTTCAGAATATATTGACAAACAAATCAGGCCCAAAGTGTATCAGAGGGGGATCATGTGACAAGATTTGTCTCTTATGTATTTTGTCTTTACAGATAACCTCCTTGTGCTTTTCTATTTTTTGGTATATGAAACCCAGGATTGATGAATCTACAGAGACAACAATTATAATAGGGGTGCCTGGAGGGGAAGTTGGGGAAGGTGCGGGGGGGATAAAGGGTAGATAACATCAAGGATTTAACAAAGGAAGAAAATGTTTTGAAACTGATTGTGATAGAAATTATATAAGATTGTTTGAGATGACTGAACTATAGAATGGTGTGATATCCATATAAAATGGTTTTGTAAAAATAAAGAGAGAAAAAATTAAAAATAAACACGATACATTTCCAGCCTTCTTTATTGCTTCATGTATATATGAGTTTCTCTTTCATAATACTTTCATACATTCTTAAGTAACCCCATTGACATTACCCTAATGCAGTTTTGTTTGTGATGAATTTTCCCAAATTTAGTTCATATGAAAATCTTTATCACAATCCATATTGGTTGTTCTTCATGAGGATTTTTTATTCTCCTTTTGACAATTCCATTGTCTTCACAATTAATTTTTCACATAATAAGGTTTTCATTGTTCCTCTATAAATGTTTCTTCTTGTCTCCCATTCTATATAGCAGTTTCCTTTTCAGTTTACTTTCAACATTTTATTATAGATTTTTTTTAATTGATGTTTTTTCTGCTTTGCACAAAATATTCTCCTTGAGCTATACATGAAATGCATATCACACTTGGAAACTGTTATCAGGTTTCTCAATTACATATAAACTAGATCACGTGACATTGTCTCACAAATCACTGAGGCACGATTCTTCTTTCCGACCTTATTATTTTTTCCTGTGCTTTTGTTTGGTGTGCTCCTTTTGATAGATCATTTAGCTATTGAATTTTATCTTTTATAATTAACTTGCAATTAATTCATACAGAGAATTTCTCAGTTCCAATGTAGCAATTTTCCATATGAAATTTTGTTGTTCCTCATTCATATTTTTCATTTTCTGTTGAGTGTCATTATTTGTCCTTAATTTTTTTAAACTTCTTTATTAAGCCTTTAAATATTTTCAAAATGGTTATTTTGTAGTCCTCATCAGCTAGTTCCAATATAGGACAAATATCTATGCTTAATTTCTATTGAATAATGTTTATTTCAATTATGGTTCCCTTTATCTTTTTATTATTTAGTATTTGGTATGACTAAATATTTGTGTAGTCTCTTCAATTTTGTTTTCTTCAATATGTAGAGATGACATTTATAGAGTCTGAAGCATTTTAATCCTTTAAATATTAATGAGTATTGCATTTTGTTAAGTATATCCAGGCACAAAACTAATGAATATTGAATACATAATGAATATTTATTGTTATTGATTATAGTCCATGAACTGTCCATTTTCTAAAGAGCTCACTCCAGGAGAAAATTCTTTATCTGATAGTTCAGGCCGCATCATAGACAATTAAAAGGCTTTGCTTCAGAGGTTCATGCAGCAATCTTTGCTCCTCATACTAGACTGGAGAGCCAGTGAATACTTTGCAATTTCCTGGACAGAATTGTTTTCAAGGAGACATCCCGTTACTGCTCTGCCCAGCCATGCTTCCATGTACATTTACATCCCCAACCCAAATGTCTCTCTTTGTATTCTTCTATGTAAAAGCCACAGTTAAACTAATTCTCAAATTCTTCCAGCAAAATCTTTGTTGTTGTTTTTTAGAGGGCACCAAGCATTGTCTAATTTATAACAGTTGTTCCATATCTCTTGTAAATTCCATAGTGTTATGATGCAAAGTTGGGAGTTCATTACTCTGCTATTGCTCTAACTAGATATTTGTCCATGGTATCTCAAAATGTTGTCATCTTTTATATCATAAGGCATTTGAGTTACATTATGACATCTCTGTTGACTTTAAAGCTGCCCATTTATAGAGGTTATTTAGTAGGAGCCTCTTGATATAAAACTCAGTGCTTTGCTTATGATATTAAACCTATATTTAAAGTGAGTCTATACCAAATATGCCTTTTAAAATTAATTAAATGTACCATTTTTGTATAAAGAGAAAAAGGCAAGTAATAATCAAATTTTTATTTATATAGTCTTTTATTTTATTTTCAATTGGAAAAATTTTTGTAAAGACGGGATATTAATAAGTGAAATGTTCTTTATTCAACTGTCCAAGTTTGCCCAGAAGGTATTTGGTGGATTTCAATGGGAAGTAGAATAAAAACAGTACAATTTCAGTCTGGATCTAATGTAACTTTCAGCTGGTAATCACAGGGAAGATATAATAAGGCCAAAACGCAAAGACTCTTAAAAACGATAGATCGTTAAAAAATAACAATGATAGAGCCCAGTCACTTTATTTTAAAAAGGAGAATTTTAAGACAAAAGAGGAGTCACAGGATGGTAAAAATAGAAACATTGAGGCCTAACATGGAACATTGGCTCCACTATTTACCAACTATGATGCATAAGAGCACTCAATTAATACTACTCAGGCTTAGTTTCCTCACTCTAAATTGGATACCACATAGTTAAACACAGTACAGTGTTGCCAAGAGGAGTAACATGCACACACTGCTTACTCAATGTGAGCTAGTTGCCCCATTAGGCTGAAAGCGGGCAGGGAGAGGGGGGAGGAAATCGCTTGGACAGAAGAAATTGTATTCCTTTGTCATTTATTTGTGCAAAGATAAACAACTGACTTTTTTAAAGCCCAGGCTGTGCTCACTTATCTAGAACAGCTATAATAGAAATACCACAGTGGTTAATTTTAATAAACATAATTTTATTTTCTGAGTTTAATAGGCTATAAGTTCAAGGCCCTGGCTCTCTGTTTGTCAGCTCTT
>NW_022111372.1:64145350-64146701 GCF_000313985.2 Echinops telfairi
CATGTTGTAATGGGAATTAATACTGGAGAATGACAGATGAAAAAGACTCAAAATTGGGAGTGAATAATTAATCTAGGAAAAGTCAGGGTTTTTTTTGAGGGGGACTCCTTTACGTCTCATAAAATTTAGTAAATAAGGGTCAGCATCACAGCTGTGACAGATAACATTTCCCCACACTCGTGTATTTTCAGATACTCTGAAGCAGACAGGGCCTATTGTCAAATTTCTGTGCTGTCAAATCATGCTGAACAAGAGCTTTAATATCTCAAAAATAAATGCTGAATACTGTGGACTATTTATGATTTTCCTAACAATCATATAAATACCTGACAAACTTCATTTTGATGTGCTGGGTAAATCACACACATTGAGCAAGATGTATGACTTGAAATTCACTACCAGTTTGCAGGTTGTTCCGCCTTGTATTGGGAGTTTCAATATCAGATTAAATTGCATAATGAATCACCTCCCAACAATCCATTGGGTGTGTGATGCAAAGTAATGAAATGTACAATAGATGAAGTGAACCTTGCATTTTAACTTTTATGCTGAGTAAAAATTTCAGCTAGACCTAGACCTGTGTTTAAAAAAATGTTCTTCAAATGTTACAGAAAGAGAATTTATTCGTCTTGTAGTATATTGGTATTTATTTCCTAGATTCTGCTGCACACTAAGTAAAAGTACCTAAATGGCCAACCTTGGATTTTCACTCATTGTAAAACTAACATGGGGAAAGAATCCAAGCTTGATGCACT
Organism: Echinops telfairi; assembly: GCF_000313985.2. Classification (NCBI taxonomy): domain Eukaryota; kingdom Metazoa; phylum Chordata; class Mammalia; order Afrosoricida; family Tenrecidae; genus Echinops; species Echinops telfairi. The sequence continues at coordinate 64,146,106 of NW_022111372.1, forward strand.
TTTCCTGATATTAAACCATGTAGTGTTCCCTTCTTCTGTTCAAAGGATTCTTGCACTTGGTCCATATGAGTGCAATGAAATAAATGTTCACATGAGTGTGATAGAATATTCTGTGATTCCTTTTCTTCTCAATGCTATCCATAGTTCATTATGATCCACACAATCAAATGTTCTTGCCACAGTCAATAAGACATAATAAAGGTTCTTTCTGATATTAATGGAGACCTGTCCACTTTGTGTGGCCCTGCAGGTATTGGGCATATCTTCCAGAACCACAGCAACACACAAGCCCCCTAGTAGGACCAACTGACAGACAAGTGACCGAAAACCACTGTTGGTGAGCATCTGCTCTGTCATGCTGTCATATGTTGGATACTAGATTAGAAGTATTAAGGTGGGTTATGAAGGTAATTATAATATGTTCAGGCTATAGATATAATGTAAACTTAAGTGTAGGTCTCAAAAAAAAGGCAAGGCGTCAAAAGGCCTATTTGACTATTTTTGTTCAGATATTGATGGCCTAATGAATGCAAGCAGAACATTGTCTGAGACAGTACTAGAAGAGAGCCCCTCAGGGCTAAGGGCACCGGAAACGC